>NW_028275166.1:13654807-13975233 GCF_013281855.1 Momordica charantia | reverse complement strand
AATAAGAAAACCGACTGCATCCGTCCTCGAACCGCGAATCGGAGCCTCGGAACCGCGTCGAAAAACACCCGGGACAGCGCCTCGGCGCCTAAGGGCAGCGCCACGGTGCTATGTGCTGTCTCGCAGCGCCATGGCGCTGTCTGCGCAGTCTGCTTCGTCTTCTTCGCTATTTTCTGCAACTTTTGCCCAATCCGACGCCACGAACAACTTTAGAGCAACCCGGACTTACAGAAACATAATGCTCAAAACACCGGGCCCTTACATGATCGAATCATGAAGAAAAACGCTATCTAAGTGCCAAAAATCTGGAAATTTTCCAACCCGCAAACCCATATTTCGAAAATATGAAATCACCCACCAAACTCAGCGATTTTGATCCCAAAAAATCAGAACTACAACCTGTCTCTGATACCAATTGAAGGGATGTGAATCTCGGAGCGGAAACGTATTTTCGTTGCTGATTTTCGGGATACAAAATCGAATTACAAAGAAGGAAAATACAGAGTAAACTTTACCTTTGAAGAACGTTTCTTCAACGAGTTTCCCTCGAACACCACCACTATGTCTTCCTCGCTATCCTCTTGGGTCTCGGGATCATGCTGGTGGGAGCAATCCTTTGAAACGAGAGGGAAAAAACCGAGAGAAAGAGCTTGATCGAGAGAGCAAAAAAAACTTAGGAGAGCTTCTTCTGTTCTGTTCTGTATTTTTACAGAATTACAAAAAAGAAAATGAGTGACGTGGGGTAACTCCCCAGGTCACACTAACCTCCCACTCCCCTGCAATTTTGCAGGGGAGTTTAATATTATTAATATTAATAATATTAATAATATATATATATATTTATATAAATAATTAACATATATAATAAAATTAATTTATTAATTAATCATATTAATTAATAAATAATTATTAATTATTAATCCAATTAATAATTAATATATATATATATATATAAATTAAATAAATAATTAACACTTAATTATTTATCACAAAAATAGAATCATATTCTATAACATTTCTCACGTATAACCTATAGTTCTAATGTACATCTTATGCACATTATTTTTAACCTATAGTTTTAATATGAATCTCATTCATATTAATTTTATTTGAATCTTATTCAAATAATATCTCTCATAATATATAGTTTTAATTTATAATTAACTATATATTATAATGTATCAATATACATATAATCCTTTAAGTAATTTGAACAATTCAAATTCTTCAAAAAACTTGATCCTCGTTTTACCCATTATGAGCTAGCAAGGGGACATAATGGACCTACAAATCCGAAGCTCCAACGATGCAAGATTAATCAGTCAAACTCATTGACCGAGTTAATCTAGATTCGTTAACTACGGGTCATTCCACTAAAGACCCGCAGTTGCACTCTTCTCGCTGCAGAATGTTTTCGTGTCCATGGTTATACGACCATTAATGACGAGTCAATCCTTCACGAGTGTTCGTAACTCAAGTTGGGTCAAATTACCGTTTTACCCCTGAGTTACATCTTACTCCTTAAACACCACTGCTCCTCTAATGAACAACCCGGTTATGGTCCAACCAATAACTGGAAGTCCCTCTCGGCCAATGAGAGGATGGGGCCCCTTGTTCATGTCCCGGAGTCAGCATTTAAGGGAACACTCATCTACTCCCCTAAAGTCGGGGAGGAGTGAATTCCATCTTGTGAAGTTATGTTTCCAGCTCCCCACTTGGTCTCGTCCCCAAAATAGTAGGAATATTGAGTCGGCGACTCGGGCCACTCTACCCATACAGATCAAAGGACGAGCCCTCACGAGCAGGAGTCCATAACTCACTCAGGATTGAGAATGAGTTGCCTGGTCATCCTAAGAAATAGCAACCTATTAGTTAACGGTGTTACATCTAAAGATTGCCTATTTCGTGGTCCGGTCTTATACAAACTCATTGTATAGGATACCCCCACTTGCATGTCTCCACACGAACGACCTGGATCGAGTCATCTGTAACCTTTACAGAGTGGGCCGTATCCATAGTGTTGCCAGGATAAGGTACCCAGCCTTATCCATATACTATAGACCCTTTAGGTTATTCACGGGACATTATCCATTCATATATCAGGGGTATATCAAAGATATACCCCGTATATCAACTATATACCCAGTATATATACTGTCCCGATTACATCACAAATAACCTTGGATGTTTAGTTTATTGGATTTTGGATAATGCAAAGCTATGATTTAACAACAAATTTATTCAATAAAACTTTATTAAATAGACATTTGTTTTTACAAAATACAAACTACGAGTTTAGGGCAACACACCCAACAACCTTTACTAGGACCAATATGAACTTCAGCAGGCCCCAACTGGTCAGGGGCTACAAAAGCGTAAATACCCATGGAAATTGAGGGATATATACGCACCAACCGGCCGGTATGGTATCATGATGGATAGGTACGACTCAGCCTGTCCCATTTCGTCGCAGTTGGACGACGAGTTCCAAAGATGGATGGATGACCCAAACAGTGACGGAATATGGCAGTCAACTGCAACTGGTATGCAAAAGAAGGAATGGTATCGCAATCTATTGGACGCTACGATCGAATTGAAGGAAGAAGTAAGTACATACTACTCAATTCGTAGTTTTATATTTGTCAATATTTTTATCACATCGATTTGGGTTGGTTAAATGTAACAGGTAGTTGATGGTCTCGTCCTATTTACGGCTAAAAAATTAGAGAAGCGTCTCCATCTATGTCGCAAAAAGTTTGCGATGGGCGACGTACTTCTTTCGGTAAATGCCTTTTACTGCTTTTGGTTCGAATTAATAAGACGATTTTTTAATTGCATGTGTAACTAATAAAACGATTTTTTTAATTACTTGTGTAAGTAAAAAGAATTATTTTTCAATTACTGAACAGACACTGCTTAACCGAACGAATGGTCCGTATGCAGCCATGAAGTCGGGTGTCTTGTCCACGAGAATCAAGTACCCCTGGAGCAATGAGAAGACCATCTTCCGATACGTATTTGGTAGGCAGTCGGACCACAAAATGCCTTGAAGTCATGCAGACATGGTGTACATCCCGATCAACGTAGGCAGGAGCCACTAGGTGATGTTCGACATCGATCTTGTAGAAGGCGACATAACCATATGGGATTCACTCCATACGACCACTCCACTGAATGCACTCGAGAAGGAGCTGAAGCCCATGTGTACGATCCTACCTGTGGTGTTGCACCATGGTGGGGTGTTTTCAATTCGACCCGACTTGTCCATGGTGCCATGGAGGTTGCGTCGGGTTCGCGCATCCCAACAGAGTAGCACGACTGATTGCGGGATATTTTGTGTCCGTTTTTTCGAGTACGATGTCACCTGGTCAAAGATGGACACCTTGACCCAAGATAATATTGTATTTTTTAGGCGTCAGAACGCTGTACAGATGTGGGTGTGTCGTCCCATTTTTTGAATGTTAAATACGTTTTCAGTACTTTTTTTATATGTCACAATTCATTCTCCTAGCATAATACGAGAAACACATAAAAATACATTAAATCTCCGCAATAATATTAATAATTGAACACATAGAGTTACCAATGTAAGCATGCATATATGGTTGGTTGAGACGTGTTCAACTCGAGATAATGGTTACGCATAAGCCAAACACTCAAGACCATCATCCTCGCTTGCATTGAGTTGTCTTCCTCGCTCTTATCCTAGTTAACCAATTGTCTAGCTCTCGCTCTCGCTCTAGTCCTCACTCTCTACCTTGTTCGCTCTCGCTGTCGCTCTAGCTCAATTTCGATTCGCTCTCGTTCGCGCTCGGGTTGAGCTGTCGTCCTCACTCTTATTCCAGTAACAAGCCGTCTAGCCCATGCTCTCGCTCTTTTTTTAGTTGTAGTTAGAATGATATCGCTCTCGCTCTTTCTGTCTCTTTAAATGCGAGTTCTAGTTCTCTCTCTCGCTGACAAAACTATACAAGTACGAGTGCACATACATATATCTCCTGGTAAATTAAACGATGTACACACGGAAGCATGGAGGAACTAAAACATATCTTCATTATACCAAGAGTTCTGCAGCGAACTGCAACTTGAATTGTACAACGTTTTGTTGTATAAGTGTGTCCAGGGGATTGCCAGTAACTAGATATTCTAAGAATTTACATGCAAATATCCCGTAGTCGAACCCACCAACCTGCCCGTCCGCTGCTTGACACGGAAGATTGGTCAATTAGTTGTGTGAAGTCTTTTCCGAGACTAATGTATCCTACATAGGTACGCAAGCGATAGTATGGTCTCACGCAATAGACTGACGTATTCCATAAGCTGCTCAAACGGGATGTGTTATGGGAGTGAATCATACACCAGTATCTCTCCCACGTGCAGATCGAAAGCGCAGAGAATCCAATGGTCACCAACGTTGTGCACCTTGTACACGTAGTCGCATTCACTCAATGCTTGTATGAAGGGTTCGTTGTACCCGGGCACAAGATTGACAATATTTTGCGTCGGTTCCCATGGCGACAGCGTATCCAATGCGGGTTTGCTTGTATACTCCTTCACGCCAACTTAGAAAATGATACAAGTAGTTAGATGACATTTCGATTAAACGAGCACTCTTCATTATGAGGGGGAGGGTTCGATAATGTGGCGTCCATTGCAATTATGTTGGGAGGTTGCTCGAAAGTGGTTACACCGAAAGGAGTAGCAGAGAATTGATGTTGTTCAGACATAGTAAGGTCCGATCCAACGTCGGCGGTTGTGGATGGATTACCTGTTACGGTGGATAGATGGTTCGAACGTCGGGAGTAGTGGAGGACAGTTGATCGTGTGTTGTGGAGTCATTAGATGTAGGGGACAAACTTGTTCGGCACAGTAGTGTATGGGGCCTCGACTAAGGCGGACGCTCCCTCACCTGTGGTTTGACCAACTCTGGTAAGGGAGGACAGTTCATCGTGGGATGCTGTATCGATGGTAGATCGGCGACAAGGCTGATCGGGTCCCGCCTCAACAGTTGAAATCGTCGAAAGGCCGTCAACGACGTTGCTCTGCTGTTCGCCAATGCTTGGACCGAGGGGATTGGTGGGGGACGGTTGATCATGCGAAGATGTACCGACGATACTGTCAGGACATTGTTCATCGGGTCCTATCGGGACAGTGGCCATGGTAGGGAGGCCCGCTCCTAACATAGTTAAGGGCTCAACGGTTTGAGCAGTGTCCGTACCCCCGATTGTCAGCACTCCACTGACATCAACGTCAAGCACATCTCCAATCTGTCTTTCTCCACTGACAATCCTAGTCCGTCTTCGCCCCTATCAAACTCTTCAGCGCCTTGCATGTCCTGATTCTCTCGAACACCATCAGTGTTCTCAATGTTCATGTCACCCGACATGGTCAACCTCTCAGCATCGAGTTCAGGACGAACAGGTGCACCAGTGTACGTGTTTGCACCCTACAACATAAGATGAATGCTTAGCTAAATTTGGACATAAGACTATGCATTACAACAGTAATGACACATTACCCTGAAGGCTGTGAATCATTGTCATCATTTCCTTGATGTCCGATCTAATCTCACGTAGCTCGGACTTCATCTCCAGCCCAAAGAGTGTCGAACCCTCTCTCGAAAACATCCATACGATCATTTGACGGTCCACTAGATACGTCCTCGTGCGATCCACTATGTCTTTCCGGCATAGAGACTGATTCATATCCTATGAACGTCGGCGAAGGACTATCTCGGGTCCTGATTGGTTCTTATGGGCTGAACCATCCTTACAGCTTCTTCCACCATTCTTGAATTGTGTACGTCTGATGGGTGGTGTACTGTCCCTTCAGGTATGGGAATCAATTGAGTGTACGGCCCCAGTAACTTGGCGAACTCAACATCATCAACAGACTGTGAACCGTCGTGGAGCTCAGTATTTCCAACTCCATCGGTGCGGGTTGATGCGGTAGCAGCTGCAGTAGTGCCATAGCTACCAACCCTAACTGCGAAGGTCGACTCTCGATACAGCCTTTCTGCATCATACTCTGCTAGAGGCTGGATAACAACCAACTGTACGTGTCGACAAAATACAAATTCATGATTAGTAAAGATTAATTATTTCGCACATAATCCGAGAGATATAAAACTACAGGGTTGGAATAATTTCCCAACCTCAAATGAATCGAACACCCCGCATTCGAGAACAGCTTTGGTGACGATTTTTAGACACGAGTAATGAAATATGCGAGGCACTACTATATCATTTAGCTCATCAACGCCGTGTCTGCGAAGAGTTGGTACGATCTCGTATGCCCAAGCCTATTTAGAATCAATCATATGTGTTTCGTTCATAATCCAAATTCTTGATGAAACAAATTTACAACTCTCGTAAGGATGTATATTATACTTGGAATGCTGGGGGAAAACCCGTCAAACTATACTTCACCTTGAAACTGCTTTTGGCACCAGACTTTGACTTGTAGTGTGACACCTTGTCTTTCATCGCACTCTGGAGGCCATTAAGTGTCCTATTCCAGATAGTTGTCCCCCAATCCATGTTGTTGATGTGCTCAAGGTCCCAACATCCCCGAAGAAATCAGCATTCAAGTTGGACTTTATCTTGTTCTTGCCAATCATCACGAATTCAATGTAATATATCAACTATAGTTTCACAACATACTCGTCATTGTCGAATACAGTCGCCTTGTAAATTCGTTCGAAATCAACGAGAGATATGTCGCCCTTCTCGTCCTTGAAATATCGGTCGCGCAGTTCTCTTGGAGACCTTCTTCTGAACGACGGTACCAGATGGCTGCCTCAGGCCCGTCATCAATAAGAACTCATCCTTAGAGAACGTAACAATGGTTCCCCCAATGTTAAAGCTCATTGCATCTGCCGGCGCACCAGACACCTCCTTAACAGAATGTAATGAACCAATGCACTGCAGAACATCATGTCAAGGTCGACAAATCGGCCAAATACTGTTCCTTTCCTGAACATTTCCAACTGTTCAGGAGTCAGCTTCTGCCTGATATACTTGTTCACATTGCTCAGGTGAGACAAGCTAGTAGCTTGGGCTGGAAATCTATCCCCCTCAGCAATCTTAAATGCATGAGCCATGTTACTCCTGCAGGGAAGCAGAAAAATAAATGGAACCAATGCTTCATTGACGAAAACGACAACAGATATCATTACAGTACATTGAAAAAGCATAAAAAGAGGGGTGACGGAAGAACACTCAGCAGATAAATTATGGATTATGTACATCCTTTCACTCTCGTTATCGTTTCCCTCTCATTCTTGCTCTCGCTTTCTTTTACATCTCGCCCTCACTCTCACTCTATTTTTACATCTCGCTCTATTTCATCTTGATATCGTTCTCGTTATCCCTCTCTTTTCTCTGTTTATCTCGTTCTCGCTCTCGTTCTATTAACCGTAATCGCTCTCGCTTTCCCTCTTACTGTCGTTTCTGTGACTCGAAAAACGCTCACAAACATTCGTTTCTGTGAATCGAAACAATCGGAATTCGGACAGGCATAATCATTTGAAAATCTAAGTGACCATACAGTACAAACTAGAACTAATCGATTTTGCAAACCCTAACTAGATTATGTCAAGCGAAACGACAAACCGAATCACATCCTAAATACATACATATTTCTAGCGAATGAAACCCCTACATCCAACCAATGACCAAACCAATACACGAAACATGTTCATAGTAGATTTCAGTGTTGGAAAAATGCAGATGAATAGAAAAAACACACCTTCGGTAGACAGCAATAATCAACAGTGGCTCTTCGAAATGAAGGAATAGACGGCAAAGAACGCTTCGTTCAAACGAAGAAGACGAAATAAATTGAATTCGTGGCTAGAGATAAATGAGAGTGTCAGATTAATGCTGAAAACGATAAAGGATTGAGTGTGTTGGTCGTTTTGAGATAACCGAAAAATGAGCGTTTTTTCCGTTCGAGTGTAGAGAGATAATGAAAAAAGACAAGGGAAACTTGTGGGATTTTTCGTATTACACAAGTAAATGGATGGGTATGGCTGTAATTTTGAAGCTATGGTAAAAGGAGAGGGGGCTTTTCTATGAGAGAATTAGTGCTCTAAACCACATAGGAATTAATTTTTAAGGTAAGTGGATCATCATTGAATTTGAACTCATCCCCTCTCAATTTACTCTGGTCCGTTTAGACCAATGAGCTAGTGATAATAGTTAGTTGTGTATTCAAGGGATTATACATTGATAAACCTTTTTAGAGAGCTAATTACACAAATTGATTTATTCTACAAAATTTACACTTTTGTCTTGAAATACACCCCTTAAATATGGAACCCATATGCATTTTACCAATATACACTTTTTTATATAGACGTAATTATTATTAAGGTATGGAAATTCAAAATGGAAAACTGGTTGATTTGGAATATACATTTTAAATCCCTAAATTTATTCACATTTTCACCTCCCTAAAAAAAACTTCCTTATGTTTTAGTTATTTTTTTCTTCTACTTCATTCGTCTTCTTTTTCTATCGCTTTTCACCATTGTTTCTGGCATGTTGTCTCCTCGTCTTCTTCAGCAGTCTGGTTCCAATTCACTCGTTTTTCACCATTGTTTCCAGTAGCCAGTTTTCTTCCATTTACGTTTTAAATATTCTAGGTTTGTTTTTTTATTTCTGATTTTGGGTGTTCTATTTTTGGGTATTTAAAAAGTATTCAATGGTAACGTTGTGTATATTTGATTATGTAGGTTATTTGCTTTGTTTGTTAATTGTATAGGGATATGGCCATATATACTTTATAGCCTGATATAGGTTATATCTTCATATAAGTGTATGTTATAATGGTTGTAGTTTATATTACTGTTGTTAAGTGTATGTTGCTTAAGTTTATAGCCGAATATAGTTTATATTTCCATATAAATGAAAAGGTAGCCGGATATAGTTTATATATATATATATAGTCATAATGGCTATAGTATTGAAATTGAGCCAAAAATTGGAATGAAATGAAAAAATATTTTGTAATAAATTTCATTATTTAGTAGAATATATCAAAGATTAAATTTTGGGATTATGAGAATAATTGAATATTTTGTAATAAATTTCATTCTTTAATAGAATATATTAAGGAGTATGAGGGGACTATGAAAATAATTGATTTCGATCCCACAATAATTTAATGTTTGCATTTAAATAAAAGACTAATTATAATAAATATAAATGTTATAAATAAGGGTAAATTTGGTATTTGGAAAAAGTTTAAACCCAGAAATCTAAAACTGTAAAATTGGTAAATATTGGATATTTGTGAAAATAAGTTTCCAAAACAGCTCATCCAAGACATTATCTCTGTTCCTAATGTTGAGGAGTGAAAATTTACTTTTTGTTTTCATTTGATTTAAAAACTAATATTTAAAAAAAATGTTAGTAGTTCTTTTAGATAATGTTTTTTTTAAATAAAATAGAACCTTTGACAAATATCTTAATATTTTATATTTAAAAAATAATGTTAATATATTAATTAAAAAAATGTAAAGAATTTCAAACAAATACGTACAATCTTAACGATTTTCAAAAGTAAATTATTAAGTAGTTTTAATAAAGAAATAACATTAAGTTAAACTAATATATTATTTAATAGCCAGTAATTGATATATATTTCAAACCAAGAGGTTGTGAGTTCGATCTCCCACCCTCATATGAATACAACGTATAAACAAAAATTTAACATAATCTAGTGAGTAACGGTTTATTAGTGGTTCGAAGTAAAGAGGATAATGCTAAGAACACGTCGAGGGAGAGAAGAAAAGTTTTCAATATTCAAACTTATGATTTTTTTTTGTCCTTAATTAAATCGTTTTGGTTCTCACGAAAAATTTGTTTGAAGGGTTTTGATTATAAGATATATATATATATATATATATATATATATATATATATATATATATATATATATATATATATATCATAGAAAATGGAAAACATAAATTCCTAAAATTTTAAGCGTTATTATTTAAAAAAATATCTTGTTCACGTGAAATTTTCGGATAAATTATGACTTCTATATTGATAGAATCTTCCATGCGTTTTACATGGACTTGGGCACACGGGCGGGCTTGTGCTAACTTAAGCCTTTGTACTAACTTGAGCCTTAGGCTAACTTTAGCTTTGGACTTTGTTGACTTATGACTTTTAGAATCGATTTTGGACTTTTCTCGGATTTGGTCCAACTTACTTTAGTAGATTTGGGTTTATCTGTATTTTAGATCTAGTTGTTTGAAGGGTTTTGATTTGAAATATATATATAAAATAGAAAATGGAAAACATAAATTCCTGCAATTCTGAGAGTTATTATTTAAAAAAATACCTTGTTCACGTGAGATTTTCGAATAAATTATGACTTCTCCATTGATAAAATCTTCCATGCATCTTACATGGACTTGGGCACACGGGCCGAGCTTGTGCTAATTTAAGCCTTTGTACTAACTTGAGCCTTAGGCTCTTTGGACTTTGTTGACTTAGGTCTTTTAAGCTCGATTTTGGACTTCTCTCAGATTTCGCCCAACTTACTTTAGTAGATTTGGGTTTATCTGTATTTTAAACCTAGTTTCCACGTGGCATAATCTGACTAGATTATTTTATGGCCTCGTAAAAGTTCACAGACTCTATTTAATTGGCCAATTTTAATGTCTCTTTATTTAATTTAAAGACAGTATCAATTTGTAATTGGTCTCAAAAATATTAACATGACAATTCTGATGGGCTGAAATTTATCATTCAACACATCTCTTTCCCAAAATCTAAACACTTTTTTTAATCTACATGAACCAACAAAAACAAAATTAAAATTAAATGACCTAATTAAAGGCTCAAGAGCAACAAAAAAAAATTGAAATCATCACGGGGAGCCGGCGACCGAAGCCCCGGTGAACGGCAAGGAAGAATTTGAAAACATAAATTAAAAACTGAAGTAGTATAACATAAAAATGTGAGGATTACATGTCGGGAAAAATATAAGAGATCGATGGAAACTCAATAACCTTGTTGACTGAAATATCAATATTAGAAATTCTACGCCTGGTGGGCTTGAAGTGGAGTATAGTTTGAATTTGATTTTTTTACTTCAATCTCGATTTGGAATATGGTCAGATTGAGATTCAAATTTTGTAAAATTGTAAAATTTGGAATATACCAAAATTTGAAATTCTACCAATTATAACTTGAACGGGATAAAGAGGGATTTTAATTTGGTAAAACTTTCAAATTTTAAATATGCCCAAATCAAAAAATTTTACCAATTTTAACTTGAATGAGATAAAGTTTGAATTTGAAATTTTATTTCAATTTCAATTTGGAACCTGGTCAAATTGAGATTGGAATTTTGTAAAATTTTAAAATTTGGAATATGCCCAAATTCTGAATTGAAGTGGAGTAAATTTTGAATTTGAATTTTTACTCCAATCTCATTTGAAATATAGCTAAATTGAGATTCGAATTTGGTAAATTTTTAAATTTTGGGAGTGCCCAAATTAAAAATTCTACCGAGATTTCAACCTTGAATAGAATTTTAGACCTATTGAAATTGGAATAATTTTTAATTTGAAACTTTTTTTTTCCCAATTTTGATTTAGGTAAAATTTGGAATTTGCTCAAATTTAAATCTAATATAAATTCAATTTATGAAATCCTTATTTAATTTTAATTTGGAGTTCTAAGCAATAAACATGCCCCCGACAATAATTGGATTTTTTTTCATCATTCAAAAAAGAATAATTGGATTTTTCATCTATGAGATTGAGATGTGAATCATAGTCCAAATTTGACGGTTTCATTGTCTATCCTTAGCAAGGATCATTTGCTCGCCTACTTTAATGGTGATACCTTCCATAGCCCAACAATAACAATGTTCAATTTATAATTGACATAGTCACTTTTTTTTTGGTAGATTGAACGTTTTCTTTTCTTTAAACTGTCTACATACCCTTTAAAAAGAGGGATCAAGTCATAACGTAGTTTTTGTTTTTTTGCCTCTCGCCTTTTAAGCTCATGCGAGGAAGGAGCATCATGCAGTTTAACCTCTTGTGATGAGGAGCAAAATTCTTTATACTTCTTTCTCATTATCATGGAGAAAGTTTATTGAGAATATTTTGTATAATGTCATTACTTTCTCTGGCAAAATTTTGATTGAGAAAGAGATGAGAGGTAGAGATAGCGCCACTGGGCGTGTTAATTTGTTCACACGAGATTTCCAGAAAATTTATATTTCGTGGACTAAATACATTTTGTATTGATATTTGGGGTTCGTACAATCTCTAATATTTATCCGCTGATTCTTTCATTTGAATTCTTGGTTTGTTCAACTTGATAGGTCTATTGGCGGCTTGTTGATCTTGATCGGCCTCTTGGCGGCTTGATGATCTTTATCAGCCTCTTAGCGGCTTGTTCATCTTGATCGCCCTCTTGGCGGCTTGTTGATCTTAATCGAGATCCTCTGCATGATGGAGGAGTTTGATCCTCTGCAGAATGGTGGATCATAATCCAATGCAGGAGGGAGGATTTTGATCCTTTGCACGATGGAAGATTTTGATCAGGATTAATGAGATGGTCAATGAACCATTCTATATTTATAGGGTCTTTCATGGGCCTTAAGTGGGCTTGGACCCATCTAATTTCAATTCCATTGTCACGTGGCACCCAATTGGGTCTGCTTATGTCATCAAACAAGCGTGACGAATTTTGATTGAACAATTTTATGGCATATGTAGCACAATCTTATTAGACCGACTTATGTCATCACATGATCATAACATAATTTGATTGGTTGAATTCAAATGTCCAAAATAACATGTGACATGCATGATTTAATTGACCACTTTTTTTATATCTTTCAATTTAACGACATTTGTCAAATGTTAATTAACCTTAATTTAATGACATATAATTTTTCATTATTATGTGGCTGTGATTGTGGAAGCTGTTATGTGGTTTTGAAAAATGCAAGATAAATATAAAACTACTACTTTGTGCAGTTCTTTGTAGCACAAAGGACAAGGATTGGAACAGAATGTGAGAATTTAAAAACAAAAAATGAAGGGTGTTCATCTGCAAAGGTTAAAATAACAGTCATGAAACCTTGAAATGGTTAAACGCAGTCATAAATCTCTAGTTTTTCCGAAAACAAAAAAAAAAAACTGAACCATACCATTTGTGACATTTTTTTTTCTCGTCATAGAATCCTAAAATGGTCAAACTAAGTTAGGATGGTGAAAAAAATGTCTTCAATTTCTAAAAAACAGATGCAGTTACTACGTTTTGTAATGTTTAAAAACATTATTAGATAACGAAAAATTCCTAAATATCTATTTTTTCGCCAAAAATACCCCTCAAAACTTTTGTCACGTTTTTTAAGTGTCATGAAATCTCAATACTCGTTGACTTTTTGTGACATTTAAAGAACGTCATAAATAACGAAGAATTTCGTAAATCTTCACCATTTTCTTGCCAAAAGCACGCCTTAAAGCTTTTGTGACGTTTTTAACCCTCCTCGAATCTCAAATTCAATTTGGCTTTTCGTGATGTTTAGAAAACATCATAAATAACCAAAAATCCAAAAAAAATTTTGATCTTTTCCCACAAAAAATGTGATATGCGACAACCCAAGCATATTAGACTACTCGAGCCAAAAGCCACTTGAATCCAATAGTATAAGTGGTTCAACTCGAAAGGCTAAGGGTTAGATGGATTACCTTTGCAATTGTTACCTTGAGCAGACAGAATACTCACTATGCTCGAAACCGGAAACACTCCACGAGTTTGGTGACCAATCAAACAAGCATGCTCCGAGGGGTAAAATAGGAAAACCTAAATTCTACGAGACAAAGGGATTCGGTATTTTGGGAGGGGTTTGCATACGGTAATGAGAGAAACACTCAAATTTAATTCATCTAAACTTCAAAACTTGTTTCAAAATGAAGGAGAAATGCCCATAATCTTTACAAGGAAAATAACAAAATTAAAAATGATAAATTCCTAAAGATTGAAAAACTTGCCAAAAATTGAAAACAAATAAAATAAAAACAAAAAACATTCCTCAATTGCTCTTAGAACAAATTAGGAAAATATATTCCTAAATAGTTCCAAGAGTGGGCGGCAAGGAATAAATGTTGGCACCAAGGGTGGGCGCCAAGAGGGTGGCGGCATCAAGCATGTGGGGCACCCTTAGGGGTTGTGGCGCGCAGGGGGCAAGCGGGTACGCGCGAGCAGGGCAACGTCGTGCGAGGGGCGCTGGTGGATGCGGTCGCAAGGGTGCACGGGGGCGTCTAGTAGAGCCCGCGTAGAGCATGCAACAGCTTGGTGGGGTGCGATGGCGTAAGCGGGTGGCATGGCATGGGAGTGTTGGTGGCAGGGCGTGGGGCGTGCGACAGGGGTGGCGTGCATGGGCGTTGGCTGCGATAGGGCGTGCTTGCGAGGTTAGCAAGGCGTGGGAGTGGGCGCGTGCAAGGGCGGGCAGCAAACAGAGCGCGCATGGGTGCTGGCAACAAGCGACGGTGCGCAGGTGCGTGGACGTGTGTGGCAGGCGGCATGCACTGTGAGGTTAGTGCGACAAGGGTGTACACGCGCCTTGTGGCCATGCGATGGGGCATGTGTATGGTTGGCTTGTCCTTGAGGTGTGGTCACTCGTTCGGCTTCTCCTTCGCTCTTCGCTTCTTCTTGACCCTTGTATGTTCTTCATTGGTCTTTAAAATTGTCAAAATTTGTTGTTGGGTCTAATGAAGTCTTGTTTGTTTTGGAGGTCTATCTTCTAGCATTTCCTTCTTGTTGGTGTAGGTGAAGCCATCGAGCTTGTGACCTATTATGATCATATCAAAATGTGTCCCACCCTTTCATTATATTTTTTTTAACTGCCATGGAATCCCAATTTTTTTAAACTCTTTATGACATTTAAAAAGATCATAAATAATGGAAATAATCCATAAATCTCCGTTTTTTCCAACAAAAAATACAGCTCAACCCTTTCATTTTTAACTTTCATGCAATCCCAAAATTTTTTACTTTTCATGACGTTTAAAAATCATTATAAATAATAAATAAATCCATAAATATTCATATTTTCCTGCAAAAAAAATGTGTCTACACCCTTTCATTACATTTTAAACATCATAGAATCTCGGTTTTTTTTTGCTTTTTGTGACATTTATAAAACGTCATGAAAAACCAAAAATCTGAAAACCTTGATGTTTTCACACCAAAAACACGTCTTTCACATTTTATGATCTTTTTTAGATTCAGCTGATGTCCAATTGTGTTGTAATGTAGGCCTCTAAACTGTTAATGTTATGCCTTATAATTTTAAACTTGGGAAATTGGGATTTCTAGTTCGACTCAACAATCCCCTCACTATCTTGAGAATTTTCCCTCCCCTTTCAACTTCTAATTTATCTTCTTCTTCTTCCTTCGATCATCTCAAAATTACACAACACGTGGAGAAAGAACATCAATCTTACAAACTCAAAAAATCTAAATTTTTTATTTAAAGAATCTGTTAAGGATGAATAAACCATCACTCAACCCAAAAGCTTAAAGGATTGAGGGCTCTGATACCATGTTAAGAATAATAAACCACCACTCTACCCAAAACTTAATGGTTTTGGTAAATTTAATTGGATATCTAACCAAATCAATTATAAATTGGAAAAAAAAATTATTTTTTGAATTTGAAGAATCAATTATGAATCTCGCATAAATTTATCACTGATGTTAGAGGCGAAGTTTGGAAGTTGCAGCATATTTATAGGGGATGTCTCGTTGAAATTTGTCAACTATTGGATGGAGTAAGTTTATGAATCAAAAGAAGCTCGTTGTCGGCGATTCGATTGTTTTTCTGAAATCCAAAATGGTGAACTCTACATTGGAATCAAGCAAACTAGGTGAGAAATTGGGTGTGCTGTTAAGAGTCCATATGGTGGAATCCCGTCGATAGCAAATTGAATAGTTAACATCACATTTTCATCGATACTTTTTTAAGTTAAGCTACCTATTAAATACAATACTAAAAGTTCAAATATCTATTACCTTTTAAAGTTGAAGGGATCTATTAGACACAAATTTTAACGGTTGAGGATTGTTGATGCAAGATTTAGCTGAGGCACGGAAGACGACCTCAGAGGTCGGTCGAATGCTCTTAGACGATTGATTGGGGTACCTGCAAGGAGGTAACCACTCCTGCACCCAAGTTAGAATTCAAGCCGAGCTCAGTAAGTAAGCATCAAACAGATTTTTCATACCTGAGCCCATCGAGGAGTAGCGTATTTATAGCGGTAGGTGAGTAGATATACGTCCCATCAGGATATTTCCCCGCTCGGGGAGGGGCTC
This sequence comes from Momordica charantia, assembly GCF_013281855.1. NCBI lineage: Eukaryota > Viridiplantae > Streptophyta > Magnoliopsida > Cucurbitales > Cucurbitaceae > Momordica > Momordica charantia. The sequence continues at coordinate 13,958,875 of NW_028275166.1, read as the reverse complement.
GTCGAGTGACCGTTAGTCCTTGTAGCGCTGGTCTGATCCCTTCTCTGGAGGACGAGATCACGCGGTCACCCTATTCGGCCAAGTTGTTGGGGCCGACCTACTAGGTCGGCTACGCGCAGTCACCCCCCAACAGAAACCCTCTCTCTGGTCCAGTAGAGGGCTACCTAATTGAGAGACAAGTGGGGGAAGTGGGCGACCTGGATCTGCCTTTACCTCCGAACTAGGGTGAGTGATGCAGACCAATCACGGGTTTCGACAACAATATTGAATGGCCGCCTAAGAACTTGACGTTCATCACGACCTTCAAGGTGCTCTCGAGCACTTAACCACCATCCTTGTCTGATCTGAGCCATTTGACCTAGGACACGTGTATGGTTTAGATCGCATCTCTATGTATATATATATGCACGTCGGCCTCTTCCTCATTTCACGTGTTTCAGACTTTTCCAACTTTTACGCCGAGGTTAGTAGTTTGTTTCTTTCTCTGTGCATTCGCCTTAGCTTAGCAATGTCTGATAGGTGTAGCGGTAGTTCTAGATCTAGGAGGGTGAGCTCAGAGGAGAGCTTTAGGTCGCCTCTAGGAGAGCCCTCCCCGATCGCTTCTCCCAGTGGCAGGGTGCACGCTGAGCGAGTGACATTGGGCAACGCCTCCGGCGACAGGTTTCCCCTCAGGTTGGCGGGGAAGACCTACTTGTGTGCATAGATATCCAACCCTATGTCTCCCCCCCCCCCCCCCCGAGGCCAGTAGAGAGACCCATTGATAGCCTCTTCGAGCTTGATGAGAGGTCTTTGGCCTTCTTTAGGGCGAGGTACGAGAACCCTAAGTCCATAGGTATGAGGTTCCTTAGGCGAGACGAAACCGTAGAGAACCCCCTCCAAAGGGCAAGTCGCCTTCTATGAAAAAATGTTCGACTTTGGGGTTTCCTTCCCCTTCACCTCATCTCCCAAGAGTTCCTTACCGCCATGAACCTGGCCCCAGCCCAGCTCACCCCCAATGGATCGGGGATCCTACTCGGCTATTGAATGCTATGGCGGGGGCTCGGTATCGATACCCTTGGTGCAAAGTACGTGATTGTCCCCTAGTTCCTCTCCTGTTATACCGTCAAGCACATCCCCAAACACCCAGGTCGGTATTACTTGACAGCTCGTCAGGATATTGGGAAGTTGGTTCGGGGTCCTTCTTCGATCCACCACTAGAAGGAGGACTGGTTTTATGTTTTTGGCTATTGGTTAGCGAGGGGACCAGAGAGCGAGCTGAGCTGCCGAGTGTCGCGCAGCTTCAGCCGTTTAGGTAAGGCTCTTCCCTAGTCGCCATTGGTCAGCCCGTGTCCATAGTATCTAACTTTTCCTTTTGTGCAGTTCGCCCTCGACCTATCCCGAAGCCGGACAAGCTGACCTTCGAATATCTCTAAAGGATTCCATAGCTGCCCCGAGCTGCTCGTCATTATTTAGCGCTCTTTGTTGACGATTATCTATACAACTGCAGTTTGCACGTCGTCTTGGAGGTGGACCCGACTCCCTGCACTCCGAGTCCTTCGAGGTCTCTGTCTCCACTCCTCTCCCCAGTTCATTCAGAAGGTTTGTCGCCTCGCCCTCCTTTAATTTCCAACTTAGTTACTATCGTTATTTTCTAAGCGCTGGCCTGTAAATCTTCTCCCAGATATGCTGCCTGCATTTTTGCTGGGAAGGAAGAGGATGGCCGTCGAGGTGGGGAGCAGTTCCTCGCCTATCGAAGTTTGCGACAAGGAGGCCTCAATGGGGTCCACTCCAACTACCCCGCACCCTGACTCTGAGATTGAAGCTTCACCTTTCCAAACAGTCCACGCATCTCCAGAAAAGACGAAGAAGAAGAAGAAAAAGGTGGAGAAGGGTTCGAGTCCGAGCCCTCAGGCATTTGGTGAGGCTGAAAAAAAAGGGCGCCCGCGGTGACGGTCCACTCCGGTGGGCTAGTCGTTGCTAAGAAGATTACCGAAGTGAGGGACTTCGAGCTGCCCTTCAGGACCCACCCTACCTCTGGGAGCATCAATGCTTTGGCACGAAAGGTAAGGCGTACGAGCTCTGATCGAGCCATCGAACGAGCTGGTTTGCTTTCCGGGGACGTCTGCGAGACTGTTTAGCTCGCCATTGATCACGACGCTGTGGTGAGTCTTGCTTTTTGCCATGCCTCACTAGCTTACTTATTACCAACTAACAATGCTTTCTTTTTTCAGGCACATGCTCTCGTGTGCAAGTCCATGGCGTTCGTGGCGGTCGAGCTGCTGGGTCGCGACCGTTGGATGAAGAAAGAGATTGCAACTCACGTCCGAACCACCGAGGAGAGGGATCATTCCGTGGTTGAGCTCAGAAATGCCAGAGTCAAGGCGCTAGAGGCAAGTAAAAAGGCGGCTTCCTTTGGCTTTAAGGTTGAAAAGCTCGAGGGTGAACTGGCTGCAAATGAGGGAGAGATTTGTGACCTTCTAACCCGCCTGGCAAGCTCAAACTCCAAGGTCGGCGCCCTGAAATTTACCAACCAAGGTCCTCAAGTTGAGGTCAAGAAACTCCGTCGAGCTAAGGTAGACATGGCCGCCAAGTTGAAAGATGAAGACTTTCTGGACGCTAAGTTCCAGGAGCTACCAGGTTACGTTGAGTTCAGTAAGGCGTTGGCTGATGATGGCTTCAAGTTTGCCCTCGCATACTTGGAGACTAATCATCGTGAGCTGGACCTTGCCCCACTCAAGCGCGCCTATGTCAGGTCATGGACTGTCTCTACCGATGGGTCTATGGCTTCAAAAGAGGTCATCTAGGCTGGGATGAAGAAGCTGGATGTGCTCGCCCCCGTGGTCCCCATAGAGAACGACCCGCTGGAGAAGGCTGCCAAGTCCGACCTGTTTGACAAATGACTCTGCTGCTTTCCCTTTGTTTTTTATTTTTTTGCTTTAGTTCTTTTGTACTTCTTTCATGTTTCAAGGTTCGAGGCCTCCTCCTTGGTAGATTTTTAATGAAACCTTGCGTATTTATCTCTCCATTTTTGTCTTGTGCATTTTGCTTAGCTCATACTCTCTTACTTGCGCAAACAGTCATCGTTGTTTAAAATAGCAAAACGTTCTAAGCCCCCTATTTAAATGTAGCTCGCATTAGCTATAAAAGGGTTGCTTTTAAATGTTTGAGATTTACACAACGTGCTTATGCAGCTCACCGAATCATATTTAGTGGTAGTAGATGCGCAAGTGTTGCGCGTTCCATGGGTGGGGGATCTACCTTCCTTCGAGGTCGGTCAAAGTGTACATTCCATGTCGTTTTTTGTCCTTCACCTGGTACTGGCTCTCCCAGGTCGGCTCTAAGGCTCCCTTTTTTAAAGACTTTACGCAGTATGAGGTCACCAGGTCGGAAGCGACACGGCTTGACCCTGGCGTCATAGTGCCACTTTACCCGCTACTGATATTCAGCTAGCTCAAGCTGTGAGGTCTTCCTTTTTTCTTCGAGGAGGTTGAGATTTAGGCAAAGTTCCTCATCGTTTGATGGTGTGTCAAAGGCTTCTGTCTGAGTTGTAGGGAGACCGACCTCGATCAGCACCACAGCTTCTGAGCCAAAAGCTAGGGCGAATGGTGGTTCCCCCGTGGAGTTTCGGGCGGTCGTCATGTACAACTACAACACCTCTGGTAGCTTTTCAGCCCACCTTCCTTTTCGATCTTCCAGCCTCAGCTTTAGGTCGCGCTTAATGATCTTGTTGATGGCTTCCATTTAACCGTTGGCTTGCGGATAGGCCGTGGACGAGCATAAGTGCTTTATCCCGAGCTGTGCGCAGAAGTTCTTGAACTTGAGGTTGTCGAACTGCCTCCCAATATCTGATATAATGGCATGTGGTATGCCGAACCTGCAGATAATATTTGTCCATACGAAATTCATGATTTTGGTCACAGTTATGGTAGCCAGCGGCTCGGCCTCTACCCACTTGGTGAAATAGTCTACGGCCACCACGACGAACTTTGTCTGGCCTTTCCCGATTGGTAGGAGCACAATTAAGTCGATTCCCCACTAGGGAAGGGTCAGGGGGCCAAGATCAGTGTGAAGAGGTGGATTGTCGGGGGAACCTTTGGCATCAATCGCACCGTCGAACGAACTCCATGGCGTCGCGCCATGGTGGGCTAATAGTAGCCCTGCCTGAATAGCTTGGTCACGAGAGACCGGCCCCCCACATGATTGCTGCATACTCCTTCGTGGATCTCTCTTAGGGTGTAGTTTGCCACATCCGGGTCCAAGCACCTTAGTAGTGGAAAGGAGAACCCGCGCTTGTACACCACATCACCCTTGAAGATGTATCCCGCTGCTTTGCGTCATATCTTCCTAAGGTCGGCTCGCTTGGGGAGCTCTTCCCCTCTAAGGAAGGCCTTGATATGGTCCATCCAGGTCGGTGTGGCTGCCTCGATGCTCATCGCCTCGAGCTCCTAAACGGAGAGAGTGTTGCGTCCACACAAATGTGTTAACGACACATGCAAGTATCCACGAATTGCCGGTTGTAGTACATAACGAGGTTGTATCCACAGGGATTTTTGGTTTATATTTTAACGATAAAAATATACACAGTTCAGTATGTATATTATCTAAGATAAATAAAATAAAGTAATAACAGGATGACAGAAACTTGCGAGGGACAATAGTATTGAAGTTGTCAACACAAGCAAGCAGAAGCACAATAAGCGATAACGAGGGAATAACAGATATGGAAAAAGCGGGGGAGATTTAGCATGCTTTCACAAGTTATCAACCTACCCTCTAGCGTAGCTAACATTTATTAGTGTCCAGCTCGACTCGGTTCCCTTCCGAAACACCCCAAACATGAGTAAATACAACTCCCGTTGCTAAATACCCAATCAATAAACTCAAGCAATAGGCATGGTTAGAGGACCCAATTCCTGAGTATCCCTATAGTTATAGAAAAGCACTAATCACAAGCAAAACAAATCAGCACCCATAAGCCCTTCTAGGTCAATACAGAAGCTAGCATACACGAAACAGCGGCCAACAGTAACGCGAAGATTGATAAACGAAATCAGATTTGCTTAAAAATAGATATAGCAGCTAGAGGTTCGGTCTCAAGTTAGTTATAGCATGTAAATTCCCCCCAAAATGGGGTTTAGCTCATAATGGGTAAAGAAAACAAAATAGAAGAAGAAGAAATACAAACCATAGCAGAAAAATAGCTAAATGATAGAGAAGAAGAAGCAGTCAACTCGTTCCAGTAGGGAAACTTCCCCTTTCTGGCGTCAGCTCTCCTCCCGAAAATGGGTATATTCCGCTCCTTGGTCTTTCTAGCTCTCAATTTTTGTATCTCCTTGGATATGCATGTCTGTCGGCTAGGGCAACATACCCTTTAAATATCGGGTCCCGTTTTTAGGGCACCCAACTGGAGATTGTACGAACATAAGTGAATCCCATGTTTTTGAATTAACTGTACGGACACTCATGCTCTGGCATCGCTATGCTCCAGCTTTTATATGCTTTGTCTTGTAAATGCTTTGGCTTCTCGGGTCTGGTTCAGTACTTTCTTCTCTTCTTATCTCTTCTTTAAAAACATGTGCAAATGAACCACAAATACGATAGTTTATGCTTTTTTTGGCCAAAGTTCTTAAGACTAAGGATATTTAGCTAAGAATTTGCAATTGAACACTATTCATGCTAATTATGACCTAAAACCGACATACTTTGCCATTTTAATGCACATTTTCACCCAAATAATCAGCAAAATAACTCTCTTTTGGCGAGTTATCAGGGAGCGTCTAAGATCTCCACTGGAACCAACTAGCTTGGTTGGGTAGGAGGATGCGAGCTTTGCCAGAGAGTCGACGTTGGCATTTTCTGCTCGAGGAATCCATTCTATGGTATACTCCTGAAGGCAGGACAGTAGCTTGCATGTCTTATGCAGGTATCTTTCCATCCTGCAGCTTTCGCCTGGTACTCTTAAGTTATCTGGTTACCTATGACCTACGAGTCGCTTCATATGTCCAGGCATGTGGCCCTCATGGCTTTGGCTATGCACAGCCCTGCTATGATCGCTTCGTACTCGGCCTCGTTGTTTGAGGCTGGGAAGTTAAATGTCACCGCATACTCGAACCGACCTCCGCTAGGTGCTTGGAGAACGACTTCAGCCCCACTTCCTTTTTCATTAGAAGATCCGCCGATGTGAAGGAGACCCATCAGGCCTGGTCGTCGCTTCCTAGGCTTAGGAGCGGAGTAAGCTCGGTAATGAAGTCTGCCATCGCTTGTCCCTTCATCGCACTTCTAAGCTCGAAGTCTATGTCGTACTCACTTAGCTCGAGAGCCCACTTCATGAGTCTCCCCGAGGTCTTTGACTTCTGAAAAACCTGTTTCAATGGGAAGTTAGTAAAGACCTTTATCTTGTGAGCTTAGAAGTAGGGTCAGAGGCGTCGTGCCGCAACAGTTAACGCTATAGCCAGCTTCTCTATCTGGGGGTATCGGGTTTCGGCATCTGTCATGGCCTTGCTCATGTAGTAAACCAAGCTCTGTCGACCATCATTCCGCCGTACTAGCGTAGAACTCACCGCACTCGCAGATACGGCGAGGTACAAAACGAGCTCGTCGCCTGGTAGTGGCTTTGATAGTAGTGGTGCTGAACTCAGGTAGTTTGTGAGCTCATCGAACACAACTTTGCCATTTTGGAGTCCACTTAAAACGGTCTTTCTTACACAGCACCTTGAAGAATGGCAGACACTTTTCTATGGATTGTGACACAAAACGGTTCAACGCGGCGATTTTTCAGTTGAGGCACTAGAGTTGCTTCAAGGTCTGAGGTGGTTGCATATCTAGCACGGCTCGGATTTTCTTAAGGTTGGCCTCTATCCCACGTTGGCTGACCATGAAACCAAGAAATTTTTCGGAGAAGACTCCAAATGCGCATTTCTCTGGGTTGAGCTTCATTTGATACCTTCGGAGGACCTCAAAGGTCTTTGTCGGGTCGGGGATGTGGGAGGTTGCCCTCTTGCTTTTCACAAGCATATCATCAACGTACACCTCCATGTTTCGACCTATCTGGTCGGCGAACATCTTATTGAGCATGCATTGGTAGGTCGCCCTCGCATTCTTCAGCCCGAAAGGCATGACTTTGTAGCAATACAACCCTTGGTTGGTGATAAATGAGGTGTGCTCTTGGTCGGGGATGTGCATCTTGATTTGATTGTACCTTGAGTAGGCGTCCATGAAGCTTAGGAGCTCATGGCCGGCCGTTGTGTCGATCAGCTGGTCGATCCGTGGAAGAGGGAAGCTATCTTTTGGGCACGCTCTATTTAAGTTCGTGAAGTCTACACACATTCTCCATTTTCTGTTTGATTTTTTTACTAACACTACATTCAACAGCCATGCGGGGTAGTTAACTTCCCTGATATATTCAGCTTTCAAAAGTTTTTGGACTTCTCCTACAATCATTTCGCTTCTTTCAGTGTTTACAGGTCGTCTCTTTTGTTTTAGAGGTCGTACAGAAGGATCTATGTTAAGACGATGGACCATGACTGTTGGGACTTTCTCTACCTTCAAAAAGATTAGAGACTTGTGCAAGTGCACACGGTCACAAGTAATACTTGGTAGTAATCCAAGGTCGAATCCTCAAGGACATGTTGCTTTTCAAAATAGTTTTTAAGAAGTGAATGGTTCAAATATGCAATTGTGATTTAGGAAGAAAAATGTGATGAAATGTTGTTGTTTGGGGTTTTAATTAACAAGCAATTTAATGAAACTCAACCTCCTTGTCTCCTACCTTAGTTTTGATGCAAAACATGGAAAACACACTATGTTGGGAAAATGCACCAGGCGCAACTCCTGGCCTTTCTTGGGATTTGAGTTATACTCTTTCACTACCGCTTTTGGTTACTGCAGAGGCTAGGGTAACCTACAATCATATTCCTATGTGTGATTAGAATCCTAAAGAATGTCTACCAACTTATTTGCATTATGGGTTAGAGGGCCTATGCCTAGGACCATGTTTTATGGGCTTATTTCTAAGTCACATCCCATATTGGTTTCCTATTATTTTACTGAACTCACATTTTCCAAGGTTGGGCTTTGTATAAATCAAGTTCCCACTGGCCAAATGGAAAAAATAAGTAAAGAGAAGTTTTTAGAAACCAACCCAAAAAAGTGTCAAGCGTAATCTGGTTAAAATCCCGAACGTGTTGAAAATCAAATCATTTGACTAAGGCATTCCACAAGGAAGTTGATAACTAATTTAGAACATGATTAAATGAAAGTAAATGCACGAAAACATAAAGAAAGTATTTTTCATAAATTTAAATGAATAAATAAGCCGTACAATGAGTTCTAGTTTGATCATCTTCTCTCTCGAGCGTGAGGGGAGTCAAAACTTGCTAAAGAACTTTAAAAGAACAGAATGAACAAAGAACGGAAGTAAGAATTTGAATTAAAGGCAATACAAAAGGTAAAAGCGTGAAAAAAAAGGAAATTAATAACTATAACATAAACATAAACCCTAAAAACGTGTTCTACAACTAGAGAGATGAAATCAAGCTTGGAAGGGATGGAATTCACCTTTTATAACATAGGTTGGTTGAAACTCCCCCCATTTTAGGTGGAAAAGGTTAAGATTCACCTAACCACCTCACTTGGACTTGGACTCAAGGTTTTGAATACGTGGTAAATGTCCTTCTTGTCCTTCATTAATCAAAACGTGTGTTTTGACATTTTGCCCTCCAAAAATGTGTTGGGCACAATTCTGCAAAAACAAAATTCTGTTATTTTCTTCCAACTTTGACCGCATTTTTCTCATATTTTTCCTAAAGTACCATAGTTTTACTTTTATGCAAAAATAATTTATGCATGTTATACTTTAAGAATATGTGGTCATTTTTTGCAAATAATGATGAGAAATGGATCAAAAACGTGGTCAAAAAGAGAGGGAGAGAGTAGTTTCTTTTTCTTTTTTTTTCATACGAGAGAGGCAAGAAAAGAGAATAAATTAATATACTAAACCTTCTAAATCATTCTAAATTTAGAAATACATAGACGAAATTATTATTATAATTATTTCGAGCAAATGGCTCTTACTTTGTGCTTTGACCACTTTGATTTGGTTGGTTTGAAAATGTGGTATCCGCGTTGAACGACTGGCAAATGCGAAAGAAAACATATTTTAATTTTTAATATAAATTATGAAAAATAGTTTCACCATATGAATATGTGAACGTTGACAGAGTTTCAAATTCGTCTTATAAATTCTTTTAAGGTCAAAGTAAAAAATATTTTACGTCAAAAAAGTATTTTTAATTTTTGTATTTTTATTTTTATAAAATTTACTTTATAATAATTCAGCCGCTATATTTTCAAATTGGTAACATTTTAGTCACTAAACTTTAGTACGTAACAATAGTTTCTACCGTAAAATTTTTTGTTAAATTTTTTATACATGTAGATCGATAAATTGATAAATGATTAAATGTGTTTATAAATTATAAATACTAGATTGTTATATGATAAAAATCGATATTTAATTTTGATAAGATTTTTTATGGCAGAGACTAAATTGTTATAAATTTTAGACCAAAGAAACTAAATTATTTCATACTAAAGTTTGGGGACTATATTACTACTAAGTTAAGGTATTATAATGACTAAATCGTTACATATTAAAGTTTATTAAATTATTATTTTAACGTAAGTACGGGACCAAATATATTTTTAAACCGGTATGTGAAAGAAAAATAGTTTTTCAAACCAATTTTTTACAATATTGATGTTGAGAAATGTCCCATTCCCCACTCACATTTGTCTTAGTCAACGCCGGCCCAACTTTTTTTTTTTTTAAATAAAACGCCGGCCCAACTAAAACAACTATATTTTCTAAACTTTTTTAAAAGCTTCAATATTTGTCAAAATAATTTTGAACAATTATTTATTACTACAATAATATCTCCATTTGTTTCGTTTGGGCGTTCATGTTTATTATCTCTCCCATCTATCTTTTAATAAATTAAAAGAAAATTATCGTTGGTAATTATTTCTTATTTTTTTGTTCTTTTATATTATAAATTTAAAAAATAAAAACTTTACCTGAGAATTAATGTTTTGAAATTAAATATTTAAATCTTTTATGTTATACCTTTTTATATAGTTTTTTTCAATACAACATGTTGTGGTGGGGCTCAAACGCACAATCCCTTAATTGGATATATGTATCAATTAGCGTTGAGTTATTCACTTTGACTACTTTTTTTATATAGTTATTATACACTTTAAATGATAACATAATATTTTTAATTGATGTTTTTGAAAATAAGTGAAGTGAAAATAAAAAGTAGAAATTTATTTTTGTTGTTTCTAAAAATTTGTCCACAATTTTGTAACAATTTTGAAAATGTATTTTAGAAATGAAAAGCGAGAAACTAAAACAATTACTTAATCCTTATATTTCTCCAAAAACCAACAAATAAAAACAAGAAGTTAACTAAGTTGAGAATTTACCTAAAGAATAAGTATCATTTGGTATATTTAATTATTTGGTCTAACTTATATGGTAAAAACATTTTAAAATTCCAAATTATGATATAATATTTGGCCTCGAGAGCTTAAAAATCAATTATGGTACATGTAAAATATCAGAAAAGAAAAGTCAATTATGAATGACTAAACTTTTATAAACAGACAAAACATATTTTAACATAAGCTACTTTCATCTAGTAATTTATCAAATATTGTTGTTTATTTTTTAAATATTTTTGGTTTATGAATTCAAGATATTTTTAAAAGAAAGGTATTAGAATAGTACTTCTAAAATATTTAGGGAAAGCAAGTGACTCTTTTTTTTTTTTCCTAAATGAAAAAACGAAAACAAGTGATTACACTTTAGTTAGATTGAAAAATAATCTTGGTAGAAATATAAGTGATGAAATATTTTTAAAATGGGCTAAACTATATACTTAATCTTTTTCCACTTTTAATGATGATATCTATTTATTTTAAAAATATTAAAAATTTAAATTACATTCTTTAACCTTTCAATTTGATTCTAAGAAGTCATTGTCATTAAAATGATTATAATTTAAATGTTTATATGTCATAGAGTGACGTAGTACAATAAAAAGAGTCGAATAAATAGATGAAACTAAGAACGACATAGTTTAAAACATGGGATAGGGTATCACATATGTTTGTTCCATCGAAATTTTTGCCTCTTACTTATGTTACTCTATTGCTATACATCAACTCAAATGATCACTTGTTAGTATTTCTTTTTTTTTTTTTTTTGGTGAGAACGATTACTCGTTAATTTAATTATCATGTCACCATAATATTTACGAGAATAGTTAATAAACAAAAAATTCAAAAGTAAAATTGAAGCTTTTTTAAAGTTCTAGAAGTGTTATATATATATATATATATATATATATATATATATATATTTATTTAAATTATTTTTTCTTTTTCAAAAAGTTGATTTTGAGAAAACGATGGAAAGAAAATTGAAATTTTTGAACCAAAAAAGGAAGAAATTAGTAAATGTCAATGTCATGGACACGTGTTTGTTGAAGCAGTCTTGTGCTCCCTTTTGTTGAAAATTTTGAACGTGTACGACATTGGATTTCTTTTCAGAAAAGGAGAGTCAACAAGATTATTCTTCTCTTCTAGTGTTTTTTCTTATTGGGAATTTAAAATCATTCCCACTTTCTTCCCCTCTTGTTTTAGAAAGAAAAATATTTAGGTCGTGATGGGTGAATAACTATTTCCATCTTGATTTTTGAGTATCGTTATTGAACAATTAAGATAAATACAAAAACATAATTTTTTCTTACAAAATATTAGGATATCTAATTTAGTTACATTAGGTTAGGTTAGTTATATGGTTTACACTTTTTAACTACTTTATTGCTTAGGTCTATATATATTATGAACTAATGTTTCATCTTGAGATTGAGTGAGGTTAATTTACTCTCAACCTCAATATGGTATCTGATGAATTCTAATCACATTTCGTGAGAGTTTTTTTTGTGTGTCTCATTTTTTCTATTCTACTACCGTTTGTTTGGTAGTTTCTGGAAATTGTTGGCTTTCCTGCCATTTTTCTTTCTTGTGATGGCATGATGAAGATTTAGTTCCACTACAACTCAATCTTCTTCTTCAATTCAATCATCTCTTGATCAATACATCTCAACTCGTATGCTCTCCATCATTCCAACAATACGAGCCTATTCTTGTTTCTGATTTGCTCGACGATGAAAATTATACTCCATGGAGCAGTTTCATGTTAATGGCACTCATGATCACAACTCAGACAATGACGACAATGTTGCAACCCATTTTAGTACTATTTTAGCTTAATGTTTTTGATGCATTTTATATTTAATTTGTTAGTAAGTTTTGCACAAAATATATTTGTTTGGTTACCCATTTCTTAAGTAAAATTGGAGCATATTAGTCACTCAATCCATATAGATACGATTTTTTTATCATTTGCTACACGATTTAGTGTACACTTGCACTAGGATTATTAAAGTCGTTTACACATATTAAGTGATTTTGCTTATGGGTTCATGACTTTCAATTTAAGTGGTTTTGCTTATGGGTTCATGACTTTCAATTTAGTTGTGTGGTCTATTGAGTAGAAACCAGTTCATTAATCTTAGGGGAATTATAGAAAACCTTATATTAACATAGAAATATATAGCTATGGTCCTAATGCATTTTTATTTTTTTCAACAAGTGGTATCAGAACATGGTTTTGCATCGATGATTACTGGATCTTTGAGAATTACTTTTAAACATTTTGTTTTTTAACGTGCTATTGGAATCGTTGAAAATAACTTAGGTATTTTATTTTCATATGGAAATAATTAATAATGATTATTATGAGATTGAACTAATGATAATTATGATCGGCCCAAAGAAAGGTCATAATTTGGCCAAATAACAAATACTCTTGTAATTATGGAATGAATTATTAATATTTTATTATTGTGTACTACATTTAGTGTTTCGTAGCTTATGTCGAGTTTCTGAATGAGTTGAAATATCAATAAAATTTCTTTTGCGTAATCTAGTTTTTTTTTTCTTTCTAGATTTATAGATTGTTTAGAAGACTTTTCTAATTATTAAATTATGCATATAAAATATACTTATTAATTTTGAAAATAATTTTGGTAATTTTATTTTCATAAAGATAAAAATTAATAATAATTAGAGATAAATATTTTGCATAATTATCTGATTTTTTTTTGTTGGTGTTGATTTGATGAATCATGTTGCCAAAGTAGCCTCTGGTTTTTTATATTGACATTTTGGAAATTTCATATGTTTGTGAACTTGTGTGTTTATGCGTTCTGTAGTCGGTCCAAAGGAAGACTTTCAGTTTGGCTTAACAGTTGTAGTTACAGGATAATAAACATGGACAATATAAAGTTATGTCATGTAAGTGCTTGTTGGCTCAAAAGAAGGCTTTCACTTGACATATGGTTATCAAAATTTGATCATCACATTGAGAGTACCAATTGCAAGTTGATATAGTCGGCCCAAAGGAAAAGTTTTAATGTTATGTTGGATATCTTGTGATCCTTGTAAAGTTTAAATGTAAAGTATTTTTATAAACTTAATGTTAATTTTGAGCATGTTTTTATTATTTATTGATTTATTGTTAAATATTATTTTTATTGCCTTTATAATGTATTTAAGAATCGTTTTTATTCAATTTTGCATGAATTTTTAAACTTGTGATAAAGAAAGAAAACACTTCTACTTTTGCTAAGCAATATTCCTTTAAGGTTAATTAGGATCTTGAAAAGTAGGAGTTACTTTAATTGCATAAGTTTTACGACAATATTTTGCAACAATTAAGGAGATTATGTTTAATGAGGAAATAATTAGAAAATGATAGGGATTGTTCTAAAAAGAACACAAGGAATAAACATTTCAATTTTTGTTGACTATATGTCTTAACAAAGAATAAAGGAACAGTAGGGACTAGGGAGTACATCAAATGATCAAATACACTAAATTTAAAACATTCAAAGATTAGCTTGTATATTTGATATTCATTTGAGACATTATACATTTAGTATATAGTCGGAAAATAATTAGAAAATGATAAAGATGGTTCTGAAAATAACACAAGGAATAAACATTTAAATTTTTGTTGACCATGTCTTAACAAAGAATAAAGAAACAGTAGGGAGTACACTAAATGAAAACTTAAAAGTCATTCTAAAGTATAAATACGTCGCCACATAAAGTATAAAAAAAAAATATGACTTCTCACCTTGGATATTAATAAGTTAGACTTGTATATGAAAACTTGTCATTTGTGTTGAATAGACAGTGGTATGTCTATTCATTACTTATTGGTTCTCAAGATTATTAAATAGACATTTAAGTCTGCATTAAGTATGATCAATCGGACATAAATGGAGTTATCAAAAAAGGTGCTATTGAGAGCTTTAGTATTTTAAAATTGTCATTCATAGTCTATTCCATATGGCTTCTTGAAATGTTTAATAACATTGCATAAAGTTATAAGAAATATAATCAATATTTGGTATAGGTCTTTATTCCCAGACATCTTAAAAGTCATCCTTTCAATTTTTAGTGAATCAAAATATTATAAAATATAATGAATTAGGAAGATAAGATCTAGGACATTTGCTAACTCCTTTAAGTTTTTATAGAGCTAATAAATAATACATATTTCCATGCCAACCTGAGATGTGTGTTGCTCATAAAATGATTCAAAGCTCGAAAAGGTATGGTAAGAAGTATGACAAATCATTCTTCCTTACCTCCAGTCTATATGGAAAAAGCACTTAAGATTGTTACAAAAGGTTTAAGTGGTGTACCAAATAAAGCAACAACTAAAATCATTCGCAGTTCAAGGTTATGCGAAACATAGGCTTGAAGATTTTTAGTAGTCACTCTAGATACACTTGTCATTTTCTTATAATTTCTTAACTTAATTCCCACCTTAAAATTAATTTGGATGAGACTTTAAGGTTTCTTAAGGATGTTGAGTTTTGGGGAAAGATAAAGTAAGCAATCTCGTATTTAAGAAAAACTAAGTTATTTTCTTTTATACTAACATTAGTAAACATTCTCCTCATTTCAGTAAAACAACTCGACATTAGAGTCAATTAAAGAAATCATAAGAGATAGGACACATATGATTATAACTATTTAAGTTTGATTTAAAAGTAAAAGGAAGATTATTCAATTATCTTCTCTAAAAGTCAAACAAAGTCTTATCTCTTAAGAGAAAATTAATGTCATAAAGAATGTATTGATAAACAACAGACAATGAATATATTTGAGATCTTGTTATATTGATTTTAAAACGCAATGGTCACAAATATAAGACTCGTCTAGTTATTATGATTTCAACTCTTAAGGGTGACATTCATTATTGGGAGACATTTTCTTAAGAGAAAACTAATGTCATAAAAATTAATGTCGGCCCACGATTTCCTGTCACACGGCAAGAACTCCAAGTAAAGATTTGGAAAATAATCACATAAACCTACTGATAGCTTACATTCCCAGAATAGGTGGATCGCAGATTCCTCATGATTCCTGCAAAAAGAGCACAGATTATCAATCACAAATTCTTTTCTGAGAAGGTTTGATTTTATAGGGATTGTGTTTTTCACTATCTTCCAGCACGCGATCTTCATCTTTTGTGCCACAGGTGTGTTCCAGAAATGCTTCCACCTTTTAGCTTGCCTATTTGTATTCGAAGTGGAGGTCGCTTTAGTGTCCAGAGTTTTCATTCCCAGATGGTACGTACTTTTTACTGAAAAGATCACTTTCTTATCCAGTCCCCATATAATCTCACCATCCAAACCATCACTTGGCAAAGGAATCTGAAGAATTTGATCGGCCTCTGAAGCGATAAAGTTGGTTCGGACCTTCTCCTCATCCCACCTTCCTCGACATGCCATCAACCAGGCAACTGAGCAATCCCGCAAAGGAGGTGGAGTGAAGACAGGTTTAGGGTAGTCGTCTCTCAAGATCCCCAGATTCGAATCTATAGATATACTATGACCATT
This sequence comes from Momordica charantia, assembly GCF_013281855.1. Taxonomy (NCBI): domain Eukaryota; kingdom Viridiplantae; phylum Streptophyta; class Magnoliopsida; order Cucurbitales; family Cucurbitaceae; genus Momordica; species Momordica charantia. The sequence goes on along the minus strand of NW_028275166.1, from coordinate 13,942,850 downwards.
CCCAACTCGCCACTTATAACCTTTCTCAAAAAGTGTACGGCCCCACAAAATACTTCTCCATGCATAAGAAGGTGTGGACCCTAGCTTGGCTTTCAAAAAAGAAACTATTTTAAAATATTTACCCCACAACACTTTCACCAAAAGACTATTGGAGTATATCAAGATTCTCCAGCTTAGCTAACATGGTCTGATTAAAAATGTTAATGTCTCGAAATCCCATGTCCCCCTGATTCTTCCAAGCACTTAATCGCTTCCAACTGTGCCAATAAATCTTCCGACTCTCAGTGGTTGACCCCCACCAAAACTGAGCATATAATTTCTGCAACACATTACATGGGGAGAGAGGTGGCTTAAAACAGCTAATGGTATAGTTCAGAATAGCTTGAGCAACAGCCTTAATAAGGACCTCCTTGCCCCCGTTGAAAAAAACTTTCCTTCCACCTTTGGAGGGTCTTCCACACCTTATCTTCTATTTTGCTGAAAGCTTGGCAACGGTTCCTTGTGACCTGCGATGGGAGCCCAAGGTACTGACCCAACTACTTGGTGTAAGGAATATTCAGTTTGCGTTGGATATGATCAATCAGGACCTGGCTTGTATTCCTGCTAGGCATAAATTGGGATTTCTCCAAATTAACCGTTTGGCCCGCCACCTTCTCATAAGCACTAAGCACCTACTTGATAGTTTGACAATCCCTTCGAGTAGCATTGAAGTAGATTAAACTGTCATCTGCAAAAAATGATATTATAATGTATAATGAGGAAGTTCATAGTTTTCATTAAATAATGATATTATAATATATAATGTCTTAAGCTAACAAAGAGTAATAATTATGAATTACAAGTTTAGTATGAGTAAATTTATTTCTCTAGCGTAATATATCTATGCCATAATAAGGTTTTGTTAAAGAATGAAAACTTGTATGGACATTGTTACAATATCATCGCTACAGGGAGGGCAAACGTAATCCCCTAAAAGGTATCTTTGGAGAGAAGAGGTTGGAGTCCCCACTCCAACCATCTATGAGATGTAATTTGTCACCCAATAAAAAAAAACATGCTCTCTGAAAATAGGTTTTGGTTCCGAAGTCAATTGAGCATAGGGAAGGCGTTAGAACCTTACGACATCGTTCGAAAATGATTACCCAATTTTATCTTAAGTTAACCTATTATTTTATTGGTCCAAAGAAAAAAATATTTTGTTTTATTTTAAATGTCTCATATTTTACTAATCCACATTTTAAGATAAAACATGAATTAACAATTATGACTGGCACGAAGGTCGTTAGAAAAAATTTGTCAGAACATTGGAAAATCATCTTTCCAATTCCTATCATCGTAGTTTTAAAAAAAACTTGTTTTTTAAGAAAGGTTTATTTTAAAACATTGATAAACTTTAAAACTTGATTTTCTTTTTAAAGATAAATCTTTTATTTCTTTTCTAAAAAACTTTATTTAATCACTCTATTTAAACATTTTTCTTTTTTTAAAAAACTCAACTTTTACTTTGAAATTTAAAGAAATTCATTTTATTTTTTAGAACAAAATTTATTTACAAATTCTTATACTTTTTTTTTCAAAAACTTATTTAAACCTTATTTTAAAAAGATCATTTTCTTTTTAAGAAAATTTGGTTTCTTTTATTTATAAAAAGAAATATTTTATTTTCCTTATAAGAAACTTTCTTTCCCTTTGTTCTTAACCCACACTCACCTAGGTTGTTTTAATCGACCGAATGATGGAGGTTGTCAGAATCTGTTGTTACTGTCATCGTCGCTCGAGGTCTGATGCTGCCACCGGAGTGCTATTGTTCGCGTTGTTGGATCTGTTGCTACTGGTATGGAGGTCGTCGTAATCATGTTGTGGGTGTTGTGGGTGAGTTTGGAAGAAGGAGAAATGTCGGAACTTGCTGTCCTATTGTCGGGTCGTACTGTTTGCACCAGAATCTGCTGCTCGAATCGAAGTTCTATTGTGCCCCCGCTAGAGTTCATTGCCACCGGAGTGCTGTCGTTTGTGCCACCGCTGTCGATGTTTGCTGCCATCAGATCTGTTGTCGCTAGTCTGGAGGTTGCCGGAATCGTGTGGGTGTCATGTGAGAGTTTGGGAGAAGGAGAAACGCAGGATGTGGTGCTGCTGTCGGGTCCTGCTGTTCGCGCCTCCGATCTGGGTGTCGCGGGAACTCGACCGCCGGAGTTGGTGAGGGAGATTGAGAGTGAGAAGGAGGAAGAGAAAAAGTGGTGGCTGGAAGGAAAAATTTGAGTTTTTAGAGAGATAAAGAATAAGAAAGGAAAAGAAGAAGAGAAAAGCGAAAAAACTAGGTTTTGTATCGGGTGTTTTAAGAGAGAGAGGTGGGCTTACTAAAACAGAAACAAAACTTTTAATCTACTGCCTTCACTAGTTCGTTTTTCTCTATTCTTTTATGCTCCCCTTCAGAAATATCTCTTAAATGTGAAAAAAAGATAATGGTAGCATCGGAGGGTCAAATAAAATTTAGAAAAAAATAAGGGAAGAAGAGTATGAAAGAAAGCGGCGTTGTTGGGCTTTGACAAGGAAAAAATCAAATTCAGTTTATTTAAAAAAAACAAAAAATTTTCTTACTTTCCTTTCTTTTTATTTACTTAAAAAAAATCAACTTCTTTAAACCAAATCTAACTTTTTAAATTAAATTAAAATGTTACCTTATAAACATTTGAAATAAACTTTTGTTTTTATAATCAAAAGAACTACAACAAAAACTAACTAAAACTAAAAATAGAGTAAAGAAAGAGAAAAAAATAATAATTAAATAAAATCGAGAGTCGGACAAAATAAAGTGTCTATAGCTTGTCCTCCTTTGTGTATTCTTGCAGAACTAGAAGGGTAGACAAATGCAAAAAGACAAAGTATTGGGATGACAAAATGTTTATTTAAAGAAGGCCAGATAGTGGCGGACCTTGCTTCTCACTTAGCGTGACCTCAATCTCAACAACGGCCTGATAAGATAAGTAAAATGCAGAGAACTTGTGTTTGACACATGCTTTGACCACGTTCTTCCATCGGGTTCAATTTAACCAAGGATAGAATGCAGTGGACCTATGCTTGACACGTGCTTTGACCACGATCTTTGATTGAGTTCGATTTAACCAACAATAAAATAAAATGCAATGGTCTTGGCTTGATAGAAACTTCAACATCGATCTTCGATCGAATTCAATATAACCAACGATAAAATAAAATGCAATGGAGTTTGCTTGACACAGGCTTCGACTTTGATCTTCGATCGGGTTCAATTTAATCAACGATAAAATAAAACGCAATGGACCTGCCTTGACACAGGTTTCGACCTCGATTTTCGATCGGGTTTGATTTAACCAACAAGATAAATAAAATGTAACGGACCTACCTTGACATAGGTTTCAACCTCGACGTTTGATCAAGTTCGATCTAACTAATAAGATAAATAAAACGCAATGTACCTGCACTTGACATAAGCTTCGACCTCGATCTTTGATTGAGTTCGATTTAACCAACAAGAAAACAAAACGCAACGGACCTGCGCCTGACACCGACTTCAATCTTGATCTTTTATAAGATTCGATTAAACCAACAAGATAAAGAAAATGCAACGAACTTGCGTTTGACACAGGTTTTGACCTAATTTTTGATCGGGTTTGAGTTCAGCAATAAGATAAATAAAATGCAATGTACCTATGCTTGATACAAGCTTTGACCCGGATCTTCGATCGAGTTCGATTTAACCAACGAGATAAATAAAATATGCGTGCTTAAACAAATTAAAACGTCGTGAAATTTTCAACCCTAGCGTAGGGTTTTTTTTTTTTTTTGGAGACTTCCTCAGAGAAAATGTCATAAATGCATGAAATGTCTGCTTGACGTATGATGACAAACGAAAATTTCTATTTTGATTGCAAAAAAGAGAGTGAAATCAATTGTTTTTTAATATAAACTTGGGATTGTCAAAATAGCCTAATCACCGCTTTCGCTTCCTTTCAAAATGCTTTCAGTTGTGTCAAGAGTGCATAGAACAAACTAAGACTTGGCTACCAAGCACTCCTTAAATGAGCGAGAATATGATGATGACTTTGCCCCTGATAACTTTAAGGTGTCATATTTGCTCCATTGATATTTAGAGAACAACTCCTTATCTTTCGTTTCCCGTGGCCCTTTATTTTGGTTTCGAGTAACATATTGCCTTAGATAGCGCAAATGTAAGCAACTATACCATCATTCATAAATTGGAAAATACACGCTAAAGTGAGAATAACTTAGCGGTAATTGACATATATCTCCAACCAAGAGGTTGTGAGTTCAATCCCCCACCCTTACATGTTATACTAAAAAAAAGAAAGATACACAGGCTCCCCTGGAGGATCCTTTTTAGAACCAAATCTCCCTCTCTAAATCTTTTTGGACGCAGTTTCTTGTCATAGGCTTTCATCATTTTCCTTGATAAAGTGGTCCTCTGCACAATGTCGTTAATCTCTTTTCTTCCACAAAATTTAGCTGTTCATAGCACCTTTGGACCCATTCACCCTCTTGTAACTTAACTTCCATAAAAACTCTCAATGATGGAATTTCGACTTCAACAAGGAGAACTGCTTCCATACCATAGACTAACGAAAATGGTGTTGCCCCAATTGAAGGACGGACTGAGGTGCGATAACCATGTAGTGTGAATGGGAACATTTTAATGTCAATCCCTATAAGTTATAGTCATCTTTTCAACGAATCTTTTGATGTTTTTGTTGGCAGCTTCCACAGCACCATTCATCTTGGGTCGATAAAGGATTGAATTGACATGTTTTATCTTAAACTGCTCGCAGAGCTCGCTCATCATTTTGTTATTCAAATTCCTTGCATTATCGAAAATTATGGTTTCAGGAAGACCATAACTAAAAATAATTTCCCTTTTCATGAATTTTACCACAACTTCTTTTGTCACATCTCGGTAAGAAGCTACTTCTACCCACTTGGTAAAATATTCTATGGCTACCAAAAAAAATTGATGCCCATTTGATGTTTTAGGTTCAATAGGACCTGTTACGTCCATGCCCCACATAGAGAAGGGCCAAGGAGTTTCCAAAGTATGCAAATGAGAAGTAGGATCATGAGTCTCGTCCTAATAAATTTGACATTTGTGATACCTTCTTGCATATTTGATGCAATTTGTCTCCATGGTCAACCAGTAATAGTCGGCTCTTAAAATTTTTCTAGTCATCATATGCCCATTTTCATGAGTGCCACAAACCCCTTCATGGATTAATTCCTCCATAATCTTATTGGCTTTTCTTTCTTCGACTCATCTTAGGAGAACAATGTCGTAGTTTCTTTTGTACAGTATTTCTCCTTCATTGCCACCTTGTGGAGGGTGCGCTTGTCATTTTCTAAAGCGATGATTCTTTGTTCTTTATATACTGCTTGATATCCTGAAACCAAGGGTTGTTGTCGGGCTCTTCTTCGATGTTCATACAAGAGGTTGGGATCTCTCTTCTCAATTTTAATTGATCGGATCTCCTCATTAAGCTATATGTTAAACATAACTGATAATGTGGTCAATGCGTATGCTATTTGATTATTCTCTCTCAGCAAATAATCAAATGAGATTTGATCAAACTTTTGTGACAATTATGTTATGAGTTGTTTGTAGGGCCAAAACTTAGCGTCTCTTGTTTCTCATTCTCCTCTTAACTGATGAATTACCAGCATGTGGAATCTCCGAAAACTTTGAGTTTCTTGACCTTCATATCAATAACAACATGGACACCCATGGAGCATGCTTCATACTCAGCCATATTATGTGTGCAATTAAAATATAACCTTGCGGTAAGAGGGAATAGATCCCTTTAGGCGATATCAATATAGCTTTTATCCCATGACCTAACTCGTTAGAAGCACCATCAAACATCATGGTCCATGCTTCTGGATTTGAACCTTCTTCACTTGCAGTTATGGTGGAAATATACTCATCTAGAAAGTCAAACTTCATCGATTCGTAGTCATTTATAGGTTTCTGAGACAGGTAGTCGGCTAGAGCACTCTCTTTAATGGCCTTTTAAGTCACGTAAATAATGGCGTATTCAGACAAGAGAACATGCCACCTTGCAATTCGACCTAAGAGAGATGACTTTGCAAAAATGTACCTTATGAGGTCCATCTTTTTGCATTTATGTAGGGGGCACCACATCACAACGTCACCTACATGAGAAAATGCAGGGAGGTGCTTATTATGTAAATCTAGATTTGTAAATATTTAACATAATAGTCATTTATGAAATATTGAGTATAATTTGACTCGCTATAGATAAAAACAATATCAAATAAGCAACAGGGACCTTACCTATTTGAAGCCCAAGTAATTTTTCCATTAATTTTTTAATTTAAGTGGTTAAAATTTTAAAATATAAAAATGAATATATATATATATATATTAAAATATATATATAAATAATTTTTTCGCTCTCCTTAGGATGAGCGTGTCGTCAGTCATAGACTGGTTTTCCAGAACCCTAGGTTTCTGGTTTTGGTTAGTTTGTTGTTTGATAGAATAAATAATAAGGATGAGTACGGATAGTCTGATTGAGGAATGGAGGAAGTTGACGCTAACAATAGAAGAAAAGCAAATAGTTGTAGATATTGATGGACAAGCGGCAAAGGAAGTGAAAAAGTCGTTAGAAGCATGCTTAGTTGGGAAAATTCTGCCGAAAAGAAACATTTATGGGGAGTTACTACAGAAGGTGTTAAAGAATGTTTGGAGGGTAGATGGGGATTTTGGAGTGGAAATGCTAGGGCAAAATATTTTTCTGTTTCGGTTCAAGAGTTTGGCAATTACGAATAGAATTTTAAGAGGTGGAGAAGTTGATTTCGACTTTAACTTTATCTGCTTTGAACTTCAATAGTGCCTCGTTCTGGGTGCACTTTTGGGATCTACCTTTGGGGTGCATTTATGTTGTGATGGCGAAATGCCTTGGTAATGCTATTGGGAAGTTTTAGCATGTGATTGTACGGAGGATAGGTTATTCTGGGGCAGAAGTTTGAGAGTTAGGGTATCTTTAAATTTATCCAAGCCTTTAAGAAGGGGTATCAAAATTAATCTATCCGGATATGCTGAGGGATGCTGGATTCCAATCAAATATGAGAGATTTCCAGACTTGTGCTATATATGTCAGAAAATAGGACACACGATGGTGGAATGTGATGAAGTGGCGGAGGAAACAATTCAGCAAAAAAGGGATATGTAATGCGAACCGTGGGTGAGATTTCAAGGGGATGGCTGAGGGGTTAGTAAGAAATAGCGAAGTCAGCCCAATAGTGATGTGAAAAGGAAGGAGGATGAGCTTAGTGAGGTTAGCAAAGACAACCTATGAGTAGGGGAAGAGATGGAAGATACACTAGCTCTGGTAGGGGAAATGGCTGAGATGGTGGGCAATGTGGGTCGAGTGGAAGCTGTTACGACAGTTCCTAGAGAAGAATCAGGGGGTGATCTAGGGGAGGGAAGATCTTTGGAGAATGCTAAAAGTAAGATGAATGCGAGTGATGGGGGTCTCATGATTCACTGCAAAGTCCAATTAACCAGTGGGGAATCTTGAAGTGTGGGGATGTTAGAATAGAGGGTTTGGTGGGGATTTTCGATCATGAAGGTGGGAGAGGTGTATTAGTTGATAATAATCAGGAGGAGTCAATGGATGTGATGTTTTGCACTGAGAAGAATCAAATTGATGATCCAAAGGCAAATGGAGTAAAGCTGGTAAATGTTCAAGTGTGAAAAAATTGGCTCGCCAGAAGTGGTCCGAAAAGAAAGGTGATGTGTAGAACTACGGGAAAAGGAAGGCGAGTGATAGTCTGTTGGACCAACATGCGGTGAGCAAGAAGAGAGGAACCATGGAAGCTGAGGAAGTTGCTGCTGAAACACTGAGGTTAAGTATGATATCGGCTGAGGCTGGGACCCAACCCTATCGAAAGCAATGAAAACGATAAGTTGGAATGTCCAAGGTTTGGGGAATTCATGGACGTTCCGGGTTAAGAGTGACTTTTTGTGTCACATTAATCCCCAAATTCTTTTTCTGTGCAAGACCAAGTGTGATAGTATGATGACACATAAGTTAAAAGAGGATGTTAAACTTACATGGATGTTTTATAGTGGATAGTAGGGGAGCTAGTGGTGGTTTATGCCTAATGTGGGACTCAAAAGTTGATGTTACTATTCGGTCTTTCTCTTCAAATCACATTGATGCGTGGATAAAGTGGAGAGAGTTCGAGTGGAGGTTCATCGGTTTTTATGGTCATCCTAATGCATCTAAATGGTGGGAATCATGGGATCTATTGAAACATCTTCACAATACGGATGACTCTGTCTTGCTGGTTTTGGGAGATTTGAATGAGATTTTATGAGAGTATGAGAAAAAATGGGTGGGCATAAAAGAGGTACACAGTTGGTCGGTTTTCAAGAGGTTATTAACGTTTGCAGACTTATGAACATGGACTTTATGGGCGATCAGTATACTTGAATCAATTGGAGGAAGGAAGTTGAGCAGATCTAGGAAAGACTCAATCATTTTTTATGCAATAATGCTTTCTCTGAACTCTTTCAATCCTATCAGATAAGGCATCTAGGTGGGCGAGATCGAGTCATAGGGCCATTGAATGTTGTCTTGGTGGTGAAGGCACGAAGTAGAGCTATTTGGAGGGAAAGACCATTTCGGTTCAAAGATATGTGGTCTGGATATAGGGAGTGTGAAGAACTGATTGTGAAAGGCGGACGTTGGAATGACAAGAGTCAGTAGGGGAAACTCTTACTTCTCTTTTGAAGGGTTTTGAGTTGGCATTGAGGCAACGGGACAGGGAGTTGAATAGGAAGATGTTCAAACAAATTGGTAAACTGAAGTTAGCCCTTGATGAGGAGTATAAACAAACTTTCCCTTTAGATTTTTCAAAAATTAATGCCTTAGAGGCAGAGCTAGACAAATTATTGGAAGATGAAGAAATATATTGGAAGCAACCATTGAGAGAGAATTGGCTGAAACGGGGAGATAAGAACACTAAGTGGTTCCATCGGAGAGCTTCTATTTGGAGGTAAAAGAAACATATTGAGGGAATTGTGACATCATCGGGAGGCTGGACGGAGGACGAAGAGGAAGTTGGTAAATCGTTTATTTCCTATTTTAAATCTATATTCAAGTTTGCTAACCCGAATCCTGCTAATATTGACAAGGTTCTAAGGGTAATCTCTCCAAGAGTGACTTCAGAGATGAATGCCATGCTGAATGCACCTTTTACTGTGGAGGCGGTGGAGCAGGCTGTAAGAGAGATGTTTTCCACGAAGGCTCCGAGATCGGATGGTTTTCCAGCGTTGTTCTATAAGAAATATTGGAAAACTGTGGGGCCAAAGACAATTGAAAGTTGTTTGGACGTTTTAAATAACAAAGGTAGTGCTAAGGAAGGGAATGTCACGAATATTGTCCTGATCCCGAAATGTAGTAATCTCATATGGGTCACTGATTTCTATCCCATAAGTTTGTGCAATGTATTATATAAAATAGTTATGAAGGTCTTGGCCAATATATTGAAAAGAGTATTGGATGAGGTTATTTCAGAGTCACAATCTGCATTTATTCCAGGAAGATCTATATCAGACAATATTATCATTGATCATGAATGTCTGAATGTACTAAAGAGGACAAAAAGTGGTAAGGATGACTTTGCTGCTTTAAATTCTATATGAGTAAAGCCTATGATCGTGTGGAGTGAGTATTTGTGAAAAGAGTGATGCTTAAATTGAGCTTCAATGTTGATTGGATGCACTGATTGTATATCTTTAGTAATGAAAACGAAACGCTCCCACAAGCGTGTTCTCTAAACCCAAGAGGATAGCAAGGAAGACTCGGTGGTACTGTTTGGGTAGAAACCATTGAAGAAAAGTTCTTCAAAGGTAATGATTTTCCTCTGTATTTTATTCTTGCACTTTGTGATTTTGTTTCCCAAATTTCACGAACAACGGTCTGCTTCCACTCCGGGATTCACATCCCTTCACTAAAGAGGACAAAAAGTGGTAAGGATGACTTTGCTGCTTTAAAATTCGATATGAGTAAAGCCTATGATCGTGTGGAGTGAGTATTTGTGAAAAGAGTAATGCTTAAATTGGGCTCCAATGCTGATTGGATGCACTCTGTTATGCATTGTATATCTTTAGTCTCCTTTGCGGTCAATATTAATGGGGCCTCGGTAGGTCAGATAATCCCATCTAAGGGTCTTAGGCAGAGGGACCCTATATCCCCTTACCTTTTTCTCTTTTACGTGGAAGGATTATCTGTATTGATTCGAGATGCATCACTTAAATCACATATTTAGGGGCTGCCTATGGCTAATCAAGGGTTGGTTGTTTCTCATATTTTCTTTGCATATGATATCTTGATTATTTTACGAGTAGACTCAATAGAATGTTATGTTTTTAAGAGAATTCTCGAGCTCTATGAATGTACTTCAAGACAGGTTGTAAATTTTGATAAATCAGTAGTGTGTTTCTCCCCCAATATTGTGATTGACAGGAGGCTATACCTTCGATCTTTACTGGGGGTATGTATAGTGGATAATCTGGGGCAATATCTCGGGCTTCCTTCGGCCTTTTCAAGGAGGCGCACGGAAGACTGGAAATTCCTGAAGGACAAGGTTTGGAATGAAATGTAGGGATGGAAGAAGTAGTTTTTCTTGTTCGCGGGCAAGGAAGTGTTGGTCAAGAGTGTAGATCAAGCAATCCCAATGTATGCTATAAGTGTGTTTTGAATCCCTAATAGATGTTGTGAAGACTTTTCGAAGATGTTTGCTAGATTCTAGTGGGGTTGGTCAGTGGAAAAAGGAAGATACATTGGAAGAGTTGTGAGTTGACGTGTCTCTCAAAAGAACTAGGTGGTTTAAATTTCAGAGATTTGGAAATATTTAATCAGGCTCCTCTAGTCAAACAAGTTTGGGGCATGATTTCCTGTCGTGATCTCCTAGTTACAAAGGTAACCAAAGCTAGATATTTTGCCGACGCTTCAATCCTCGAAGCATAAGTGGGGAAGAAGCCATCATATTTTTGGAAAAGCTATATTTGGGGACTGGAACTACAGTTAAAGATTTGAGAAAGAGAGTATGTAATGGTGTTTCTATATGAGTGTTCAAAGATAAGTGGTCATCGAGAGAATCTACTTTCAGACTTTAACCCTACCAAGAGTAATGCTAAGGTGGCTTATTTTTATTAGCCCCAATAGTGAGTGGGAAGTTGATAAACTAAGTCAGGTCTTCTGGCATGAGGATGTCCAATGCATGCTAAAAATCTCTCTCAGTGCTGCAATAACTCAGGATGGATGGGTATGGGATTATGATAAAAAAAGATCGTACACGGTGAAATGTTGGGATGTAGATTCTAAAAGTAAGTGGATCCTTAATTTTATTGAATCTTACCAAAGAGCATTGTCGATTTGAGGAGGAGGGGGGAAGCTTCACGAACAAGGAGAGAGTTTGTAACCCATCTATTATTACCCATAGTGGTGTTTTTACTTAATAAAATAGTATTCCCTTTTGGTTAAAAAAAAAAACGAATAAAATAATTTTAAAAATTCAAAATTATGTTTGAAATATATGTATATATATATGTATAATGGGACCGACTTGTCTCATGAGATGAAAATGGTGTAGAACCTCAAAGTCGGCACCACTATCCAAAATTCCCGTTCCCAACGCCGTGACAGTTGAAATTTCTTTTGTCTTATAATTAACAATTTGACCAAAAAGACCTTTTACTTCTACCTAATAAATTCCATTTATTTATTAATTATTTACCGGATAAATAGTGTATTTTTTAAAATTACAAATCTCCATTTTTTTATGGAAAAATCTGTCCCATGTCATTAGACTAAAAAGAAAATAAAAAACCCCACTTTAAAACAAGTTCTAAACAAGGCTCAGAATTCTTAATTCAACATGCTGTTCGAATTAAAAAAAAAAAAAAAAAAAAAGAAAAAGGCATTCAGACTTTTTTTTCTTTGTAAAATTAATAATAATATATTTCAATTTTATTTTATCCCAGGACTTTTAGTTCTAGTTTATTTTAGTCTTATTTTATTTTATGTTAATATTCTGTTACTTAAAATCTCTACACCTATCTACTCTAATGTAATTTATGTGGTATCAATAGACGTCCATATTAACACGTTTGATTGCTAAATATACATATTTGAAACTATGTGTTCATTTGTTAAATAATTGACAATAAAATGGTTGTTTTTTAAAATATTGAAACTAAAATAGATATTTTGAAAGTTGGGAGATTAAGTACAAATACATAAATACTACAAATAAAACAGCTTTATTTGCTTCTTGATAATTTTAAAATATTTTTTTCACGCTTTCAAAGCCTTTTTTAAGTAAAAAATACATTTCAACCCACAATGGAAGAATTTTAAACTTAAAAGAGAATCTATTTATTGATTTAACCTAATTGGACATCAAGTTTCCATTAGTCAAAACAATATGATACTAAGTTGTTTGATATTCTTTCCAAAACTTCCATTCCAAACATATAAACGAAGTTATAAAGGGAAAAATTGAAATTATAAATTTTAAATAATTTTCAATCTGTTACAATTAAATCTTTTCTTATACGTTTTAAGTTCCAAACGGAAGAACAAAATGAATTTTTTTAAAAAAGTTATTATAATGATTTAGTTTGTATTGCAAAGAAGGTTGTTAATTTGAGATTATATTTATATATACAAATATAAATAAATAAATATATATATATATAGTATAATTACTACAGATTATACTTTTATGAAGTAAATTAATAATTTGTAAAAAAAAAAGTAAATTAATATTGAGTTTTTTTTTTATCCGAACTCACAACCTCTTAATTGGAGATATATTTCAATTATCGTTGAGCTATGCTCGTTTTGGTAAATTAATATTAAGTTAATTTCAACTTTAAACATGAATAAGTAGGTTATAATGGTGATTTAGTCTACAAAATTGTATACAAAATTGAATTAATTAAAACTTCGTTCTAATTTAATGACAAAAATATATGAGTGAGAACATTTCCTTTAATTTTATTAGAGAAGGTGGCAATTTTTTAAGCTGATTTCAGAAGCTGCTATCTACAAAATTTTGGTTTTGAGAGTAAATTAAACTTGAAATTCTTTTGGATTGCTTAAAAATTTTGAGAAAAAAAATCAGAAAATTTTCTTTTAAATAACATTTTTTCTCTTCTCAATTTTCGACATAGAAATTCATGATTAATCAATTTTAACATCTATTTTAATATCGCCAAAACGAATATAACTCAACGGTAATTGACATATATCAGAAAAACATATATTTTATCTATGGGAGGCTAAATTAAAAAAAATGTTAAAATACAAAAATTAAACTTTTTAAATAGGGATTAATTCGGAAACAACACACAAACATGTGATTAGAACATATACTAGCCTAAAATAAATATGTATTTTCAAATATAATAAAAAATTAAAAAGTTAATCAAAAGAGTAGAGTTCAAACCAAGGTCAAAATCAAATTCAATCCTAACCTCTTCATAGACAATACATCTATTAACATCTCAAAAGTTGATTGTTCAATCATCCTTTCATAATTTTTAACTTATAACTTAAAAACAATAGGTAAAACACATCGAGAAAAGTCAAATTTATGCTATACTTTTTAAAGAATTAAAAATGTATAATTTTTAAAAAATATAAAGGATGAAAAGTTCAAGATACAAAGTATTTTTAACCCTTAAAAAGAAGTAGCTAATCTAAATTTAGCTTCAGACACCTACAGCATAATTATTTTTGACACGTGTCAATTATCGCCCGACCAAATTCATGTGGTACTTTATCCCATAACTTTTGAACTAAAAAGAAAAATTATTAAAAAATTAGAGTCTAAATATTCTTTTGATAACTAAAAATTTAATTCATTATCTCTAACAAAAAGTCATACATTGAAGTCCAAACCCTAACATATTATTGTATTATATATATATATTAGTCCATTTACTTTTAAGTTAATAAGATAAAAATATAAAAATGAAACATGGGAAGTAGAAATAGTATTTAAAGAAATAACATAATTGTAATTTAATTTCCCAATGAAAATAAATTAAAAAAAGCATAGGAAGTTGAAGCCTGGTATGTGTTTTCCGTCAGAACTTTGAACCCTACGCCGTACTTCTCAAGTCTGAATCTGTCTCTCTCAAACCAGACTTTTACAACATTCGATGTGGGATGAACAACGGCAGGTAAAACAAAGCCCTCATCAAACCATATCGGATTTCGAAACAAAAAAACCCAAATCAGCATAACGAAATTCTCAGAATTCCCTGCCTCTAAAGCAACCCAAAATTCCTCCGACCTCGAAATCCCACTACAGAGTCGCTCAAATGTTGTTTTCCTCCCTCTTTTTCTCTCCCAAAATCTCCTCTGTTAGGTCCAATTTCACCTTCCATCACCATATTCTTCTCCTTCTTCTCTCTTCCATGGATTCCCTTTGATGGCTTCTCCAATCCAGTTGTTGTTTTCAGTGGTTCTGGTTATGGGGTCTCCTCTAAATCAATTCTCTCTCTGGGTTTCTCTCTCCTCCCTCTTTCTCTCCCTTTTCACCTTCTTTTTCAGGTACTTCTTATTGGGGTTTCTTTTCCTTCCCTTCTGTGATTTGTTCTGTTCTTCTCTTTGATTTTTGATCATGGGGTTTTCTGTTCCTTCCAGAGCTCTTGATGGTGGCAAAAAATTGGACATGGAAATGGAGAATTCCGGTGATTCACGGCTGCCGGAGGAGGAGGAGGAGGAGGAGGAGCCCGCCGGTGGAAGGCCTCCGATTTCCGATGAAGAGGAATCAAACGACTTCGTTTTCAGCTTCAAGTTCCGATCGTATGAAGAATTCAGCAAAACCAATCGAGAAGATTTTGGTTCCGAGGGCTTTAATTCGTTGAGCAACAGATACGAGTTCTTGCCGGAGAAGAGCACCAGTTTTTTCGTGATTCCGAGCTTTAAGGTGGAGGTTCTGAATTCCTGTTCGAGTAATCAGATTCCGGGAACTGGGGATTTCCCAGTCGAAGAATTTCCCGGGAAAATTCCGGAATCTGAATCCATCGGTGAAGAAATTACAGAGAGCTCTGTGTACGGAGGAGAAGAAGGATTTTCCGGGAAAGTTTCAGAAGAAGAAATTACACAGTCCTCTGCAAACGGAAATGAAGAATTTCCCGGGAAAGTTTCAGAGGAAGAAATTACAGAGTGCTCTGCAAATGGGAAAGAAGAATTTTCGGGCAAAATTTCAGAATCCAAACCTGTTGAAGATGAAATTACAGAGAAGCAGAGGAAAGTAGAACAGAGAGTCGAAGAAGAAGAAGAAGAAGAAGAAGAGGATTTCACGGGTTCCGATTCCGACTCCGATTCGGGGTTCGATTTCCACGTGGGGGGTTACGAGCCGGACGAGGAAATAAACGAGGAGGCGGAGAGGGGCGGCGGAGGGGAAAGAACGGAGGAATCCGACGAGTTGAACGGACTGGAAACAGAGTGGGAGCATCAGGAACTGATAGAGCAGCTGAAGATGGAGCTGAAGAAGGTGAGGGCGAGGGGTCTGCCCACCATTTTCGAGGAATCGGAGTCGCCGAAGATAATGGAGGAGCTGAAGCCATGGAAGATCGATGACAAGTTTCAACATGGAGATTTAATGGAGGAGCTCCATAAGTTCTACAGAACCTACAGAGAGAGGATGAGGAAATTGGACATCTTGAATTACCAGAAGATGTATGCAATGGGTGAGTTTTTTTTTTTTTTTTTTTATCTTTTTTTCTTCTTTTTAATTACTTGATTTTGATTTTGGTTCTTTGATTATTTTTTTTTTTTTTTAATATGGTTAGTTTGGATGATTGATATGTTTTACCTCAGTTTTGTTGAGTAAGTTAGAGAGAGATTATCATACATGGCAGAGAAAGAGAGAGAGAATTGGCTTCCTACCCATTAGAATACCTTTTTTTTCCCTCATTTTACATTTGGGTTTGGGACTTTCTTAGAGAGAGAGAGATTGATTCCAATTTACATTTTGTTTTGGAACTTTATTTGCAATGGGAGGGAGAATTTGTTATTGTAATTATTTTAGGTTCAGATATTATTTTGGTTCGAGTATTATTGGATTTAGATCTTCGAATTCATGTACTCTCGAAATATTCATTAAAAGATTCATTTTTGTCCCTAAAACTTTCATTTTAGTCCTGGTAAACAAATATTTTGAAATTAGAAAGTTTAAATAAACAAAAGTGGAGAGTAGGTAATCAAATTTGAGGGAAAAAATAAATATCCATTAAATTACCCATTAAACCCAATTATTTTATTTGGTTTGAAACTTCAGAGGGAAAAAGTTTCAAACATTTTTTTTTTAGTGCTATCTAGGGTAGGGTAGGGTTTGTTTAATAACAATTTTATTTTAAGAAATTATCAAAACTACCCCTAAATCAATTTTTATGAGCTATTACGTTCCTAAGTTAGGAAAATTATTCCAATTAAACCTTGCATTGCAACTATATATGTTGGTAGTCATAATATATATATATATATGTTGGTGGTTGGGTTTAATTGCAAGAATTTAGGGGTATTAATGCAAAACTCCCGTAGAGTAGGGATGATTTAAGATTTAATATTTTTTGGGGTCTAATTGCAACTATAACCGTCTTGGGTCAAGGGTAATTTATGTCTTTTTCAAGTTGCAATTAACAGAGTTTTAATTTTATATTTATTTTACTAGCAATTTCTTGGCTTTAGTCTTAGGATTTAAAAATTAATTTTATTTTTCTACCACCATGCTATTTTAATTTGTTTTTAAATGCTCATTGTTTAATGTAGGTGTGTATAAAATAAACCTAACTCTTGTGACATAGAAAACAAAGTTGAGGAAGAAACAAAGCAACTTTCTTGTGGGCTTTAAGTGGCCTCACCTTTTTGGGTTATGGGTAATGCATAGATGCTCACTTTGTTTGTTTGTTTTTTTCTCTTTTCTTCCAATGAGCATTTAATTGTGTTTGTTTTTTTTTATAATATTGGTTTTACTTTCGTATAATATTTAATTGTGTTTGTTTTTTTTTATAATATTTGTTTGAAAAATAACAGGGGTATTACAGTCAAAGGACCCACTAAAATCTTTTTGTAGCAATAGCAAATCTTCATCCCCATCAATCACATCTCTTCTCTCACAAAACCTAAGGCTATACAGACAAAAGAAATCTCAAGTGGACCCAATGAAGAACTTCATAAGAGAGGTTCATTGTGATTTGGAGATGGTGTATGTGGGGCAAATGTGTCTTTCTTGGGAGTTCATACAATGGCAATATGAGAAGGCTTTGGATTTGTGGGAGTCTGAGCCTCATGGCCTTCACCATTACAATGAAGTTGCTGGTGAGTTTCAACAGTTCCAAGTCCTCTTGCAAAGATTTCTAGAGAATGAAGCTTTCGAAGGCCCGAGAGTCGAGAATTACGTCAAGCATCGATGTGTCGCCCGTCATCTTCTTCAAGTTCCAGTCATTAGAGGTAACTATGCTAAAACCTTTTTCAACTTCCATTCATATATGTATATATATGGATTGATCACTAGATGTTCATATTGGTTCTTTTTTGTAGAGGATAAAATGAGGGATAGAAGGAAAGCAAGAAGAGTGATAGATCATGAAAATGAAGCAATCACTAGTGATATGCTTGTAGAGATTTTGCAAGAATCAATAAGAATCATTTGGCAATTCATTCGATCCGATAAAGATCAAGCAACCCTAAAGCGTTCGAAGAAATTCCAAGTCGAACTCCAAGACCCCGTTGATGAACAACTTCTAATGGAGATCCAAGCAGATCTTCATAAGGTTCGTCTTCGTTTTACTTTAGACTAGTACATTCGAAACTTGAACAGAAAAGGTGATAATGTTCTTTTTTCTTATTTCTAATTTTTGAGAAACATAAGCATTTAGTAATTGTTACTATTTCAAAAGTTTGTAGAAATTTTAAAAACAACAAAATATAGTTTTAAAATATAGATAAGAATATTATTTTATTATTTTTTACCTATAAAATGTATAATAAATTTTAAAAAGAATGAATATGACAAAAATTTTGAACATTTAATTTAAAATTTAAATTTTCATATAAAAACTTTTACTGTTGTTAATTTAAAACTTTAGAGAACAAGAAAAAAAAAAATAGTTACCAAACATATTTATGTTTTTCTTTTTTAGTTATCAAACATAACTAAAACAAGAAAAACATATATTTCATCAACTATGGGTTCATTTGGTAATGTTTCTGTTTTTTGTTTATGTTTCTTCATTTTTAACGAGGAAAAATGAATTGCAAGACTCCAACATCCAATAATTCAAGTATGATACAACAATTTTTTTCATTTATGTTTTGGAACAAATTGAAAATGGGAATAAGAAAGAAGAAAATTATTTTGGTTGTTTCCAAAATTTCTATATAATTTCGAGAATGTTATAAAAACAAGAAACGTAGTTAGTTGTAAAATGCTTAAATTTCTTAAAGAAAATTGAAAACGAGAAACAAAAAATGGGAACATTACTAAACGAGCTCTATATTTCCCATTTCTTGTTTCATGATAACGAGAAACAAATTTGAAAAAGAAGAAACGGAGAACAACAAATAGAAAGCGAAAGCAAAAGCAAACGGACACTGATTGGTTTGGGGTTTTGTATTGCAGAAAGAGAGGAAGCTAAAGGAAATAGTGAGGAGTGGACATTGCATACTGAAAAGGTTGCAGAGGAACGAAGAAGAAGAGACAGAAGGTGATCTGTGTTTCTTCTGTGAAGTGGACATGAAGTTGGTTGGAAGAGTTCTCAGAATGTCAAGAATAACAACAGATCAACTGGTTTGGTGTAGGAATAAACTGAGCAGAATTAATTTCTTGAACAGAAGAAAAATACGTGTAGAACCTTCTTTCTTTCTTTTTCCCTGTTAGATGCATGTTAGTTAATTAATATTTTCACTGTATATTCAAATTTTCAGAGGTAGTTTTTTTTTTTTTTTTTTCCTCTGCTTTTGCTGAGAATTTTCCGGAAAATTAGCAGATGTTAGATAGGGGCCATAGAAAATGATGTTGGGGAAGTTAAATGAGAAAGAGTTTGATTGGGAAATAACCATTTGTTGCAAAAGGGATTATGATTTTCTTTCCTTTGCTATTTTTATTTTTTAATCATTAGTATTGATGGGTATGTAAGTTTGACTGGGAGTGACTTCGATGAAAGAGGTAAAACATAAAGATTACACACGAGTGTAGTGCTAAAATCGCACATACTTTGATGCTTAAATTAGAATTAAGTTGATGTCAAGTGTGATGGCAAGAATTAGGATACTTTTGTAGCGTACCTTGGCTAACCTAAGGTCATCGAGATATTATCTATTTTTCACCTCCTTAGATCTTGAGATTTTGAATTTGACTACTTGATTAATTGATGATTGTGAGAATTATCCAACTTAAGGGCATCCTTAGTCTGATGTTGGTCTGGTTGGCATAAAGTGGGTCATGACCCAAGGCCAACCAGGTTGTCCCATGACCTGGTTGACCCATGGGTTAGTCGACCTTGGGTTGGGGTGGCCCATGGATGACTAAATTAGCCCATGGGTCGGTCGACCCATGGTCAACCAGACTAGCCAACGGGTTAGCTTATTGCTAACTAGACCAGACAGTGGGCAGGTTGGTTGTGTCCTTTGGTCCTTGACCAGTATATAGTTCAAAGGGTGTAGTTTTTGAGGGCTCGAGTCATTGATCTGCATTCCTAATTTTGATTTGTATGGTGTCGGCTCATTGCTAACTAGACCAGTCAGTGGGCTGGTTGGTCGTGTCTTTTGGTCCTTGACCAGTACAGTTAAGAGGGTGTAGTTTTTTAAGGCTCGAGTCATTGATCTGCATTCCTAATCTTGATTTGTATGGCTTAGTTCCACCCATAACAATTAGTAACACAAAGTTGTCCTTTAAATTAACTCAACATATTGTTCGAGTAAGAAAACAAATAGGAAAATGTAAAACATCATTTTTTATGGATAACTTCTTTAGATAAATAATATTATACATATGTGAGGATAATGGAGCCAAAACATATGACCCGTGTTCTACGAGGAAAATGATTTTAAACACTATTACCAATTCCTACGTATTTGACCTCTTATAAATATAACCATTTTGTTAATGTTTCATTTGTACAGAATTTAAATAAAAGAGACTTGAGTGGTTGTAGGCAGCGTGTGAAAAGGAGTCTGTATTCCATGGGTTTAGTGAGGATATTTTCAATTGTGCAATCCTAGGTAACCATTGTTAGGGTACTTAGAAGCAAGATAGTCATTGAATATCTTGAGTGAGATCTCCATTGTAATATTCTCAACTATATAGTAGAACCTGCCTTTTGCAGAAGAATGGACATAGTCCCAAGATTTGGGCAAACCAGTATAATTCCTGTAGTGTTAAGCTTTTTCTATCCCTATCTCTTATTCATTTGTTATTGTTACTTACTTATCTGTTTTTAGCATGTGGAAGAGGAAAATTAAATAGTTCATGTTTGAAGAACTTACAGGAGGGTCGATTAATCTATATTTTTCCGCATCAATTGGTATCAGAGCTTTGGTTCAGAGGGTTATGGAATTGGTAGAGAAAGTCAGGTTTCGAAGGAATTGTGAAGTTTGATGGGGCAAATTTCGGATATTGGAAGATGTAGATTAAGGATTAGTTGACCTGCAAGAAGTTTAATAAACAACACCCAACAGAAGGGAACATTACAAAAATGATTTAAAGAAAAAAAATTGAAGAGAAATTTTAAATGTATAAAAAAATGTATTTTGCTTCAACGATAATTAGAAAATGTTTGTAGAAGAGACGAGGAGAAAAAGGTAGTTTACTTGAACGATTATTTGCTTATGAAGCCATGTTTGAGAATTATCTGAATGGGTAACTTTGGAATTAGATATATTTTTTTTAATTTCAAATCCACAAATCCGAACTATTTTAAGTGGAAAATTTGGGACTTAAAACATGATTTCAAATCTATTGTGATTTTAATTTTTTTTTTCTTTCCAAACAAACCCAAGAAATGATTTCAAAATCATTTTTTATTTTCAAATCCTTGCAAATCTAGTTCCAAACCAAGGGTAAATGTAACAAATTTTCATTTTGCTTTGCATACATCAACCAAACTAATTTCAAATTTTGATTTGACGTGTAGCTTTTTTTTTATTATTATTTTAATAGCTTTTTTTTTTTTTTTTTTTTTGCTATCACCCCTCAAACAAACAAATGTTGATTTTTTATTTCGTTTTTGGTGTATTTAATTTTCCTTATATTTTATTTTTTTAGCTCTGTATTTGGAAGAAGAATCGGCTTAACCCAAGACCTCATTGTAGATGATACTACTACAAGGCTCAAAGTCCTCGCCACTCTGCCCTCCTCTGGGACACAGAGAGTTCAAAATTAATCTAACCTATTGATAAACCTCGATATTTCAATGGTAAAATAGAGTTAATTCATGTTGATTTGAGCTTAGTTTCATAAGTAAAGGTTTATAATGAACCTATTTAGAGTAAAAGTTGTGCATAACACCGCATTTTCATACAAAATACTTGGAGAAATCTCTGCTTTTCAGCTAAAACAGAGCATAGTGAAAGCAATGCGTCTGATCAAGCAAAAACGCAAGCTCTAAATGCAAAATCTCGTGCAATTCCTTCAATTATTGCAAGGAAACAGAGTGCAGAGCGTTCAGATACTTAACATAATTCATACTTTCAAATTTATTCTTAATTTAAACATTTAAAAAATTGTAGTCTTAACTTAATTCTGAAAATGTTAGGTTTAAGTTTTTAAACAAGTTAAAATGGGGGAGTTACTTTAGAAACTAAAAATTTATCATTTATTACTATTTATGTCTATTTCTTATGCTTAATAAGTGTTCAATTCGTGACTAACAAATGTTGAATCCATATTCACTTTGTACAATTAATGTGTGACATATCCAATTAAGCTAACAAGTGTTTGATAAGCTAATCATTCAAAATCACGCAACATCAACTAATAACGAAACATATGAAGCAACATGACAAACAAAACATTATGGTATATTACAATAATAAGTATACATACAATTTTTTTTTTAAGTACAACGAATCAAAGATAGAGAGATTCAAACTCATGATCTCTTGATCAAAGACAAGTGCTAATTACCGCTGAGCTAAGCTCATGTTTGGCAATACATATACATATAAATAATTCACTATCCTTAATTAGTTTAACTATATATGAATGAAATAGTTAAAACATCATGAAAAATAGAATAACATATTCAAATGCAAATTGAATCATAAATAGCCGCCCTCCTTTCTCCCACATATTATATCACAAGAATAGTGAAGTAAGTTTATTTTTTAATATCAACGTTGTCTTGGATTCTATCACCAACTTAAAAAACTAATATCCTAGAAACTTTAAATATTATGAGTATAAACGACTATTTAAAGCCCTACTTATTAAAAAAAAAAAAAAGAAAAAAGAATGTAGTTTGCTTTGAAACGTTTTTTTCACTACATTTTAAATCGCTATATTCAAAACATAAATTAGTCCCAATAATTTTTAATTATCATATAAAATAATAAATTATCATATAAAATAATGGTTTAAATACAACTTTAGTTGCTACATTTAATACAAATTTGTTGCTACATTTTAATTTTAATAAATTTAATGGGTAGAGTATTAGGTTAAAATTGTGATTGAAACAAAAATGGAAAGTATAGACACTCAAATGAACTCAAGTAAAAAATACAAGACAAAAATAGTATTTAAACCTAAAATAAAAAATAAACAAAAACAATAGGTCAGCGGTGAGAACAAAAAAAATAAATAAATATACAGAGAAAACAGACGGTAACAAAGGACGGAAAGAAGAAGGAAAAAAAATCAGTAGACAACAATGGCTTAGTTATATATGATATATGGCTCTTGTTATTTTCCATCAAAATTCTCTAACTCAAACAAAAATCAAAATGGCATGCTACATGAAACTTATCTAAGAAGAAAATATGCATCAAAACTTTCCCAGATTGCCTCATCATCATGTTCAAGTTCTGGGATCTTGTGATCTATATTAACATCTATGACTTCTTTGTGTATTTTAATTACTAACAAGTACAGATTAGATATCAGAGGGTTTCTAAGAAAAGGACTAATGATCTTACCGATTTCAATGACCTCGGCGATGAGAGGTTGTGTACTAACCTGGGATTTGCCGTTTATGATACAGTTTGAGAGGGCATAGAAGCCAAGCAAATTTGCATAAACTGGAAGAAATGCATCTTTGTGGTTGCCTGCACCACCTATCCAGTTAAATCCTCCATCTTTGCCCATATGCTCATCTGAAAATTGAATGAACTGATGGAGAAATCTCTTTCTCAAGCCAACCAGATAGTTTACGAACCATTGGGTGTCCCATAGAGCAACTAGTTTAGATTTTGAAAGCTTCTCCATGTGTAAACAACAAGTCTGACTAATCAACAGCTTTTCTTCATGATGGTTGTCGATTTCCTTGTCGAACACTCTTCTAACCGGGTCTGCTTGAGACACGGCGTGATTCGCTGTGTTCAACACCCACTGCGAGAGGTAATCAAAGTACATAACCCAGTGGCCGAATATAGATGAAAGATAATCGAAACTTGATCCTATAACTTGCTCTACTTGGTTTGGAACATCTGAGCTCGTCGTAATTCTTTCTGAGCTAAAACACTTCTGAACATCAACCGCAAGCCTTCTCCTAATCTCATCATCTTCATCCTCCAAGAGCATGATACAGGTAAACCATGTATTAAGTATTTGATGAGCATACCTATTCACATACTCCCTCTGTTCGGAATGGGAAGTTCCGTCAGGGATTCGGTTATCAAACACGAAATTGACAAAAATTTCAGCTTGTTCAAGCAAACCAGATGCTATAATAGAATCTGCAGCGGCCAGGCGCATGTTTGCTGGCTCCGATGCAGCGCTGTGTTGCCTAATGAGGTCGGTGAAAAGGGCAAGACAGTCACGAAACTCCTCCAAGTTATTTAACATTCCATAGTTTGGAGACTCTGTTTTTGTGGCATCGGAAACAATGGAGATTGAATATATAACAGAAAAGCGCTTTATGCACGTTCCCATGCAGCGAACAACAATTTCCCGAGTTTTTGCATGTCTTGTGAGCTTATACAAGGAAATCAACTTATCCCAAAACTGCAACACAGATCCGCAGTCCATCTCACCAATATAAACTACCTCTTCAGCGCACTTCTTACCTTTGCCAAGCTTCTGAAACTGAGACATGTTCCAATTGAAAAGATTCTTTAAAATATAATATAGACATCTATGATTCTTCTCAAATGACAAGAGCTCTGTCAATAAGGTTTGGAGGTTAGTTTTAATCCAGTAATCGATGGTCCTAATCTCGTAACTACTCAAGTCATAGAACCCGGCAGAGTATTCTGTAGATTTCAGAAATTTAAACATCCATTTCAATGTCGAGAGCCGAACTTCGTAGCATGGGTCTTGTAACGAGCGGATTAGCCTTTCTTGAAGTTGTGGAAATGGATAATCTATTAGAGCAGCTGGCACGTCTGCATCAGACTGAGATCTTTGTGACGTCTGAAGAACCGCATCATCTTCTTCATCAAATGGCTGAAGCACACAATTGAAATAACAAATAGCTGCTTGTTGCCGAAGCTCCACTAATGTCGGATCATAATATGACAGTTCATAGGAGGTCTCCACATCTAAGCACTCAGTAGATAGATCCAGAAGCAAGTTGCGAATGATATAGAAACTTTTGCTTCTTGGGCACGTTATAGAAATGCCAAGCATATGACCCAGGACTCGTAAGAAAGAGGTACTAAGGATTGGGCAAGAACTACGTCTTTGCCTTGCAATCCACGAGCAACATGCAATCACGTCTACCAAGTCATTAAGAAGCTGGCTTTTCTTCAAAATATCTGCCAGATTTCTACAATTTGTATCCAGAAGAGAAATCAACTGCAACAAGATTCCATGGATCCTATTATATGAAGTGTGTTGAGTGGTTTTAGTAGCCTCTAATGAGATTGATTCAGAAGCCAGCATTGTGTTGTCATCGACTGGCAACTCGGATGCTATATTGAGGATGACTGATGGTAATTTCTCATTGGACACCAGACCAGTTAACGCTCTAGATGCAAGAATGCGAATTCTTAGATTGCTTTGAGAAGAGCACCTCCTGAGGAATGGCATGAAGAGAAAGGGATCCAGGTCGTCTCCGGTTTCACTTGCGATTGTAAAAGGTTTAAGCCGAGATAGAAGAATTAACATAGGACACAAGCTTGGGTGCACAACTTTTGCTAAACTGGATTCTGAGTTTCCAGAACAGCCATCATCAAGATACTCGGTAGCCACTTTCAGTTCATCCAACAGAAATCGATGCAATGCTGGATACCTATTGGCAGTAAAACATGATTAGATTCCTGTCACGTAACTTGTGAATAGAAATAATATCCTCACGGAATTAAACAAAAGAAGTCAAATTTAAATTCGCCCAAATAAAAACCATCTGTGCCAGCAAACTTCCATGTAAATACTCGGTAAGATTCTGCAGAAACTCTCTAGGTAAGGCACCTTGCAAGGTTCCTTGTATAATACAGGGCAGCTACAGAAACACACATTTTAAAGCAGGACAAAAAAGTTCAATGGGTGGGCAGACAAAATACTTTTTAAGATTGAATATTTTGGCCCACACGACCTTATTTTATCCATCTGATCCACTCTCTTGTGCTACTCGTTGCCTTGCCATATCATGTGAAATCATTTCGTTAGTCCAATGAGATTTTGAAACTTTCTAAACTTTGTAATTGAACCAGACATCAACTATGGCTTCATGGGATTTTGAATACTATTTTGGGCATTTTGTTTAAGAAAAATAGCAGAATTTTTTAGGACAGAGCTGCCTAAAAATGTCAACCCTAATAAAAGAAATGCCTTCTTTTCCACTGGGGACTCTGAACACACTATTTTTATTCTTAATTACTTTCTAGCAATCTGTCTGCTAGTTTCATACTCTTAACAGAAAGTCTTATATCCTCGGGAAAAATTATGGTTCGCACTTGACAATTCTTGTGAAGAAAATTCAGCCGAAGACAAAAAATATATAATATGATTGAAGGTAATGACAACTAAGACAGATCAATAAATGCAAGAGTTGATAATATGATTCACAGAAATAACTACAAAGGCATCTCAACCAACAATACTTTCTCCTGAAGAAATACTCTTGCCACACTTAATGCATTTCAGAACAAACAACAGAATTGTAACTCCCCCTCGCCCTAAATTTCACAATTTATTTAACTCCAACAAGCTAAGATCAGACTGACTTACTCATATACTTCCTTTAAGCCCAAAAGATATATATACTATATTAACGCTCTTGGTAGAATTATTATTTCAATGCTCATGGATTCATTTCACAATTTACTAAAAATACTCCAACACAAGCATAGGCCAATCCACAAGCATAGGCCAGACTGGCTCAATGTTAAACTTCATTCAAGATAACGAGAACAATGTTATATTATCTTTCGACCAAATTTAATTATTAAAACAGATTGTGTTGTGGATTTCCAAAATTCATGCAAATCTAACAATGTATAGAATGGGCAATGTTTCACAATGAAATTTTGCAGTTCAAATCTAAAATCAAAGAGATCATACCTGTGAAAAAATTCAAGCCCAGTCAAAGCTCGACGAGCTGATTCTCGTTTGTGAACATTGAGAAACCCTATCATCCGACGAACTAAAGCAGTGTATGCCAAGCAAGCACTGTTACGCACCTCCCAGTAAGGAGAAGAGAAAGAGCGAATAGAAACAATTATAGCTTGAGCGGAGAAACCAGATGTATCCGTCGCCAGGTTGGTATCATTGAAAGCAGCTCTAAGGACATTGAATGCATGAACTGTTGGAATGACGCCTTCATCGCGAATTTTAGAGGCTTTGTCACTTGCATAAGTCTCATGGGGTAGTACAGACTCAGTGTCTTGGCCTAACTCTGTGGATGGTAACTTGGAGAAGTTGCCATTTTCACAGTCTATCTCAACTGGATTCTGCAACAACCTCTCAGCTACATCTATGAGCCACTTTAGGGCTCTTGGTAGAAGATTCTTCGGTGAACCTTCCGGCTCTGCTAGAAATAAAGCGACGAAGGCAGCCGGAATTCCAGCACTTCTCCTCAATAAATCATCAACTGTCTGACCATTTGCCGTCATTCTTTCCATTAGCTGATCCATCCAAGATTCTGTCAACTTACAAAGTCTATAAAGAGAGATAAGTCAGAAATTTTATGTTATGAGAGGATTCACGATTCAGATATGACAAAAATTTACTGTCCTCTTAGCAAGAATTCCAATGATCATTTTATAGAATTTGTTGATATTCATAACGGCATATAGAATTTTTTTTTTGTGAAAGAAACAATTTCATTGATATATGAAATTACAAGGAGCCCATATAAGGGAGTACAAAAGCCCATAGATGGGTTACAAAAGGCACTTCCAATTGGACAAGAGGGAAGTGTAGCTATAGTAAAGAAAAGTAGGAGAAGTTTTACACCATGATATAGCTTTAAACACTATAGCATAAAAAAAAACGCTCAAAAGATTGTGACTTGTCAATGAAGATCCTTTGATTTCTTTCACCCCAAGTAGTCCACAGAAAGGCTCGGATGAAGTTTGTCCATAGCTGTTCCTTTATGTTTTTGAAGGGGTGTCCCATTAAGGTGGCCTCAAGGAGAAGTTTAGGGTCATTTGGTAATGCTGTGGACCAACCAAAAGCCAAGAGGATGACATTCCAAAAATCAGAAGCAAAAGTACAGGAAGTGAAGAGATGTTGTTGAGATTCCATGCTGTTCTTGCAAATGATACACCATTGTGGCTATTGTGGAGAAATAGCCATAAAAGGGAGTCTTCTTTGTAGCTTATCGTTGGTACTGATGGCTCGGTGACTAAGTTACCATAGGAAGAAATTCACTTTTTTAGGGCAATTTCCTTTCCAAATAATGTTGTATAGGCTAGTTTGTGGAGCTTGGTTGCTATGTGTGAGGTCCTTTGTGAGGGAGCTGGTGGAAAAAGAACCATTTGTTTCTAGTTTCCAGTAAACATCATCTCTATCTGTTGTTAAATGAATCTCTGATAGCCTAAGGTTAAGATCAGCCCATTCAATTATCTCATGATCTTTAAGGTTCCGCCTTAATCCCAAATTCCAGCAACCTGTAGATTCGTCCCATATATCAGAGATTGGGGCGTCCTTTCTTGTCGACAAAGCGAAAAGGAGGGGAAATGATTGTTTAAGAGGCAAACTATTCAGCCAAGGGTGATCCCAAAAGGAAATATTCATTCCATTTCCGGTTTTAAAGGCCAATCGGTCAAAAATCAAATTTTGCATTTTTCTAATGGCAGCCCATGGGCTTTTAGCAGAAGGTTGTGATGTAGAGTTAGGTTTGAGATTCCATGATGCTTTACCAAATTTTGCCTCGATCACTTTTCTCCAAAGAGATGTTTCCTCTGTAGTTAATCTCCATATCCATTTTGCAAGGAGGGTTCTGTTTTTCAGCTTCATATTAGCAATCCCTACGCCCCCCATATGGATTTGATGCTATATAGTGTCTCTTTTGATGAGATGTAGTCCACTATTGTCTTTGTTACCCTTCCATAAAAAATTTGTGTAGATGCTGTCCAAAGTATGTGCTACTTTTGATGGCAAAGGGAAGAGGGAAAGATAGTAAGTAGGAAGGTTCGATAAAGTGTCTTGGATGAGAGTATGTCTACCGCCTTTGGAGAGATAGGAGGATTTCCATGATAGGAGACGTTTCTGAATTTTCTCAATCATTGGGTCCCAAAAAGAGAGAGATTGGTGCCTACCATGAAGGGGTAGTCCAAGGTATGTGGTCGGCCAAGTCCCCAATTTACAAGCAAATTTGGATTGAAGAGCTGTCAGTTCATCCTCTCCAAGATTTATCCCCAAAATTTCTGACTTTTAGTGATTTATGTTTAATCCCGTTGCCTCCTCAAAAAGCCTAATGATGTTGAACATGTTTGTGAGGGAGAGATTATCATATGGGGATAAAAGGATGGTGTCATCCGCAAATTGTAGATGATGAATGGCCAAAGAGTTGTTTCCCACATCAAAACCTTTAATAAATTTGATGTTTGCTGCATGTGTCATAAGTCTACTATAGGCATCAACAATCATAATAAATAAAAAGGGGGAGAGGGGGTCACCTTGACGGAGGCCCCTAGAAGCAGTACGTTTACCCCGAGGACGACCATTTATAATGATTGAGAAATTTGTTGTTGAGATACACCCCCAAATCCATTTTCTCCATGTGTGTCTGAAACCCTTGGCTGCAAGAACTTCATCAAGGAAGTCCCAATCCACTTTGTCAAAAGCCTTCTCAATATCAAGTTTGATAACCACTCCTTTTCTCTTTTTTCTATCCCAATCCTCAATAATTTCGTTAGCAATTAGGGAGGCGTCTAGGATTTGTCTTCCGGCCACAAATGCAGATTGCTCCTTAGTAATAGTATGTGGCAGTAAACTCTTCATCCTTTCCGAGAGAACTCTAGCTATAATCTCGTAGAGGCAAGAAATGAAGCTAATGGGCCAATAATCTCCTACCTTCCGAGCATCCACTTTCTTTGGGATGAGACAAATATAGGTTTCATTGAGACTAGCATTAATGATGTCGTTCTTAAAAAAATCTTGGAACACTCTCATAATGTCTGGCTTGAGAATGTTCCAAAATTGTTTAAAGAATTCGACCGTGTAACCGTCAGGACCAATCCCAAATCTTTTACAGCTCTCCATATTTCTTCCTCAGTGAAAGGCTGTTCGATAAAGGCACTTTGTTGTGCAGAGATTGGGTTCCATTCTAGAGGGGTTGGAAGAAACCTTGTGCCTTCCTTCTTGGTGTATAACCTGTCAAAGAAAGAAAGGAATTCTTGTTCAATTTCATTTTCTTCAAAAAGGCTAGTGCCTACGGAAGAAAGGATTTCAGAAATCGTGTTTTTCCTCCTTTTAGCCGCCACAATTCTATGGAAAAAAGAAGTGTTTTGATCACCCTCCTGTAGCCATCTGTTTTTGCATCTCTGTCTCCAAAGGGATTCTTCTTTTGCCACTGTGGAAAGAAGTTGAGCCTTGATGGATCTCCTTTGTGTGGATTGTACAGGTTGCAAGAAACCCATTTCTTCTTCTATACTATCCAGGATTGAAAGTTCAGAAAGAAGAATATTCTTTTGTTGTGTGATGCTTCCAAAAGTGGTTTTGTTTCATAACTTTAAAACTGATTTTAACCCCTTTAGCTTTTGTATAAAACTGTGACCCGGCCATCCTCTGAGAGGGGTATTAATCCACCAATATTCAATCAAAGGTTTAAGGGATCGATGTTGTAATCAAGCATTTTCAAACCTGAAGGGAAGATGGGCCCCATTTTGCCATGCCAAAAGAGAGCAGGATGGGGTAGTGATCTGAGGTTGGGCAGCTTAATCTCTTGGAATTTTGAGAGGAAATCCATGGAAGCAAGGAATCTGTCAATCAAGGTAAGGGTGGGGCTGTCTCGATAATCCGACCATGTGTAGAGACCATTTGTCAAGGGGATGTCCTATAGCTCTGCGTTCTCAATGAATGAGTTAAAGCAGCTCATATTTCTATTCGATCGGCGGTAGTTTGATTTCTCTTGTGACCATCTAATGGAGTTAAAATCCCCTCCAAGAAGCCAGAAGACGGTGCATAGACAAGAGAGATCGGTTAAGTCCTGCCAAAAAAGAGGCTTTTCAGAATCTCTAGATGGTCCATAGACCCCTGTAAGCCAGAAATTAAAACCATCAGTAAAGGTGATAAGGATGGTTAAAGTGTAGAGTCCCGCAGTGATGTTAGAAACATGGAAAGATGGGTCGTTCCACATAATAAGAATACCCCCTGATGAGCGTGATGCATCCAACGCTGTCCACCCAATATCCCGGGAGCTCCATAGCGATTTAATGGTGAGACGGTCAATCTTTTCTAATTTCGTTTCTTGGAGGATGACAATGGTAGGATTTTGGTTAGTAATGAGGCTTTTGATCATAGCTCTTTTGTCCCATGACCCAAGACCTCTGACATTCCAAGAGAGAATGATCATTTAGTAGATGTACACCCACCAGCAGTGAGAGAAGGGAAGGGTTTATCATAGTTTATGGAAGATGAAAGTCCAGCTAGTTCCCTCTTGCCTCGATTCTCTTTTCTGTTTGTAAGCATCTTCTTTGTGACTTTGGTAGGGATTGGGCAAATGCCCATTCCCATAGTATAGAGCCAAGGTGCTACTACTTGGAGATACTCTGAAGGGTGGATGTTGGGGTCGAACAAACAAGGGGAAGGTTGTTGGTCAGTCCTCTCCATGGAAGCATGGGCCACATTATCTGTTGTATGTGCATGGGAGATTGGGGAGGGTGGTTCAGAGGTAAGGGGATAGGGACTAGATAAACCTTGTTCAGATTCAGAGAGAAGAACAGGGGAGTTTGTTGATTGTTTTGTACCTGGAATAAGGAAGGTTTGCTTTTCCTCAATGTTAACAGCTAGTTTCGGCCCTTCAAGTAGTAGAGTTGGGTTGGGGAGAGGAGATGTCTGTATTGGAGGAGGTGATATAGGTATAAGATCTTTAAAGTGGTCAATAATCAATTCTAATGGGTATTGGGGGGCTGGCGGGGGTAGGTCGTGTGACAGAGACTTTGCTTGGGAGGGGAAGGTTTTTTGGTTTGGTAGCCCTGTCGTATTAATGGATGGACAGATTGGTGAATGATCAGAGGGTGGGTAGGGTGGCACGGGTCTCAAGAGGCTTGGTTTAGTCTTTGATGTTGATGGGTCATTTGGTGCAGCTGAGAGAAGCAGGGGGTGGGGCCCATCGGTGTCAGTACAGGTACGTGGGTGGTCAATCTGCAGAGAACTTTCTGTCTCAAGGTTTGAGAAGTTCCTTTTTTGTGTAACAGCTGGTGCTGTTCCCAACAGTCCGTCGGAGAGGCAAGAAGGGGCCGGAACAGTGCGTTTTCCGGTGGGTATGACTCCATGGATTCCGGCGGCCTAGCCTATAAAATTTTCTGAATGGAAGAAAGGGTCAATCTGAACCTTGGTAAGGTTTGTGGGAGATGAATGAAACATACGTCTGCAGGGATGAATCCAAATGGATTTTCCTTGATTTTAATGGTTGCTTCCATCAGGTCAAGTCTCGATAGGGTTTTCTTAGCTATTTCGATGAAACCACCGCAAGCATCTCTGATGTGCTTCAAGGTACCTTTGTCCCATTTATCCAGAGGAAGATTCCGGATTTTTATCCAACCTCCATGAGATGGAACTTTAGGAGAAAGATTTGGGTCAAGTTGGCTGATATCAAAAAATTTCAGGTGGAAGCTGCCGACCTTATACTAGTCTTTGAAGCCGTGGCTCTGTTCTCTACCCTCACATCGAAGTAGAGCTTTATCTGCTGTAAAAGGATTAAGGGTACAGTAAAAACTGATGTGTTCTCTTAGGGCTCTTGTAATTTTGAACCAATCATCATGTAAATGCCTCCTCATGACAATAATGGATGATTCCAGCTGAAGGTCAGGTTCCGCATAGTCGCATGTAGGCGTATTTTGTGTCCTTTTAGGCTGTGGGTGTGGTGTTAAATCGACAATTGGCTGTTTGCCCTTGTTTAGGACATCACGGTAGGTAGGAGGCTGATTAAAAGTAGTGGGTGGTGGTGGGTCAAAGGGGTTGGTTCGGGGTTTAATGTGAGGAGTCAGGGGTTGTTTTTGAACTGTTGAACCATTTAGGAGGTTATAGAAAATCTTCCAACCTTTTCTCTCATCTCCAATAGGGATAAAGAGTTTGTTTAAACCTCCGTTGTTGTCCAGTTTGGCTATCTCAGCTATAGTACCCTTTCTATTGAATGTCTTCTCTACCCAAATGGTTTGGTCATCGATGCGTGTTTCCTTGAAAAACTTTTGGTTTAATGGAGCAGTGAGGAGGGTGGAGAAAACATTCTTCAGCCATTCAAGAGATGACCAGTGTAGTGAAATAAAGAAAGCTCGGTCCTTTGTGGTTTCCGATATCCTTACTCTGCTACCACGGTATCTATGGTCTATGGCTAAAGCAAAACGCTTTCGCTCAATGGTGACAGGACGAGATGGTGGGAAGGTGGCCATGGGGGAGCTTCAGGTTAGGCATGGTGGATCGCCGGAAAGGGGTGGGTGTTTGGGTTGGTGGGAGGTCGCAGGTGGGAGAGATGAGGGGGCATGGTTGACACCACAACAAATATCTTCTCCTCCTCCAATTTGAACTCAAAACCCAGGAACAAAATACAAAACTAATGGAAGATTAGTTATTTTCCATGCTTCAACTCCTAAACTGTATCATTTAGCCTCAATTTTAACAGTTTAGAGGGAGGGAAACGAGAGAGGAAGCAAGAGAGAATAGTTGACTTTGTTTATAATGGCATATAGAATTGAATAGTCTACGATTCAAAACAAGCAAATGCAAGTATCCTAAACTTGATTATATGTTAAATATACTTAAGAATATCTCGAGGTTGATCTCTATCATTGGTTGGGTTAGTAGATGGATAATGAATCATTAATTTTTAGCTTATGTGACATGGATGCTAACATAATGACAGAGTTTATATATTTTCTAAAAGAAACAGAATTTGAGCCATCTCTTCTCTCCCCCTCTCCTCTCCCTCTGCTCATCCCATCTCCAGCCTCTCCAGCCAACACCTCCCCTGTTAACCCAACCAAGACCACCCTCTCCTCTAGCCTCTCAACCTTGACATTAATAAGTGTTGAATTAGTTAGAAGTTAAGATTATGTGGACTCAGTTAGAAGTTGTTTTAAAGTTGTTTAGATTTTGTGTTTAAATTTAGCAAATAAATCTCCTTTTTTGTTAGGGAAGTTAGGAGGTTATTCCTAGATTTTGTTTCCTCTTGTAACCTATAAATAGTGCCTCTATTCCTCATCTTTGATCAATCAATTTGAGAATTTATTTCTTCTCTCTTTTCTCGTGTATGTCTCTCTGGTGTCTCTATCCTTATTTTTATGGTATCAAAGCTAGGTTTAGATTGACACCAAAATGGTTAAAACAGCCATGATGACTGATGTGCGCAAGGATGAGAGTTCCGACGGATCGAATACGACCTCAATTTCTCTCCCTAAAAGCACATCCACGACACCTCACATCTCTATCTCTGAAAACACTTCGCTCCAAATTACCTCTCCAAAACTCAACAGAAAAAATTTTCTGCAATGGTCTCGATCGGCCCTCCTAGTTATTCGTGGCCGCAGTCGACTCGGGTACATCAATGGCACGATAGCAAGAACCAGATAAAGCTGACCCTTCTTTTTCCGTGTGGGATGCACAAAACTCAATGGTCATGGCATGGCTCATTAACTCTATGGAGGAGGACATTAAAGAATCCTTCATCTTCTACTCAACAGCAAAGGATCTTTGGAATGCGCTCACTATGGCTTTTTCTGATTTTGATAACTCGGCTCAATTGTTTGAATTACGCAATAAGGCACGTTCCTTACGACAAGGTGAATCCGATGTCACCCAATACTACAGCTCATTACGTAAGTTGTGGGCTGAACTTGATTTATGTCTCAATCTCGAATGGGAGAACTCGAAGGATGCTGAACGCTTCCGCCAACACGTCGAGAAGGAACGAATTTATGATTTTCTTGCAGATCTTCGTCCAGAATTAGATGATGTGCGTGGCCGCTTACTTGCCACAAAGCCAATCCCAGCCATTGACGAAATCTTCGCAAAAGTTCGCTGGGAGTCAAGCCGTAAACGTGTGATGATGGGTGATACACACACAAAACCTCTGTCCCTCTCACTGGAATCATCAGCTCTGGTGGCACGAGGTCCACCACCACCTTCATCCCGATCTACTCGTCGGAACAACCTATGGTGTGATCATTGTAAGCGCACAAACCATACAAAAGATCGGTGTTGGGAACTCAATGGTCATCCTCAACGGAAGAATTTATCAGGGGATTATCGGCCACCTCCACCTACAAATACTCCATCTTCTCGAGCCAGCTCCTCTGGCTATCAAGTGGGCCCTAGTGTGTCAAACTCCCAAGAATTGGTCATCTCTCTCCCTCCATTTTCGAAGGCACAACTTGAACAGCTCTATTGCCTCTTAACACCGCCGGTTGAGTCTACTCCTTCGTCAAGTTTTGTGGCACAACGAGGTATTTTTAGTGCAGTTTTAACAAGTCAGCAGCATTCCGATCAGTGGATCTTAGATTCGGGTGCAACTGATCATATGACCGCTTTTCATGATATGTTTATCATGTACTCACCCAACCCGATTCAGACACATGTCAAGCTTGCAGATGGGTCATCGGCCATTATTAAGGGTTTTGGTTCTGTTATTCTTAGCCCAAACATTACATTGCACTCAGTGCTCCATGTGCCTAAATTATGTTGCAATCTAATTTCTGTTCAGAAGTTGACTCATGATTTAAAGTGTCAAGCCCTGTTCACTGACTCTAAGTGTTTGTTTCAGGACTTGATAACGGGAACGACGATTGGCAATGCTGATGGCTCTGAAGGGCTCTACTACTTCAGAGGACCAAGTCTAAGAAATAAACAAGTTCTCCAGGTTGGTAGTGAGTCGAATTCTAGGGAACAACAAATTCTACTTTTACATCGCCGTTTAGGGCACCCGAGTTTTCAGTATCTTAAACATTTGTACCCTTCACTTTTTCATAAAGATGACCTTTTTACTTGCGAAGTGTGTCAAC
The DNA here is from genome assembly GCF_013281855.1 of Momordica charantia. Lineage (NCBI taxonomy): Eukaryota > Viridiplantae > Streptophyta > Magnoliopsida > Cucurbitales > Cucurbitaceae > Momordica > Momordica charantia. The sequence goes on along the minus strand of NW_028275166.1, from coordinate 13,906,992 downwards.
TTGCAAAACACTCTCGTACATCTTATCCTTATGTTGAGTATATACCATCCAGTCCATTCACAATGATTCATAGTGATTTATGGGGGCCGTCTCACATCAAAACTATGTCCGGTAAACGTTGGTTCCTTACCTTCACTGATGACCACACTAGGGTTTGTTGGGTCTATTTACTTAAAGAAAAATCAGAAACTGCATCAATCTTTCAACAGTTTCATTCTCTCATTCATAATCAATTTAATACGAGAATCAAAATTCTTCGCACAGATAAGGGGACAGAATATTTCAATCAAATATTGGGAACTTTCCTGTCTCAAAATGGAATCATTCACCAAAGTTCCTGTGACATTACCCCCCAACAAAATGGTATAGCTGAAAGGAAAAATAGGCATCTTTTAGAAACTGCTCGTGCTCTCATGTTCACCAATTCTGTTCCTAACTGTTTTTGGGGTGATGCTGTCCTTACTACTTGTTATCTCATTAATCGGATGCCCTCTCGTGTTCTGAAATTTAACACTTCACTAGAAATCTTACTCACTATCTATCCGCAAATCCGATCTGTCCTCACAAATCCCCTCAAAATATTTGGATGTACTGCATTCACTCATGTTCATGAACGTCACAAATTGGAGCCAAAAGCCAGAAAGTGTGTCTTCCTTGGTTACTCTCCTACTCAAAAAGGCTATAAATGCTATTGTCCATTCACCAATAAATTTTACACTACCATGGATGTCACATTTTTTGAGTCTCAATCTTTTTTCTCCCTAAATTCCCCTCAGGGGGAGACTGAGCCTATTACAAGTAGTCTTGATGGAAATTTTTGGGAGATTGACGATCTAAATACCAGAATTGAATCCCCTCAGTCAAAAATACCTGAGATTGATGGTCTAAATACCGAGTCACCTCAGCCAAAAATACCTATCCCGATCGTCCCAATTACTCAGATAGAAGAGTCAGTTCCTATTATTTCCTGTAATAATGAAGATGATCAAGTCAACCCAAATCGAAGTGACAAGCAACCTGAGACTCTTGTTTATTCTCGGCGACAAACGGTTCAAAGAGGAGTGGAGCAACCACAGGCTCAACAGCAAAGTCATGAATCCATCTCGTCCTTAGGTACTGAACAATCTACCCTTGTGCCTCAAGACAATACTAATGATCTTGATCTTCCTATTGCACTTAGGAAGGGTGTGAGATCGTGTACTCAACATCCAATTGCTCGATGTATTGGTTATAGTCATTTATCTTCAGCAGTTCAGACCTTGGCTCTCAATCTGGAAGCCAATGAGGTACCAAAATCCATTCAAGAGGCTATGAGCAATCCACAGTGGAAAAATGCGGTAGATGATGAAATGAAGGCTTTGAAGCTTAATGATACGTGGACAGTAGTTGATCGTCCTCAAGATAAACCAACGGTAGGATGCCGATGGATCTTTACTGTCAAATATAAGGCTGATGGGTCCATTGAAAGGTATAAAGCAAGATTGGTGGCCAAAGGATACTCTCAGACTTTTGGGGTAGACTATCAGGAGACATTTGCACCCGTTGCAAAATTAAACACAATCCGTGTCCTCTTGTCTCTTGCTGCAAATCTGGATTGGAAACTCCAACAACTGGATGTCAAGAATGCATTCTTCAATGGAGATTTGGAAGAAAAGGTGTACATGGACCTTCCTCCTGGATTTGACATTGATAAGTATGATGGAAAGGTGTGTAAGCTGAAGAAATCTCCCTATGGTTTAAAACAATCCCCACGTGCATGGTTCGGGCGATTTTCAAAGGCTGTTTGTAAACAAGGATATACCCAAGCTCAAACTGACCATACAATGTTCTATAGGCACTCTCAAGGTAAGATCATCATCCTCATTGTTTATGTCGATGATATTATTGTCACAGGTGACCATCATGAAGAAATAGAGAGACTAAAACAGGCACTTGGAAAGGAGTTCGAAATAAATGACCTGGGAACACTTCGGTATTTTCTAGGGATGGAAGTTGCTAGGAGCAGAACTGGTATATCTGTGTGTCAAATAAAATATGTACTAGACCTCTTGAAGGAAATCGGAATGCTTGGATGTAAACCATTTGATACTCCAATAAGTCTCAATCATAAGTTGGGAGAGAGCCTAGATGGGGTACTCGTTGATAAAGGGAGATATCAGCGTCTTGTTGGAAGATTAATCTATTTATCCCACACTAGGCCGGATATTGCATTTGCAGTGAGTGTTGTAAGTCAATACATGCATGCTCCTACTGAAGAACACATGGAAGCCGTGTATCATATTCTTAGATATCTTAAAGGAACTCCAGGGCTTGGATTATTTTTCGGAAAGGATGATGACAGAAAGATTAAGGTGTCTACAGATGCTGATTAGGCAGGTTCTATTCAAGATAGGAGATCTACGACAGGATATTGTACCTTCGTATGGGGTAATCTTGTTACATGGAGGAGTAAGAAACAATCAGTTGTTGCAAGAAGTAGTCCTGAGGCTGAATTCAGGGCATTATCTCATGGTATTTGTGAGATAATGTGGCTGAAACTCCTCCTCCAAGAACTCAAGATCAGGTTTGATAGTTCAATGGAAGTCTATTGTGACAACAAGGCTGCAATTGCTATTGCACACAATCCAGTGCATCATGATCGTACTAAACATGTTGAGGTTGACAGGCATTTTATCAAGGAGAAGATTGAAGAGAAAATTATAAATCTGATGTATGTTCCATCATCAGATCAAGTTGCAGATATCCTAACAAAAGGACTCTTGAGACCCGTATTTGAAAGGTTGTTGATCAAGCTGAAACTGTTCAATCTGTATAGTCCAGCTTGAGGGGGAGTGTTGAATTAGTTAGAAGTTAAGATTATGTGGACTTAGTTAGAAGTTGTTTTAAAGTTGTTTAGATTTTGTGTTTAAATTTAGCAAATAAATCTCCTTTTTTGTTAGGGAAGTTAGGAGATTATTCCTAGATTTTGTTTCCTCTTGTAACCTATAAATAGTGCCTCTATTCCTCATTTTTGATCAATCAATTTGAGAATTTATTTCTTCTCTCTTTTCTCGTGTATGTCTCTCTGGTGTCTCTATCCTTAGTTTTTAATAAGCCATGGAAAAGTGCACAAATATATGCTCGGCGACAACAGAAAGGAAGTCTTTCAAAGTTGAAGTATATGAAAATACAAGGGGATGCTGGATTCGCATAATAGAGTCAACAAAGGACAAGGCCTTCTTCATAGCTTTCCATCGGGGCACCCTAAGATGGATCATCGACAGCTTTAAAACTCTCCTTGACACACTGCCCAACGACAAAATGTTTCAAGGAAAGAAAGATCAACGTTCAGGTTCTCTGGATAGAAAATAAAAACAAAAAACATGGGTACCCTACTCAACTAGTAAACTAGACTCAAATTGGGACAAGAACCGGATTCTCGTCCCTGTAGGTGAACAAAGGAAAGGCTGGAGCTCTTTCATTGATCTCATCTTGTTTTATAACATGGATGTCTCCACTGAAAAGAAGTCTCCCCACCCTTATAAGCCTACTTATAAAGACATGGTTATATAGATAAAAGGTGGTGAAATCATAAATACTGCCAACCTAACCAACAAGTTACTACGCGAACAGCAAAGGACAAAAAGCCCTATTACCCACAGGTCAGAATGAATGTCTTGCCTTTTGATTTTGAAATGCAATAGTGATGATGGACGTCCCATCACAAAGGTATATGTGAGGAGGAAGGGGAGGGTGAGAGAGTAAGTTGGAAACCGTTCTCTTGTGGGCCCAGGGAGGAAAATGTTATACGTGGCAGTGGGGTCTAAAGTTAGTTAGAGGAGGGAATTTCTCGATTGTTCCTTGAGGTTAGTATATGTACTTTTCTGCTTCTTGAGGGGATTATCTTTTTGCACTTGAGTCCATAGAAGGATAGGAAGGAGAGGTACGGGAGTCTCGAAATCTCCCTTGATATTGTAATCTGTCTCTCATATATAAATAATAGAAGCAGAGTTCTATCATGGTGCAAAGGAAAAACTCTCATGATGACTAGTAGAAGATTCTCATAGTTCTCCAAAAGGTTGGCACTACCTTTTGTTCTTTAAATCCTTTCCAGCCCAACAAAGGATTTATGAGATGCCAAGATAGAGAGCAAGCACTAATACGTGGCAAGCTACAAGGATGGCAACAAGTTGAGCTCTATCAGCTGAAATACAATCCCTGGAATCTTGACTCTTACAAACAAAACATGGTGTCCCTTCATATGGAGTTTGGATAGAGTTAAGAGGTTTACCCATGAATATGCTTATATTCCAATCATCCCTAACTCACTCTATTTATAACTGCTCAATCCTTAGAACTCAAAGGACACAGTTGTACAACCTATAGAATCGATCTTGTTCAAGTAAGGTTGTATAACCACTCAATCCTTAGCAGTTCATTTCCAGAATATGCTTACATTTCAATCCCTAACTCACTCTATTTATAACCACTCGATCCTAACAAACTTACCATCTAATAACAAATGTTCTCCTATTAACTATGTTATCACATGCGACAAGCCTAGAATTCCCCCTTCAAAGAGCCTACCATAAACCAACTTTCCACAATATAGCCACTAAGAAACTAACCCAAATGGTCTTTCTCTCGGTATTTCCTTTAAATCTGTTGTGAGAAATAAGTTGAATAAACAATTCTTGTATGTGGCTTATCTAAAAAACAACTCTTGTATGTGGTGGCTTCAAAACTAGAAATAGATGAAATGTGAAAATGCACCATCAAATATTTTCTGCAAAGTCTGTTCTATTGAAGAATATGTTTTCCCCGTTTCATAACATCAGCTAAAAAATGGACACCTGTTAGGAGATAGCATGATGTTTAGGTTCCTCTTTTAGATGATGTACTGTAAGAAATATTAATAGAGAAATATTATGGATACCATTACCATATTATAAGGACATATTTGTCATAAGTAGGACTAAAAGAGGGTGACTGGTTGGGAGATATCCAAAATATGGAGAGCAGTTTTCTTGGGAGATCCAGGCCTCTCCAAGTGCTTTGGAATTGGGTATTCCACTTTTTCTTTCTTATTTCAAATTTCAATAAATTTCTATTGCAATTTCTGGTTCCCATCAAATTACATTTTCATGCTCCTTGTTAATGAGCAACAAATTCATTTCAACTAAAAAAGATTATTAGGGGGAAGATTGAACTGGAGGTCAATGCAACAGCAAGAACAAATGAAACATATGAAGATGCTCCTAGATTCGTTATTTAAAAAAAGACTTTACTTTCCCTACCTCTCTAGGAAAAGGAACCAAATACAGAATAAGAAACATACCTTGGGTCATTTGAACAAAGTAAACGGTTGCAAAGAGCAGTAAATCCAGCCCTTGTCTTATCAATCGCACCATTGTGCTTCATTTTCAGAAGAACTTCCAAAAAGTGGTCCCCAATCACTTTAAGTTGCCTTAAATCGAGTACTTCATCTTGCTTTAATATAATGGAAGAATTCAGATCAGATTCAACTGAATCAGAAGCCGTAGGCAAAGGCACCTTTCTTGTGATTGTTCCCAAGAGAAGACTAACCTGAAAATGTCCAGCAGAAAGAGATGAAGGGAAACATCTACTGTGAACAAATGGTCTCAACTACCGTGGTTAGATTAAATCTAATTTCCTAGTAGATATTGATGATTACTATAGGCGTTAAAATTTCTTCAATCCAATTTATTACGTACACTGTTACTTGATAGTCATAAGTCAAAAAATCTAGGCCCTGAAGTACAGAGAGAGAAGGAACACAAGATGAAAGAAATACTACCAAATGAATGAATTGGAGACAATCAAAATGTAAAATACCTCTTTCATGGCAAGCCAACAGCCAACCATCACAATCTGTTCTGATGTTCTTGAACTTACTGTAGTTTTGTCCTTACTGTCTTCCAACTTGGACAAGGATGTGGACACATCAGCCTCATCTGGAACATCCAGCAGAAAGGCATCATCTTCAACCATGTCATCCATGTCCTCAGGAAGATGCCAAGCATCTGCTGAAACCACCCAGAGTGCCAAGGAAGTTATTCGCATCACAAGCTCCAAAAGCTTTTCCAGTAGACTTCTCATTTCCGTGATACTAGAGAGCACAAGATCTGAATTCCAATCCAACTCCTCAAAAGTATAACGCAAAGTGAGCAACACACCATGAACAAAGCTGTTCCTGCATGCCTCAGAGAGATTCCTCTCTCCCTCTGTGACAGAGACATTCAACCAATCAATTAATGATCTGAGATACTCTGCCACTGGATGGTTTGATTTACACTCACCCACTTTTGGTAATTTCTCCTGGGAATCTAAGCAAACAACATCAACTGAAGCTCTGACTATCCAACCTAAATCCAAGACATACTTTCTGAATAAAAGCCGTAAAGTTAGTGCTCCGGCATCACTTTCTCTGACACGTGAACTGCAAACTAACTTTTTGGCCCATGTGATTACCTTGCTCACCATATATTCACTAGAAATGCCAGGTAGTGGAGTAGGAAAGTGTAGCAATATACGGAAAGAACTTTCTCTCAGTCTATCCCAACTATCAATGATTGATCCAACTAACAAAAGAACTGAATCAGGTAAAGTAATTCCTTCGTTATAGGGATGGAGAAGAGTTTCATTTGACTTTTCTTTTGAAGGAACAATTGACCAAACATTAAGCATTACTAAAAATAAATCCATCGCCATAATTTTTCTCTTGTAAGGTGCAGAAGGATAGCATGAGAAAAACAGATAGCAACTTAACCACTTCATAAAATAAAAAAGATCATCCGCTCTACCAAGTTCAATTTGTTCACTTCCATTTGGCAGATAGCATTTACTATTACAAGAAGCAGCAAGCGGTATCCAGTTACCCTGCTTGAATTGTCTCTCCAAAGCCGTTCGCACCCGAGAAAAAAATTTTCTAAACAAGCTAGTCCACTTCATCTGGAAAGCTGTAGAGCTACACCTCATGTTCAGTGGTATTGCTTTCTTCAACAATGTAAGTTCTAAATGAGAAGGCAAACTAGAAGTTTTGGGGTTTAAGAAAAGAAATTCTGCAGCATCAACACGAAGTGACTCGTCAACATGTGTCAATGCCAACACAAGCCACTCAACAAGGATTTCAACCTTTACTCCCTTGATAAAAACAAGAGCGTGACAACTAAAATATTCTATTTCATGGACAGATTCCTGCTCTAAGCTAGGCTTCTCTAGCCAATCAATGTCTCCTTCAATCAAAGCAAGCGAACGAGATACTTTGAGCAATGAAATAAAAATGGCAACTTTCTGTTGAACTCTCAGTTCCATACTACCTTGATTAATACCAGGATAGAGAACTCCATTCTCACCCGAACTAGACCAGACTGAGATGGAAGCAAGCATAGGGAATATACTATCTAGGTCAATTTCAAACAATACTGGAAGAGCATAAGTGTTCAAATTTGAGCGCAACTTTGATATCCCAGAAGCAAGTCCATACAGAATGGGTGGCAAGCAATGGCCTCTGTAAAGTGCATAGCCACCTTCAATACCATCACTGCTCCAGCACTCATCACGCAGGTTCTCAAGGAAACACTTCAAAAAAGAAGTGGCAGCGCAGCACACATCGTCATCAATGTATGCTTGCACAGTTTCCGACAGCAGGGAAGGACTCATATCTAACAACGCCTTTGCACCCAACCTCTTGGTCAAAGAAGCTAAAGGAACATATCTTCCTTTACAGCGAGAACCCAAATGAAGAAGGTCAAGAGCAATTTTTTGCAAGTATGACTTTATTTTCTCGCTACCCTCTGACCAGCAAAGTGAGGATTGAATCTCTAAAAAGAGATCAAAAATGAGATGCACTTGTTTGACAGTTTGACTTAAAGGATCTTCCAAGTTAGTCCACATGATTCTTAGTATTCGACTTCCCATCTCCTCAGGTAGTGGATCATAATTACAGGATATAATAGTAAGATTACTAACTAAGGAGGTTTTTATTTGTTGCAAACAAATCTGCAGTACGGTCAATGAATGAAAGTTAAAATGGCTATCTGTAGGATTTTCACAATAGGTACATAGCTCAGGCAAAATCCCATCATACAGTATCGTTTTGACAAAGTTACCACTATTTATACAACCTGGATGGTCATCCAAATCTCCCTCTATCATAGAAAATGGTATATTGAGCACAGCTCTTGGAATTGCTGTCAGAATCCCCCTGATCAGGCAGAGTCTACTTAACACTGCAAAAGTTTGAATTTCAGCACAGACATTCCCTTGATAAGGAATCTTTGAAACAGCATTCCTAAATTCACTCTCAAACTTCGAAAATGAAATGTGGGTAGATTGTTCGAAAATTCCGTAAAAGATGAGCACCCCAAGTTCCTGCGAGGTGAGGCATACTTGCAGAGATGCACAGAAACTCACCCCAGCAGCCACAAAACAATCCCGAGTAAAAGCCGAGGATTTTAGAATGCTTAAAATAGTACTCACGATCGTCTCCATAACACTAGAGTCCTCCTGGAACTTTGAGGGAAATCGCTGAAGCAAGTAATACAAGCAAGACAGAGCCTCTTGACACTGCTCCATGACAATTGGAGAAGGCCTAGCCCACTCATTAGTTTCCTTAACTACAGAGTCCAAGCCAAAAACAATATCCCGAGCAACCAAAATGGCGCATTCTCTGATAACATCCACCAAATAGCCCAACTTAGGCATACCCATTACAGATAAAGCCACCCTCGACACACAGAACCGCTTCCCTTGGCCTTGCTGCAGGCCACTGTGCTCCTCACAGAGGTCTCTGAAACACCCTCCCAAAGAATCGTGAAAACTACGGCTTTTGGCCAAAGTGGAGACGAGGGTTCGATGCAAAGGCTGGGAGTTCTCACAGAAGAGAACCTCCAAGAAAAACCGCTCGGCTTTGGACACCAAATCCTCGTCCCCATTGGCCAATAACTCGGCGAAAGCAGAAGCAACTTTCTTGGCGTGGTTCACTTGGGCGTAAACGGAGTTCAGCGACACCAGTTCAATTAATTCAGAGAAGAACTTTGAAGAGGATTGGTGATGTGATTGAAACGAAATCAGAGAGTCGACGTAGGAGTGAGGGAAGACAATGGCGCTGTAAGTATAGCGGTGGCGATGCTGCAGAGCTCGCCATTTAGCAGACATGGAGGCGAAGGTTGAAGTTGGGGATCCTGTTTCTCTCTCCCTCCGCTATGTCTTTTTCTTGTTGTAGAGAGAGAGAAGGAAATGGCGGCCGGAATAAGATCCTTATATTAGGGCTGCCATTTGGGAAATTGGCAAAATTTGGTTGCCCGGGTTTTTATTAAAAAACTAGAGAAGTTCGTGGGTTTTTAGACAGACTAACTCTTTTCAAAGCCTATTTTCCAAATCATCATCAATCTCTCTCTCCCTCATCTCTCTTTCCTCCTCTTTCCTTCTCTCTTCCCATTCTTCCTTCATCTCTCTTTTCAGATTTCTTTTAAATATAACAAAATCTTTTTTTTTTTTAACTTTCCTTCTCTCTCTACTTCACCCTTCTCAGATTATAGGGTTCACAGTTTTAGAAACTCAGTTTGTAAATACTATTCCACTTCTCGTGCAAAACTAATTACTATTCTACTCGATAAGTTGTTACAGTACTTTATCTTTATTTCCCAAGTTGCTACAGGGTATATTTTGTCTTTATTTTATCTTCTAAAATGTATTTATTTTGTTAATTAAATATATTAAATAAATGAAAAATTAATTAATTATAATTGTAATTATAAATATGTAAATGAATTTAAGTAAAATTACCTGTAATAAATAATTAATTCATGTATTGATACTTTTTATCTAGGTTTTTTTCAAATGATCCAAGAAAAATCTAATATTTTTTGTTCTTGCTATCTATTTCTAACTGTTTTTTTTTTCATTTTATATAGTTTTTTATTTTGTTTCTATCATTTTTATTCTTTTTGTTATTACTATTACATTTGTAAAAACTTTATAGTAAGTTGACAATTTTTTAGATAATATTAAATCTTTATTTATTTAAATATCAGAATTTGTTTGGTACGAAGAAGAAGTTGAATAATCTTGTGATATATTTATTTAATATTTCTATTAGAATTTCATATGATATGAGATGAAAATATAACCAAATAAAAACAATCTTATTTTTAAGTTTTGAAATTTAATTTTGTAAATATATTATTTTAGTTTAATACTTTTATAATTTATTAAAATATGATGAATAAGAAGACTAATATTTACAGTACTTTGTTGGTTCTAGGGGTGTAATCGGTTCGGGTCAGGTCGGTTTTTGGGAACAACCGACCCGAACCGAAACATTTCGGGTCAAACTCGACCCGACCCGACCCGATTTGAATTCTTTTTTTTCCCTCTCTCCCCAGCATCTCTTCCTTCTTCTCCCCTTCACCTTGTGATCTTAGGGTTTTTTTTTCCTTCTTTTACCTGAAACCTAAATCTAAACCCATAATTTTAATTTGTTTCTTCTTCGTTGCAAATGAGGGAGAAAACAAAACCCATGAAACTGATTAAAAAATAAAACAAAACCCATAAAACCCCCCTGTATTGCCAAAATTTCATACAAAAAACAAATGAGGGAGAAAACAAAACCCACGAAACTGATTAAAAAAAACCCTCCTTTTTTCCATATATAAATTCCTTCTTCCTCAGCTCCCTCTTCCACAAAATTCTCTTCCTTTTTTCCCCTTACAAATTCACATTAGATCTTCAAAAAATCATTCCACCACCGAAACAATTAAGGAGAAAAAACACCGCCAACAAGCCAGCTCTCCCCCGGCGGCCGATTAGCCAATTTCCTTGATTCCCTCTTCAACCAATCGGCTTCCAAAAAGAAAAAGAAACCCAAAAACCCCATCAAATCCGAAGATCAAGAAATTGAAGGAAGAAAGATTAGAAGAAGCAGCTTAAGTAATTTAATCGATTCAAAATCATCATCATCTTCAAAATTTTCAATTTCAGGTTTTAGAACTCCACCGACTCCAAAATTTCATACAAAAAACAGAGGACGATCCAAGGCCGCGTGTCGTCGTCGGTAGAGAGGGTTGCCGCCGGTGAGTTGTGCATGGAGAGAGAGGAGAGGGACGCCTGGGTTGAGTCGTGAAGGGGAAGAGGAGGGGAGAGGGTGTGCGTAGCGTAGCCGTAGGTACGAAAGGAGGGAGGCAGCTGCGCTTATAATTGGTATGAAACCCTAATATCGGTTGAAACCGAACGGTTCGGTTCGGTTTCGATTCGAGTCATATTTATTTTCAACCGAACCGACCCGATTCGATTCGGGTCGGGTCGGTTTTTCGGGTCGGGTCGGTTTCTTTCACCCCTAGTTGGTTCACTCATTGTTGATGGTGAACCATATAAAATGTATGTTGAAATGTACCTTGAAGAAGGTATATAAAATGTAAGTATTCTTATGTATTTTGTGAAAATGTATAAGTCATTTGGCATTATAATTTTGTATAATTATTTATTTTAATTTTATATCTTCTTTTTAACTTATGATGTTAATATTTTTTAAACAATTATTATTTAAAAGGTTTTCACTTTGTAATAAAACGTAATTGTCAAATAAAAATAAGAAATTTAATAGTAATATTGATGAAATTAAGTAATAATTTTTTTAGAATAATTAAGTAATCAAATTTACTTAAGATTGTAAATAGTGAAAAATTAAATAAATTGTTGATAACATTTTCTTTATTGTAAAATGCATGTCAATGAATTTGTATACTCTTGTTTAGATTTTGATAAATACTTTAAAAGTATTTTAATAAATAATTGTATATTTATTTTAAAAATTAATCATTGCAAAAAAAAAATTCTTAAAATAGTATTTCCTAATTTCACAAGAAAATTGACTTTTGTAAAATAATTTAAATATAATTTAAACTATTTTAATTAAATAATTAGTTTATAAATTATATATATTTTTTAAAGAAAATTAAAATTCAATCAACCGAATACAAGTTTAATAAAACTAGTTTAACACAGTACAAAACACATACTTAATAAACCAGACTTAACACCAACTAGACACAGACTTAACAAACTCAGACTTAATAAACATATTTCATATCCCAACCAAACCCAGAGTTAATAAACCTATTTCCTGCATCAACCAAACACACACTTAACAAACCCAGACTTGACAACTCCAGACTTAACAAACTCAGACTTAATAAACCAGGGTAAAATAGCGAATAAAAGACCCTATAAATTTTCCCCTACTATTCTTTTCCAGATGAATTTATTAAAAAAAATTGGGTATTCTTTGACCAACGAAATAGGCTATTTGGTTTATTGAAGGAAAGAAGAGAAAGGGAGAAAAGAGAGAGAGAAGGACCAAGAAAAAAGAAAGAGAGAGAGAAGAGAGAGAGGGAGTGAGAGCTAGAAAAGAGAGCGAGAAAGTGTGACGAAGACTGAGAAAAGAGAGCGAGAGGAGAGAGAGAAAATGAATCCCACATTTTTTGAATTCTATTATCGATTTCAACCGAAGCGGAGATTAAAAGAATCTTGATTCCATTAGGATTTCGCTTTTCCTTTTTTAGTTTACAAATTACAAAATAAATAAAAAAAATTTGAAAGAATTTGATCAAATTTAAGTTCAAATTAAAATATTTGCAAATAATCAAGATCCATAAATTAAAGATGTTTCGTGCCTTCAATCTCGTTAATTTTAATCATAAATGATATTCAAATTTAAAATTTTATCCAAATTTATTTTTTTAATTGTTTCTATCATCTCTCATTTATTCTCACCCGTAATTTTCATGGAGTTCAAATCTAAAATATATGAAATTTTCGTAATTTTATTTTTACAATTCTTTTTTAACAGTGGAATCCACGAACAAAGTTCCATGTTGTCAAAAAAATACATGGACTTCCCTCATAGAGTGGCATCGTTTATAAGACTTGGCTTTCCTTGAGAAGTGGAACCCAAAGGAACTAAAAAAAGAGTTTTAGCTCTTTTTGGCTGACCTGTCGCAATTAGTATGAGTATTCCTACCTGGTAAACAAGTCAATCCGTTGCGCTCCATCCTTGTAGGGGCAGAGAACTCATTGTTGTCTCAGTTGTGCTACTAGCTTTGAAAAAGCAAGCTGAATCCCAACATGTTGGTTGAGATTGTAGCTGTGAATGAGAATTTTGTCGGTGGTATTGACTGATACTATCTGTAGCACAAGGGAAGGGTATTGATGCAAAGATCATCAAGTCTCAATGGAATGGGTGCCTCGAAAAGCACGGACGAGCCACATGTAGGGAAACTTGCACGTGTGGTTCTGGTCCTTTCCTCCTTCCTTTTCTGCTCACTCGTAGGGTCCGAACCTCCACAAAGGAAGGCGTGGATCGAAGTGATTGCAGCACTTGCGTCAACTTCGAGCAACAACATTGGAATTTAAGCTCTCTTTAATCTCTCGTCCAAAACTTTTGTTCTCTCTCATCTATCATTTTCTACAATTAATTTATTCTCTCTTGTAATTTATTTTAATAGTAGATTCGGTTCACATGGAAAATATTGTAATCAATGATTTAAAAAAACGAAATATCAATGGTGTTTCAAATCTATTAAAAATTGAATTAAAAAAAATCAAATCGAGATTCCTTAATCTTCGCCTCCTTAAAATTGATAACATAATTCAAAAAATCGAGATTCCTTCTATCTCTTCTTGCTTTCTCTCTTTTCTCGGTCTCGCTCTCTCTCTTTCTTTTCTCGGTCTCGCTCTATCTCTCTCTTCCAGTCTCTCTCACTCTTTCGCTCTCTTTTCTTCTATCTATTTTCTTGCTCCTTCCTTCTCTATTTTCTCTCTCTCGCTCTCTCTCACTACAAGGAAAATGGACTTTAGCAACGAAAATATTTCGTCGCTGAAGCTTCATTTTCGTCGCTGATGGTCAACAACGACGAAAATATTATCGTCGCTAAGCGCGTGATGGGACGAAAATATTATCAGTCGTCAGTGGACGCGCGCGACGAAACGGCTACCGTCGCTAGTTACAGCGACGAAATGCTTTTCGTTGCTGGAGCTAGCGACGAAAATATTTCGTCGCTGCAAGTAGCGACATAAATAGTTTCGTCGCTGGTACTAGCGACAGAATTAATTTTCGTCGCTGATTTTAAGATAATTTATTTTCGTCGTTGGAATTCTATTGTGACGCTATATTTTCGTCGCTATTTATTTATTATATATATATTTTTTACTTGTACGTTTTTTTCTTTCTTATGGTGACATTATGCGATTTCATCGCTAAATATAGCAACGTTTTCATTATTTCGTTGCTAAATAAAAACTAAACTTCAATATTAACTACTTAGTATTGCTATATTTCCTGCAATTATAAAAAATACGATAAATGATAATATAGAAATAGTAAATCACACTAAACTTTATAATTAAACATAGTGTAAATACAAAATATCCAAATTTGAAAAGCAAAACATATGTCATGTGTCAAAATATAAGTCTTTTTCACATTCATCTAATATAATAATAGCAACAAGTTTACCGAATTTTCGAATCCTGACAAGTTTACCGATAAGTTTCAATCCTGCACAAATAATTTCATGTGATCAATGTTTTTTACCTTAAAAATACATCCAAAATCAAAATGATAATATATAATATAACAAACTACACATAACCACATCCATGAACACACATCTATATTCAAGTTCCAACAACAAACTTTAACAATAAAACATCACACACATCCAAAAGTTTAAACTCCCCCTCCCCTATATAACAAATTTCATTTTCACAAGTTTCAAGCTCCAACAATAAACATAAACATAAACCACTTCCATATCTTCCCTACTTCAACTAAACATCAAATACATCCAAGAGTTTAAAATCTGACAAAATTCAATTCTCATTCAAAAGCTCCCTCATCTCAACAATTATATAACAAACTTTATATTCACAAGTTTCAAGCTCCAACAATAAACATAAACCACATCCATATTTTAGCTCCAACAATAAACATAATCCATATATTTCAGACTTCAACAATAAAACATCAAACACATTCAACTACTTCCATATCTTTCATACTTCAACTAAACATCAAATACATCCAAGAGTTTAAACTCCGACAAAATTCAATTCTCATTCAAAAGCTCCCCCATATCAACAATCAATAACTTCACAAAATACATATTCAATATCAAACACATAAAGTCAAACACAAAGAAATTCAAATTGTTCGTACCTTGCTCAACGATGAACTTCCTCCTCCTCCTCTAAAGCTATTGAGAATTTCTTCCATCTGGCTAAATCTTCTCTCATATTCCTGTCATTGCATATCAAGTAAGTCTTGTGTTGACATTGCTTGTTGTTCAGCCTGCAAACGCTATGCCTCTAATAATTCCTCTCGTTGGCTTCGTAATAATTCTTCATTTCTTGCAACTCTGGCCTCCAATGTGAGAACGTATTCTTGTGAGCATCCTGCCGACGCTTTTTTATTGGGTGGCTTCGGACCATATCCCATCCCTTTATTGTATGATGATCTTTTCCCGAGGGCTATTTCCATAGCATCTTCTTCACTTAATTCTCGACCTTATTCTTTTTCCTGTTCTACTAAGGCCACCATTTTCTCCTACACAAACAAATATATTAGCTAGAATTCTGAATAGATATTACCACTAAATTTATATAATCAAATTAGTACTTACATATGAAGTTTGAGCAGCTTCGTTAGTCCAAGCCTTTGTCGGATGACAATGCGTCGCGTAAAAAAGCTCAAAGGGGCTCAAATATGTTCCAGCTTCTTTTTTCTATACCATCAGATTATTAACAATAATGAGAGGCAAAACATATAACATACTACTACAAATCACAAGTTCATACCTTATCTTCCTGATGCGAGAGAAATGATTTCGGTCCAGCCCGATGATTAAATGGGAGTTTACTTCTACTTGCTTTGTTTTTCGCTGATTTTGCCTACAGAAACAAGATATATCATTAATTATATACATGAATAATAATAATATTCAATTATTAGTTACTTTCCATGCAATAGTCTCCCATTTATTACATAACATGTCCCAATCATTCTGTTTAATTCTTCCATATGGGCGTCATCTAGCCATTGTTGGATCTTCAAATCCACGATAGTATCTATGAAAAATGCACTGAGTCCTTATCTCATACTTGATATAATCCACATGATGAAAAATAGTGACATCGACCTCAAATTTGTTCTACACATGTAAACAAATAAAATTAAGGAAATATCACATCCATGTTAAACAACTATACGATAAATAGAATAATGTTATTATTACTATCTTACCAACAAATGTTGAATAATTTCATTATAAACATTGTCTGGGATGTCCTTTTTCTTCTATATTTCTAATGGAACATTCCAACGTGTCAAACAACCAATTTCGCTATTGAAGAAACTGGTTAGATACCTAACAGGTTTGCTTGCTTCTACAATCCATGAAATTGGTATCAGATTACCTCCATTTGCAGCAATCAACTTATCTAATACCACTCTTCGCGATTCTCTACGAACTCCTGGTTCTCCATCAGCATCGCTATCTGAGGACATTGTTCCTGCCTAATTTAAAACAAAAATTATCGCACTCATACTACTTTATCACAATTATATTGCATAATATTGAAATGATCTTTCATATACCAATCAATCGCTTTCTTCATCCTCGTCTTCTTCTGATGATGTTCTATCATCTTCCCATTCTTCCTCATCTTCATCTTCTTCGTCCTCAAATATGTCTTCTTCTAGTTGTTGCTTTCCCGCGCCCTTTGTATATAAAGGTAAGGATCTTCTTTTGCGAGACTCCATCAAAATCCGCCACTCGTTGGTTGGAACAAAATTTTGTTTATTAAGACTATGCCTTCAATTCCATTCTTCATTTCCCTAGTCGTTGTATTCTTGCTCAACCCAACATGGCATTTCTATTTCCTCATCGAAATCTAACACTATCTTGAGACTATCATTATTGTCAGAAATTACAATCGGTTCTATATCGTCTCTATGAAATGTATGTATTTCGAGATCCACTTCTTCAACTTCACATTGATTTATAACTTGTTCTTGTAAGTCAACTTCTTCTACCTCAGGCACATCCCATAAACGTCTATGTTCAACCTTTTGAACTACTTTCCATCCACTACCTAACTTGAAATCTTCAACATAAAATACTTGTTGTGCTTGGGAGACAAGTATGAATGGTTCGTCCTTATACCACAAATAACGTGTGTCTATGCTCGTAAAATTATGGTCCTGACGAATACGATTCTTCTTGGAATTCGTATCATACCAATCACACCTGAATAATAGAACTCGTTTTCTATTAATGTAGCTCAATTCGATAACTTCTTTAATGACACCGTAAAAATCAGATAACTCAGTGTTATATCCACCCATAACACAGACTCCACTATTTTGTGTTGTGCATCGATCATCCCGATCTATCGAGTTAAATCGACTCCATTCGTAATACACCCATTATACGAACGAATTCGAATATCAGGACCACATGCTAGTGTATTCAACTCATGTACAATAGTATCCGAGTTTGAAGAAGGTTGAGATCTCATCTACAGACATATTTTACAAAGACAAAAGTCAAAGAAATAGTGAACCATACTAAATAGTTCTTATAGAAAATTTTCATATAGTAAAACTCACTTTTCTTTTGAACCATTCTGGAAATAGTACTTCATATAACCTGGCTAAATTACTGTTGTTTTCTCGTTGTAACTCTAATTCGTGTTCTCTGTGATACGATATCAATAATCAATCATCTTTGAAATACATTTATCCAACTTGAGTACAAGAAAGCTCATACTGTCTATATGGATCAACTGCTTCACAATTGGATAGAACATACCAATGCACCATTCGCAACTCAGTAGGTGATAATTCCTTCAGTTGTGAATCACCGATTGGATGTGCATTTTGTGAGAATACAGAAAGATGTGTGTTTGAGTCTCTTAGGTCCACCATGTCATCATTTCGAACGAGCCTATTGAATTTGGTTTCGATTCCATCGAGGTACATTGAGCAAAATGTCAATGCTTCATTCGCAATGATAGCTTATGCTGTAAAACCTTCAAGCCGAACTTTATTTTTCACATATTGTTTTAATGTCCTCAAACTCCTATGAGCATATGTGATATTAATTAGTTATATCACTAAATATCATTTGTAACTAAATATATAAATAAAAGTGTATACCTCTCAATTGGATACGTCCAGCTATAACCGACAGGTCCTACTAGTTTGGCTTTTTCAGGCAAGTGAACAGCTAGATGGACCATAACATCGAAAAACGCCGGAGGGAATATTCTCTCAAATTTGTATAGAATCAATACAATTGCATCTTGCAACTTATTCAACGTCTCAACTTTCAATGTCTTTGCAGTCAATTCTTTGAAGAAATTCGACAATTCAGCGATAGCCCCACTAACATCATTGGGCAAAAATGGACGAACACCAACTGGTAAAAGCCTCTGTAGCAACACATGTGAGTCGTGACTTTTCAGACCATATATTTTTCCATCTTTACCGCTGACACATCTCGATATGTTTGATGCAAAACTATCAGGGAATTTGACAGTTTTCAAAAAGCTACAAAACTTTTTTCTTTCATTTTTTGTTAAAGTGTAGCTAGCATGCGGTTTCAACAATTTATTCCCTACTTGTCGGAGATGTAATTCTTTACGTATATTCAACTTCATTAAATCCTTACGTGCTTTATCGGTGTCCTTTGTCTTCCCTTCAATATTTAATAATGTGCACATGACATTATCACTAATATTTTTCTCGATGTGCATGACATCCAGTTTGTGTCGAATTTTGAGACTTGACCAATATGGTAACTCAAACAATATGCTTCTCTTCAACCAATTAAATTCATTACGAAGTCCTTTTCGTCTCCACTGTAAAACATTGATATTTTTCCCGAGTAGCTGTAAAATAATGGAATCTAACTGGTGGACGACATCTAATCCAAAAAAATGTCGTGGTGCAACTCTATTCTCTATTTTACCATTGTATTCTTTGCTTTTTCGCCAAGGATGATTTTGTGGTAAGAATCGACAATGTCCCATGTAGCATATCTTACTATGCAATTTGTTTGATGTAATGTCCACATTACATACTACGCATGCTTTATATCTTTTCGTACTCCATCCTGATAGATTGCCATAAGCCGGAAAGTCATTAATCGTCCATACCAAAGCTGCATGGAGTCGAAAGTTCGTACCACTACATGCATCATACGTATCAACACCAATAGACCATAATTCTTTCAATTATTCTATCAGTGGTTGCAAATAAATGTCTATCTCTTTTCTTGGAGATTTTGGACCTGGTATGAGTAATGACATGAAAAAAGATGATTCTTTCATACATTTCCAGGGGGGTAAGTTATATCGAATCAATATTATTGGCCACGTACTATATGGCAAATTCATGCTTCCAAATGGATTGAATCCATCAGTAGTCAAGGCTAATCTTATATTCCTTGATTCTTCTGCGAACCAAGAATGTTGTCTATCATGATCTTTCCATGCCTCTGCATCTGCTGGATGTCTTAAAACCCATTCATTGTCTACTATTCTCTCCTTATGCCATCTCATTTCTTTTGCCGTATGTTTAGACAGAAATAATCGTTGCAATCGAGGCTTCAATGGGAAATGTCTTAAAATTTTGTGTGGAATCTTTTTTCCTTTACCCTTGTCTGTCTTGTAACGGGATACGTTGCATTGTGGACAGACATCAGCTTGCTCATTTTCTCTCCAGAATAAGATACAATCATTCTTGCAAGCATGTATTTTTTCATATCCTAAATCCAAATCTCGTAACATATTTTTTGCACCATAATAAGACTCTGGAATACTACAATCAATTGGAAGAGCTTCTTCAAGTAATTGTAACAACATATCAAATGACTTATTACTCCATAGATTAAGGACTTTGATGTGCATTAACTTAACCATGAATGTTAGCACTGAAAATTTCTTACATCCAAGGTACAATTCTTGATCAAGTTCATCAAACATTGATTGAAACTTGGTATTTTCAGTTTGCCTATTGTCACTTGATTCGCCCCTAATTGACTGATCTTCCCCCCTAAATTCAGTGTATCTCTCATTTGTTAAATCGTTTAACATCTCACTCATTCCATATTCTTGCTATGTGTTTTGATTAATACTTGTTCGTATCCTCTTAGAAGGCAACTCTCGAGTTTCCCCATGGAAAGTCCATATCCTATAATAAGGACACATTCCATACGAGTACAAATGACCTTCCACATCGCATGGTCGTTTCCATACTAAGTTTTGGCATTTCCTACATGGACAACGTGTAAACCCTCTTTTATCGACATGCTTCTTCGACAGTTGAACGAATGATTTAATTCCTTCCGTATATTCCTTACTTAACCTATCCGGATTTTTTATCCAACTTTTATCCATAACTTTTCCTAGTCAAAAGTATAATACAATTAATCACTAACATAATTAAACAAATGAAAGAACAGAATTTATAAGAAAAATATATCACAACAAAATCATAATGTAACAATCCTAATCTTTTTTACTCCAACCCTATACAAAATATAATATATTTAAGGTCATCGATCATTTTCTATCAAACAAAAGCAAATATATTAGAAATATAATTTAAAGCAAATTCTAAACAACAAAACGAATTCCAAACATATTTTAAAGAAAATTTCATTATTCCAATTAAAAACCTACAAAGAATAATTCTAAAAAGAACTCTAAACAAACATATTTCATTAATAATATAACTTAAACATAACTTGATAAGAACATTCTTAAAATTAATTCAAAGCAAATTATAAATAAAATTTAAACTAAATTTCAAACGTAATACATAAATAAATTCAAACAATAGGCATACTTTTTCAATGCACATGAACGATCTTAAACTTAATTCTAATCAAAGTCTCAACAAAATCAAAAGTAAATTTCAAACATATATATTTAACACAAATTTAATTATTGGACCATAAACAAAACATGCATAACACAATAAATCAATTGAAACAATAAACCAACTTTAAATAAAATGAAAAGAGAAAAGTTTGTACCAATATGCTAAATCTTTCAATGCAAAACAAGGATCGATGAAAGAACTCCGGCAAAAAGAAGTCCCAAACAGTAAGGGCCAATTCTACACACAAAATAGGGCATATAAGGTATAAATCAATAAAAATAAAACTCAAAAACCAAATATGCTTACCTAGGTATTGAAACGAACCAATGGTTGACAATTTAGTTGAAGAAACCGGCGGCAAGGATGACCTTTGAGGTGAGCGGCAACGTTGGAACACGAAAATGGGGGAGAGAAATAGAAGAGGCAGAAACGTTGAATGAGGAGGAGGAGAAAGAGGGGTTGGAGCGAAAATGAGGGGTTGGGCGACGAAAATAGTTTCGTCGCCCGCCCAAAACGGCGTCGTTTTGATGGGAAAATTATTTTCCCATCAAAACGACGCCGTTTGACATATGCGACGAAAATATTTTCGTTGCATATATCAACACGCAGCAATTTTGCGACAAAAACAAGCGACGAAAAGTTCGTTTCGTCTCTGGTTTGCGACGATAAATACATTTTGTCGCTGGAAAAGCGACAAAATTTTTCGTCTGTAATTAATGTCACTGAAGACAGTTTTTGTTGTAGTGTCTCTTCTCTCTTTTCTCTCACTCTTCTCTCATTCAATCTCGCTTTGATTTTGTTCCACAACCATGCTCCAGTTCTCTCACAACCGTTATTTTCTCGAGGAAAAAAATGAAGTTTTCCATGTACAGAACCCAACAAAAAAATTTTGTTGATTCATGCAAAAAAAAGGAGAGTGGGAGGGAAAGTAGGAAAAAAATTTAGAAAATCTATACATTTTAATTTTGAGAAAATTTGAAGAGATAGAATGTTTAAAATCTGTAAAAATTCTAGGAAGTTTGAAGAAAGAAAGGTGAAAGTTTAAAATCCATAAAAATCTAGAAAATTTGAAAAGAGAGAAGAACAGAGAAGGAGATAAAGTTAAGATAAGGAAAATTTGATTTTGTTATGTTTTACGAGAAGAAGAAAAATTTGAAAAGAGAGAAGAAGAAAGATTAGGAAGAGAGACGAGGGAGAGAGAAGAAGATGAAAATGGGAAGAAAAATACGAGGAGAGAGATAGAATATCTGAGAATATTCAAATGAAAAAAAAAGGTAAAAATTTCAGTCAAAGTTAGTGGTGGGGCACTGATGGTCATTTGGTTTGTTTGATGATGTCAACAAATGGTAGAAAACACAGGTTTTTAAAAGAGCGATGTCGCAACGTTATTGTGACGCGAAGGGACTGACGTCATCCCGTGAAGGGTCTCTTTCGAGATAAGAGTTTGGAGTCGCCACCAACCATTTATAAGGTGTGATTGGTCACCTATTTAAAAAACGGTCTGCGGAAAACAAATATTTGGTTCGGAAGTCGATTGAGTGTAGGGAAGGTGTTAGCACCTTACGACACCCATTCTAAAACGGTTACCAAATTTTGTAAAAAATTATCCTATTATATTTTATCGGTCAAAAAGAAAAATATTTTTGTGTTTTAATTTAAATGTCCCATATTTTATTATAAAATATGAACTAATAATTATGAGCGGGCCGAAGGCCATTAAAATTTTTTATCTCCTAGAAAATATTGGAAGGTTTCAGTTCTCGTCATTGGAGTTTTTGAAATAATTATTAAGTAAAAAAATGATAAATAAAGATATAGAAAACTTCAAGAAACATATATAAGTGCTTGAACTTAGATCATAGATGTCAACATCTAAGGCTCTTGCCGTTGTGTCAGCTCAAGAATACAAATTTTATTTTGTTTTTTAAACAACATAATTTCATTTTTAAACTTTGTTTAAAAAAAAAACCTCAAAAAAATTCTCTTATTCATAAAATCAAACTTATTTTTAAAAAATCTCTTATTTATTTTTTTTAAACTTATCTAACAAATATTTTATTTTAAAAGAATTTTTTTTTATTTTGAATTATAAAAAAAGTGTAAAACTTTAAACAAATCTATCCTTTTAAAATTCTGATTTACTAATTAAAAAAAAATCTTTTTGTTTTAAAAAACTCATTTATCAAAATCTTTTATATTTTTTTCAAAAACATATTTTAGAAGATTTTGTTTCTTATTTTGAAAGTTGAAACAAAACTTAAAAAAATATATATTTTAAAATAAAATATCCTGCGTAGAAATTGGTTCTATCGTTTGCCACTAGAACTTGAAGTTGGTGCTAATCTGGGTTCGTCGGAGTTCATGCTATGCCACCGTCGATCTGGGTTCCTTGGAATGGGCCGTCGAATCATACCAAGTTCGCCTCCGCTGGATCTACTGGAATGTCGTCGGAACGTCGTTGGAAGCTGTCGGTTTCTGTTCTGTCGCCGTTCGTGGAGGTCGCCAAAGTATGAGTATTGTGGGTGAGCTTGGGAGGGGGATTTAGAGTAAGAAATAGGAAGAAGAAAAGTGATGGTTGAGGAGAGGAGATATGAGATTTTAGAGAGAGGAAGGTTGAGAAAGGGAGAAAAAAAGTGGGGGTTTTTAAATAAGGAAAGATGGAAAGAAGGAAAGATGAATGATAGAGACAGATCGAAACAGAAAATAAAATAAAAAATAAAAAGTGTTTGGGGAAAGAATACCCTGGACACGTGGAGGACCCCTATTGGTGCTCCAAGATGACTTATGAGTCATGCCCAGCTCGGACCGCCGAGACCACCACCGTTAGCGTTGACAGATGCTAAGTATGAGGGCCGAGGTGAACCTGGCCAAGGTTCGACCTACCAGGAAGCTCGGTAGGGGCCGATGTGAGCTGCTGTCAGCGGCGTGATTATTGGGTGTAACCAACGGTCCCGAGATTATCGGGCGTAACCGGCGCGAGATTAGCGGGACTACCACCCATAAGTAGAGAACCTCACTCCACGATCAGGTACGATGATTTCTGACCTCGAACTAAACTAGGAATCCGACCTGTACTGACTTGATCGTCGGAGTGCTCACCTTTTTGTGCAGGTCCGCCCAAGTATTCAGATCGGTCCGGAGGCCGAGTTCGAGCTGCAATCGGAAATACACTGTTGTGCATATCCTTGTTTAAACATTTGGCGCCGTCTGTGGGAAACGACAATCTAAGTCATCCCAATCCTTTTAAACCAATACGCGAGCGAAAATGGTTCAACCAGCAAACTCGACCAATACGGCAGATCGAAGGACTCTAGCTGCCAGCGATGCCCACCAGAGGGAGGTCGGAGCAGCAGTGGTAGAGGGGCAAGGTCACGACGGCCTAGCAACAAAACCCCTCCGCAGGTCGGCACGAATCACCGCGCCTGTTCTACCGCCTGCGCACCCGAGGACATCCAAGGCCACCCGTGGCCGAGGTGGGACCTCTAGGAAGGGCGCCCGGGGTCCAGCCCCAGCTCCAACGAGTGAGAACTTTGATGCACTCCAGAGAGAAATGGAGGCAATGCGCACACAAATGCGGTCCATGGAGGAAATGTATAACGAAATGATACTAGCTGCAGGCGCAGGGTCCCGATCTGAAAATCAAGTGACGAGCGTTGACGTACGCGAGCAAAGGGGTTCCCACCTCGGCCCAGTCGAGGAGGAACGTCCCGAAGACAACGAGAGCGAGGGACACACTCGCCAGAAAGGAGACCTTCGTGAACACCTCAACAGAAAGAGAGGCTCATCTCTCCGAAAAGGACAGTCACCATCCCGCTCACACCGGAGCTCCAACCAGCAGGCTGAATCCTCTCGCAACCCAGTAACTCCTGCAGGAATGATTACAAGGGAGGAGTTCGACCAGCTGAGGGGCCAGCTCGACGCTCAGGTGGAGGCCTTAAAGGCCAAATGTGAGCAGAAAGAAGGTCCACTGAACGATGGTGACTTGGGAGAATCGCCCTTCACCTCGGACGTTTTGGAAGCACTAATCCCTCCGAAGTTCAAAGCTCCTACTGTGAAACCTTATGATGGGTCGAAAGACCCCAAGGATTATGTTGAGGTCTTTGAAGGCCTCATGGATTTCCAAGCGGCATCAGACGCAATCAAATGCCGCGCCTTTCAGATCGCGCTTACTGGCAGCGCGCGATTGTGGTATCGGAGACTGCCAGCCAGGTCGATCTCGACCTACTCTCAGCTGAGAAGGGAGTTCCTCGCCCAGTTCTCTTCTCGGCATTATGACAAAAAGACAGCGACCCATCTCGCCACCATCAGACAGAAGGAGGGTGAGACGCTGCGAGAATATGTCACCAGATTCCAGGAGGAGCAGTTGAAGGTCGCACACTGCTCCGACGACTCGGCCATGTGCTATTTTCTCACCGGTCTAGCCGACGAGGCCCTCACGGTGAAACTTGGAGAGGAGGCCCCGGCCACCTTCGCCGAGGTGCTTCAGAAAGCGAAGAAAGTCATCGATGGACAAGAGCTCCTTCGAACCAAAACCGGCCGACCAGAACGAAAGATCGGCCGGGGCAGGAGGGGAAAAGATATGGAAAAGACAGATCCCAAGTCCAAGGACAAGGGATCCTTTTCCAGCGGCCGAGCTGAGTATCGGAGGGCGGAGAACGAACCTACCAGGAGCCGACCTTACGAACGCTTCACCCCGACCGCGATTCCAATTTCCGAGATCCTAACGAACATCGAGGAGTCTGGAATGGAAAACTACTCAAACGTCTTGAGAAGCTTCGGGGAGCCTCGGAGAGGCGCAGCAAGGACAAGTATTGCCGCTTCCATCGGGAGCACGGCCATAACACGTCGGACTGCTGGGAGTTGAAGCGCCAAATTGAGGATCTAATTCAAGATGGCTACTTCAAGAAATTTGTGGGAAAGCCTAGGACCAGCTCGGCAGAGAAAAAGGAAGAGCGGAAGCGTTCGAGGACGCCGCCCCGACGCACTGACCGACCTGCGGTCATCAATACCATTTTCGGAGGGCCAAGCGGGGGTCAGTCCGGACATAAAAGAAAGGAGTTAGCTCGTGCAGCCAGGCGCGAGGTGTGTATCATCAGGGAGCAGAGGCCGACCTGCTCAATCACCTTCGACGGTGCAGACTTGGAGGAGGTTCACCTGCCCCGCAATGATGCACTTGTGATCGCTCCCTTGATTGATCATGTGGTGGTCAGGAGGGTGCTGGTAGACGGAGGTGCATCTGCTAACATCATGTCCTTACCGACCTACCTCGCCCTGGGATGGACGAGGACGCAATTGAAGAAAAGCCCGACACCGCTGGTTGGGTTCTCCGGAGAATTAGTCGTCCCAGAGGGTTGCATCGACTTGCCGGTCACGCTTGGGCAGGACCAAACTCGGGTCACCCAAATGGCCGAGTTCGTGGTGATTGACGGTAGATCGGCCTATAACGCCATCTTTGGGAGACCCATCATCCACTCATTTCGGGCCATTCCCTCGACACTTCATCAAGTTTTGAAGTATTCCACCCCCAATGGCGTGGGCACGGTCCGAGGAGAACAGACCGCTTCAAGGGAGTGCTATGCCTCCGCACTCAAAGGCTCATCGGTCTGCGCCCTTGAAACTCCCACCAGTAGGGATGGGACGGTCGGGTTCGAGGCCGACCTGCCGAGGAGGGAGTTTGCCGCACCCACTGAGGAGCTCGAGCTTGTTCCTCTGCTTAGTCCCGAGAAGCAAGTAAGCATAGGAACCAAGCTGGGGGCCACCGACAGAGAGGAGCTAATCCACTTCCTCAGATCCAACTCGGATGTCTTTGCGTGGTCCCATGAGGACATGCCTGGCATTGACCCGAAAATTATGACGCATCGCCTCAGCATGGATCCGTCATTCCGACCTGTAAAGCAAAAAAGAAGACCTATAAACAAGGAGCGGAGTGATGTAATTGTTGAGGAAGTTAGCAAACTTTTGAAAGCTGAATACATAAGAGAAATTTTGTATCCCGAGTGGCTCTCCAATGTTGTATTAGTTAAAAAATCTAACGGAAAGTGGAGAATGTGTGTAGATTTTACGAACTTAAATAAGGCATGCCCGAAAGATTGCTTCCCACTGCCGAGGATTGATCAGCTCGTGGACGCCACAGCCGGGCACGAACTACTCACCTTCATGGACGCCTACTCTGGGTACAACCAAATCAAGATGCATGTCCCAGATCAAGATCATACCGCATTCATAACAGACCAAGGTCTGTACTGTTACAAGGTCATGCCCTTCGGTTAAAAACGCAGGAGCGACCTACCAGAGAATGGTGAACAAAATGTTCGCCAAGCAGATCGGCCGGAATATGGAAGTGTATGTGGACGACATGCTTGTCAAGAGCAAGCAGTCTAAGTCGCATCTCTCCGATCTGACCGAAGCCTTCGAGGTTCTGAGGACATATCAAATGAAGCTCAACCCAGCTAAATGTGCCTTTGGAGTCTCTTCGGGAAAATTCCTTGGCTTCATGGTGAACAACCGGGGAATCGAGGCCAACCCCGAAAAGATTAAAGCTGTGCTCGAGATGGAGGCACCTAAGACGCTGAAACAGCTTCAGTGCCTCAATGGCAGGATTGCGGCCCTGAATCGGTTTGTTTCAAGATCGACAGATAAGTGCCTTCCTTTCTTCAAAGTCCTACGGAGGAAAGGGCCGTTTGAATGGACAGCGGAGTGTGAGCAAGCATTTCAGCAGTTGAAAAGCTACCTCTGTTCGGCACCTTTGCTCGCCAAGCCCATGCCGGGGGACAAGCTCCAATTGTACTTAGCACTGTCTGACAGCGCCGTCAGCTCGGCTCTAGTCAGGCAAGAGGAAGCGCGGCAAAACCCGGTCTACTACACAAGCAAGGCTATGACCGAAGCCGAGACCAGATACCCTCAAATGGAAAAGTTGGCTCTTGCTTTAGTCACCTCGGCCCGGCGGCTTAGACCATACTTCCAAGCCCATACTGTGGTGGTGCTCACTAACTTGCCCCTAAAAAACATCTTCCATAAGCCAGAAGCTTCTGGACGCCTGATGAAGTGGGCAATGGAGCTAAGTGAGTACGACATCCAGTTCGAACCCAGAACTGCGTTGAAAGGTCAAGCAGCGGCAGATTTCATAGTCGAGCTCACACCACCTTCCGAGCTGAGCGAGTCCGACCTACCGTGGACAATCTATGTCGACGGATCCTCCAATGAGAAGGGGTGCGGGGCCGGGGTCCTCTTGCTCGGACCAGGAGGCGAGCGATTTGAGTATGCCTTGCGGTTCGGCTTCCGGACTTCTAACAACGAGGCTGAGTATGAAGCATTTATTGCCGGCCTGCGAATCGCTAGAGCATTGGGGGCCTCTTGTGTTAAGGTCTTCAGCGACTCCTAGCTGGTTGTGAGCCAGATCAAGGAAGAGTACCAAGCCAAAGACTCCCGAATGGAGAAGTATTTGGGCAAGGTCAGATCGTACCTCGCCTAGTTTCGAACTTACGAAGTACGCCGGGTTCCCCGAGCAGAAAATTCTAATGCTGACGCCTTAGCCAAGTTAGCATCAGCGTACGAGACCGACCTGGTCGGTCCCCGTCGAGATCGTAGATAATCCCTCGATCTCAGAGCCAGATCTGATGGAGATCGGCGCTCCAGAGTCCTCATGGATGGACCCGATTGTGGACTTCATTAGGGGCAACTCACCACAAGACCCCAAGGAGCGCAGAAAGTTGGCAAGGCGAGCAGCTCGGTTCGTGGTCCGAGGTGGAGCGTTGTACCGACGCGGCTTTTCCCTGCCTTTATTGAGATGCCTAACCCCTGAAGAGGGCCTGTACGTCCTCAGAGAAATCCACGAAGGAGTGTGCGGCAATCACTCAGGCGCCCGGTCGTTGTCAACCAAAGTGATCCGACAAGGATACTATTGGCCGACCCTCAGCCAGGACGCCAAGAAGTTCGTTAGAACTTGCGACAATTGCCAACGCTACGGAACCATAATCCACCAACCTCCCGAGCTGCTCACCCCCATCTCGGCCCCGTGGCCATTCGCGCAGTGGGGGTATATATCATTGGTCCTTTCCCTTTGGGCAAGGGCCAGACCAAGTTCGCTGTGGTTGCTGTGGATTACTTCACAAAGTGGGCCGAGGCCGAGGCGCTCTCCCACATAACGGAATCCAGAGTCACGTCCTTCGTATGGACAAATATCATATGTCGCTTTGGTATACCGTAGGCCATTGTGACGGACAATGGGAAGCAGTTTGACAACGCCAAGTTCAAAGACTTTTGCAGCAAGCTTGGCATAAGTCACCTTAGCTCGTCCCCCGCACATCCGCAAGCAAATGGGCAGGTGGAGGTAGTCAACAAGATCATCAAGCGAGGCATCAAGCTTAGACTGGACCCAAGAAAGGCAGGTGGGCCGAGGAGCTACCAGAAATTCTATGGTCGTACCGGACCACCCAAAGGGAATCGACGGGTGAGACCCCGTTCTCCCTGGCCTTCGGCTCCGAAGCTGTAGTCCCGGTTGAGATCGGCATGCCATCTGACAGAGTAGAGCATTACGAGCCTACGGCAAATGCGGAAGAGCTGCTCCTCAACCTCGACTTGTTGGAAGAAAGAAGAGCAATGGCCCAGCTACGCCTGGCGGAATATCAGGGCAGAATGGCCAGACATTACAACGCCCGCGTTCGACCTCGGACCTTTCAGGTCGGACATCTGGTCTTAAGGAGGGTCAAAACCCATGTGGGTGCCCTTGATCCGACCTGGGAGGGCCCGTTTGAGGTCAAGGGCATAATCCGACCTGGGACGTGCGTATTGGCCGATCTGAAAGGAGACGTCCTCGCGCACCCGTGGAACGCGGAGCACCTGAAGCGTTATTATCCTTGAAATGCCAAAAGGGTATTCAATGGATCTGTAAAAAACTGTTTCAAAAGAATTATGATCGGAATAAATGTGATGATTTAATTTCATGATTCCGAGTTCGACCAGAAATTAAATGGGGGCCACGGACTCCCACGCGATCACATTCCAGCAGTCGGTTAAAATTCAATCCTTTAAAACCTAAGGGTACGAGGTGCGATGCCAAAACCACTGATGAACTTAAAATTCAAACCTTCAAGGTAATGGGACGATGTGAAAAGTTCAAAATGGTCAAGCCTCTGAACCTGAGGGTACGATGTACGATATGAAGAACAGCTACGGACTTAGGATTTTAGCCTTTTAACGTTTTTAAGTTAAGGGTGCGATGTTAAAAATCCAGAGTTGGTGCAATGCATTGAACACTAGACAGAGATTCAAATTCAAGCTTGCAATTATTTTAATTGAAGGCACGACCTCAAAGGTAAGAGGTGCGAGGTGACATTGGCCGCAGTTCAAAGAAAAAGCAAAGAAAGGAAAGATGTTGCCGACACCAAAGTAAAAACAAATGAAAGCTTCTTCATTAAATGGAGAGCAGAGCCAAGGCTCATAGACCTTGCAGCTCTGCCCTGACACTTACAAACAAAAAAAAGGAGAAGAGAAGAAAGACAGAGAAAGGCCTCATGAGGGATGATCGCCTAAGAACCTGCCTGAGGAGTGCCCTCCTGAGTGGTGCCGACCTGGTCCTCTTCGAGATCGGAGTAGTCAGAGTCCAGATCTCTGACATACTTATCCACCAACGCTTGGGGGCCAGAGGTGCCGCCAGGCCCAGACGCCCACTGCTCGGCATACTTCTTCTTCAAACCACTGAGATCGATCTGAAGGTCAGACATGTCGGAGGCAATGCCCTTCATGAGAAACTTGAAGCCCGCGTCAGAGAAGTCTTTGGCAAATCCATCGAAGTCAGGATGTTGCCTAAACGATTCCTCCAATAGGACTCCATTGCTGAGACGCTCCTTCACCGTCTCCAGCTCGGCAGTCGCACGCTTCAGCTCCTCCTCCTTCGCTTCAAGCGCCTGGAGCATCTCGTCCTTCTCCTTGAGGAGTTGGAACTTCTCCTTCTCCAAGCCCCTGGTGATAGTATGAGCAGCTCGGAGCTGGGCCTTGCGTCTGTCCTCTTCCTTCTTCAGCAGCTCGGCCTTGGTCTCCACCTCGGCCTTCAAAGTTTCCACCTCAGAGTGAGCCTTCAGTAGCTCATCCTTCATGGTGGGGAAGCAGCCTCCAAGGCAGCAGAGAACTCCTCTTTCTCCCTCGCTGCCAGAGCTTCCCTCCCATCCAGCTCGGCCTTTACAGCTAGAGCCGATTGAATGGAAGCAACGAACGTCTGAGAAAAGGTACAAAGAAGAGAATTAGACCGAGCTACCTGTTAGGTAAATTAAACAAAAACGGAGACACTAGTCTTACCTCAGCAGCGTAGTCGATGGTCCTCTGCAGAACGGACACTGGGTCGCTCACAAATTTGGACGCCCTCCTTAGGCAGCGGTCCAAACTTGCGGCCGAGATGCGGGACACCTGGTCCCTCACCCTAGAACTTGACGGCTCAACTCTGAACCGTGCCGTCACATCAGACGTCCCGTCCATCCTGGCCTCAGGATCGTCCACCCGATATGCGTAGCTCGCAGGCAAGACCCCACGAGCTCCGACCTCCAAGGGGGAGGTTGTCTTCTTCTTCTTCCTCCTTCGCTTCGGAGGGACTTCCTCCCTCATCTCCTCGCCCGAAGGCAAGGCGTCCACCGCCTCGGTCTGATCTCTGGGGCGCTTCTCCCTCGAGGGACCCCCAGAAGACTCCAGTTCGATCACTGGGGTTGGATCTTCCGAGGCTGGCCCTACCACAGCGGGAGTGGCAGGTTTCGAACTCTGGGCGGCCTCAAGAGCATGGGCTCGGCCCTTGGACTTGCGCTTCACGTTGCTTGCAAATCCGCAAACCATGGCTGCAAAATAAAAACAGGGGTCAGCACAAGGTTAGAGGAAAAAGGAGGGAAGCAAGCTCGGCATACCAAGTTCGGAGTTCGGCCTTGAGGATTCAATGGGACGAACTGCGGGGTTGTAGTCTAGCAGCCCGGACTCAAGCAGCAGCTCGTCGGTCACCAAGGTTCCGACCTTCCTACCCCTCGGAAAGCGCTCATTGTAATATTTCAGCGTGTCGAAGGAGGCTTGCATAAGTTCGGGGACTGGTTGGATTGAAACTGCACAAAGACAAAATTTGAGTTAGACCTGAATAACAAGAAAGAAAGTTATTACAAGAAGTAAGAACTACTCCGTACCTAGGTTCCCAAACCTAGTGGGAACGTCAAAGAAGGAACGACCAACTCGTCCTTTGCAAGCCATTCCCCAGAAGCGTAAAACCACTTCCTCACCCATCCCTTGATGGAGGTCGGCCCCTTAACTATACCGTCTGCGCCTTTCCTTGCGCACATGTAGAACCGACCAGGCTTCTTAGCTATCCTTTTTGCTTCGAAGCACGCGAGGAGCTGGTCTACGTCTAACAGCTCGGCCTCTTCACTATCCCAAGCTCGTAGCCAAAAAAGGATGGCCAAAGCAAAAATGACACCCCACCCATTGGAGGCCACTTGAGCCGGAGCCAACCCAGTCCGGAAGAGAAATTCTTGGACAAAAGGGTGAAAGGGAAGTCTGAGGCCGTACTCAAACATTTTGAAGTAAAGAGTGACCCATCCCTCTGGAGGATTGTCAGCTCTCTCCCCCTCCTCCGGAATCCTAAGGAGGATGTTCTCAGGGATAGCGAATCCCCTACAAAGGGATCCAAGGTAGTGCTCAGGTATCCTAGAAGGGTATTCCAAACCCTGACCCGAGGTGGAGGCATCACTATCCTCCCCGTCATCGGAGAACCTAAAGTTTTCTATCTCCTCGAGCTCGGACTCTAGCCTACGAGCTAAATCTTCATCGGATCCTAAGTTGCTGCTAAAAGAGGACGACATGGCAACTACGTTCGAAAGAGAAAATGAGGGAAGAGACCGACCTACCAAGGGTTCGAACTACCTTCAGATCGAACTCCAAGAATTCAGAGAACGTAAGGTGTGACCTGAAGGAGTGGGGGTATTTATAGCTCGTCGGAAAAATTTCCCCACCGTACACGTGTAATCAACGAGCGGCTGGGATCCTCCCTTAGATTCGAAGCGTCGGAATATTTGAATATTCCGACGATAAATCTACCGCAACGGTTATATTTTCCCACGAATAGGAAATCGCCACGCGTCCAAAGCAAGTCGAATGAACTTCTCTGCCAGGTCGAGATCGGACCAGACAGAGAGGGGGCCAATGTTTGGGGAATGAATACCCTGGACACGTGGAGGACCTCTATTGGTGCTCCAAGATGACTTATGAGTCATGCCCAGCTCGGACCGCCGAGACCACCACCGTTAGCGTTGACAGATGCTAAGTATGAGGGCCGAGGTGAACCTGGCCAAGGTCCGACCTACCGGGAAGCTCGGTAGGGGCCGATGTGAGCTGCTGTCAGCGGCGTGATTATCGGGTGTAACCAACGGTCCCGAGATTATCGGGCGTAACCGACGCGAGATTAGCAGGACTACCACCCATAAGTAGAGGACCTCACTCCACGATCAGGTACGATGATTTCTGACCTCGAACTAAACTAGGACTCCGACCTGTACTGACTTGATCGTCGGAGTGCTCACCTTTTTGTGCAGGTCCGCCCAAGTATTCAGATCGGTCCGGAGGCCGAGTTCGAGCTGCAATAGGAAATACACTGTTGTGCATATCCTTGCATAAACAAAAAGAGAAAGTGATGTTTGAAGAGAGAGAAAGAGAGAGGAAGAAGATGAATGGTAGAGTGAGAAAAAAACAGAAAAAAAGAGGAAGTGGGTGTTTGAAGAGAGAGAAAGAGAGAGGAAGAAGATGAAGAAGAACGTGACCTTTTTTAGACAGAGAAAGAAACTGAGTTTTGAAAGAGGCTTACTATTCTACTCTCTGTTATGGGTTTTGTTTCATCTATGTTCCCTGTACGGTTCCTCCCTCTGTGTTTTGCTCTCTCTCTTAAATATACAAAGCTTCAATAGTAACAAAAGGTAGAGTAAGAAACGAATAGAGAAAAAAAGGAAGAAGATGAAGGAGAAAATGCCACGTTACAGGGGTTTTGACGACGAAAACTAATAAACATAATAAAAAAATAAGTTTTAGTAAAAAAACAAAATTATTTTTTTAAATTAAAACCAAATTCTTTACTTAAAATCAAATCTTTTTATTTATTTATTTTTATTTTAATAGTAAATCAAATTCTTTTAAAACAAAATCTATTTTTTTTAATTTAATGAAAACTTTACCTTAAAACCAATTAAGATTAACTTTAGTTTTTCTTTATTTTAAACTAAAAGAGCCAAAATAAAATTAATTAAAGTAAAGTAAGATATAAAATAAATAAAATTAAGCCGGACAAAATACGGAGTCTACAAGTGATATATATCAAAGTGGGTTTGGAAAAATGGTCACTCAACCCAGAAACCCAAACTTTCATCTAGGTGGTGTTAGAACAAGTACAAACAAAACCAAACTCAATGAAACAAGAATTCTATTTTAACACTCAACCACAATAATAAACCAATGAAGAAATAATATTACTCAGAAAATAAAGGGTTTTAGAAAGCCTGTGTATGGGTTGAGGCGCGTTGACGAATGCTGTCCTTAGAGAAGACGTGCCCCCACTTGCACTGAGTTGTTCGGTACTCCACTCCCATGATACAACACCCTCCAAGAGACCTTGTGTGCAGCTAAGCTCTCTCACGAATCCCACCTAACTTGTATGCTCATAAAAAGACAAAGGAAATGTTTTAGGAGAAGAAGATGTGAAGTTTTTGTGTGTTTACTTCCCCTCTACAACCCTTCTTATATAGTATTTGAAGGGTCTAAAAATAGTTTTTCTAATTTAAAACTTAACAAACTTTGCTAACTCATCCCTTGGCATGATGGAAATACCAAACTAATTTTCTATTAACAGAGTAACCAATTTATTCAAACTTTAGAAAATCTTTTAATTTTTCAACAGGTGGCAAATAAAAATTACTCCTTTTCATCTATATTATATATAAATGGGGCTATGGAGGGAAAACTTTTACCTATCCATTTTGTCTTTATTATTTCAATAAATACATGTTTTGTGGTTCATACTTTTATAGGATGAGACTATTCGAGTCGAGGTGCATGTTGAGAGAAACAGTACGTTCTTTCGCATATGGGTGTTGTTTGGGATTTTGGATTCAAAATAAATGAGAGCGCAAGTGTACATCCGTCACAAGTAGTAAAAACGGAACGAGTATTCCGAGTATCGATCCTCAGGGACAAATGAAGTCTTTTTATAGGAAATGTTGATCAGTGACTTTGTAATTGAATTTGGGGTAACAAATAATAAGGATAATGTTGGTTTTGATATTTAAAAACTCAATGCAATAAACTCAACCCAGTTACTTCAAATTAGCTAAAAATACACAAATTTTTTCCAACTAGGCGCCAGGCGCCTCTCATAAATTTTCTTCGGTTTTACTTCACCATCTTCTTATGTCTAAGTGATTTTGAAGGTATAAGTCAATTCCTAATATGTCTATTAGAAAAAAGAACTTAATTTAGTAAAAACCAACCGTAACCTTAGGTCGAGGTCCTATGTCTAGGCTACCCGAGCGAAATCTTTATGTCTAAAGTATTCCTCTCTAAAGTTAAATCAGTAAAGTTGTGAAAACGTATCAACCTTTTCAGTATTGATGCTTGGTTAAAACATTAATTGGCCAAATCAAGTTTCAGCTTATGGAAACAACTTTAGGTGATAAAATAGGAGAAAAACGCTTTTTGCCTCGTTGGATTTTAAAAAACTTTAACTAACTATCCATAACCGGGCTTGGGGAAAATAAATTTAGCTCATGATGATAAAGGAAAAACAGAATTTAATTTTCATGGAAGTAGACGACATAATTAAAAGATGAGTAGAATTAAAACAAGCTGGAAATCGTGGAGTTGTAACTCGAATGACCCTAACCCGTTCTCTTTCAAGATTGGGGAGCAATACTCAGTCAATTCCACAAAGTTGTGTGATTACAACTTCGAAATGAGAGATAGGGAAAGAAATAATGAATATCAAGAACTTGCTGGAATTTTAATTAAATAAAATCAAACTTACAATTCTAAAATAACAAACTGGAAATAAAGGGTGAACTAGAAATTAACAAGTTTAAAACAATAATAACTCAAAGACTAAAAGAGAAAACGTAAATAAGCTGAGAAGTAAATGTCTAAAGCTGAAATGATCACTTCGGGATGATGAATGAAGAGAATGAATTACTGAATTTATAGGGACTTCAAGGTGGTTAGGAGGTTGAGAGTTTTGTGGAGAGCCATTCATTTCAAACATCTTTTGGTTGGGTAGTTGTTGAATTGACAACCTTTAATGTATGGACGACACATGGCAGAGCTTGGGAAGGCTTCAAATCACACAAAAACGTGCGTTTTACATTAAGGGCAATCTCGGGATTGGGGAAGGCGCCAAGCACCTAGCTCGATATTTTTATGCCCAAAAGTGTAATTTCCGTTAGAAATCAACTCTAAATGATGTAAAAACGTCTTATGTGCATGTATAACCTAAGATAACTTAAAATGAAAGGTTTTGGATACTATAATAAACTTAAAATACGGTTTTCGAGTTTAAAACGTTAGAAAACAGCACAGCTTCTTTTTACCCTTATGAATAAAGGAAATCAGGTGTGATCAATATTGATAATTATTTATATAAAACCAAAAGACCGATTCTTTTTAGGGAGAAAAATTAACCTTCATTGTGACTATTCGACGAAATGATACATCTACTGTGGTGTGATTACAAACCATTTGTAAAATGAAGAAAGTGAAATATTGGTTATACAATGTATTTTTTTATTTCCTCAAAATGTCTATGAATGTTTTTTTAATCAGAGAATTCAAACAATTTCTCCCTCATTTATTCTTTTTTCTCTTGAAAGAGGATAAATACTATCCATTAAGGAGAGTTTGCTACAATGATTCAGGCAGTTGGTGGCCTCTTCCTTTTGAGAGTTTCATTTTTCGTGAGGAAACATTAAACCATATCAAAGATTTGCAAATCCAAAAACTTTTTCTAATTATATTTATTGTTCGTATCTATTTTAATATGTCTCTCTATTTGATATGGATAGTTTTGATAAATATTTTCTGTACCGTGATTATTTTCTGAGTGCTCTTGATGGCTAGGAAAAAGGCAAAGTCCTTTATTTGACGAAATTATTTTTTATTAATATATAAGATTTAGTGTTAGATATAGGGGATATCATTTCATACATATGCTCCTTCTTTCTCAATTTTTTTAGAGAGATATAACGATATAAAAAAAAGGAGATGATAGAGAATACACAAACATTAAAAGGATGTCTATTTCTTGATTTCTGTTTGATCCTAACCATTTTTGAATTCAATATTTTTTATTAATTATATTAGCATACGTTTCTAAACTTATGTGTTGGTTTTGATCAATAATTTATTTATCGTGATCTTCTAAGTGCTCTTGATTGTTGTTTTCGTTGGTCTTAACTATATTATGAATTTTTCATGATGAAACACAAATAAGTTTTAGTTTGAATTTAAGTTGAGGGATGATAGGTTATACGAGACTTTTTATTATTTATTATTTTAAATGTGAACACAGCAGATTAGAAAATTTTAGTTCCAAGATTTTTAAATAAAAGTATTATTAAAAATTTTGAAGTATAATAAAAAATATTTTTTTTTAAATAAGTAGGTTAACACAATTTTTTTTTAAAATATAATGTCTATAAAACTAAATATTTGAAGAAAATTTGAAAATAGAATTTCAAATTTGTGTATCAAATAAAAATTTGTTTACTATCTTACTTTTTTTTTTGACAGAATATTTAATTGTTTAATGTCTTACTTGCTTGCTTAAATATATTTTAAGTGAAGTATATTTTACAATTTTAAAATATAACTCAATACATCTTTTATGAAATAATAATTAGCATTTTCTCTTTTCAAAAGCTAAAGATTTATCTCATTTTTAAATAGAGATTCCACAAAATCTCTAGAATAAAATTAGGAAAAAAAAAACCACATCAGAGTATCATAAATTTAATAGTTATTCCATGATTCACATTTTTCTTTTCTTAAATTTCTAATTTTTTTTTTTCTGCAAATCATGTAATACATCACTTTTTAAAAATGAAAATTAATCCAAATTTTAGTATTAACTACGAAAATAGAAAAATTTCTTCCACGAAAGATGGTTGATGAAATATATTTACTAATTTTTTCAAGAATCAAACTCTTGGAACAACATCACTTCACAACTAACTATATGTACTTAAATTTTAGTCATCTATTATGTTATTTTTCATTTATCTCTTTAACCATATCATTTATCATTCATTAATTTATCTCATTCATTATTTTTTAAAATTCATGTCAAATATTTGTTTAATAAAAATTAATGTCATATATTTAATACTTAAAGCATCAATAAAAAAAAATACAATAATTTAAATTTAAAATTTATTATAAAAAATAATATTTCAAAATTTTAAATCCACGTGCCTAGTTCTTAAAAAAAGTTAGTATCAACTCGTGACATCTCATTTTAAATCCCTAAATCCTCTTATTTTTTTCCAAAAATATTGAGAATGCGCCAAAAATTAAAATCATTCATCTTCATTTTCTTCAAAAATTAACATCAGAAACTCAATGTTGGAGCGAAGATGAAAAACCGGGCACAAACCCAGTTGGGTTTTTGCCTAAGTTGTTTTACAGAATTTTAAAAACTCCAACAAAACTTGCTCGAGTTCTGAATCCCAACTGAGATTCATGAAGTCTCGGTTGAGATTCATGTAATATCGGTTGAAATTCAAGCTGGAGATTTATGGTCATTTAATTTCAACGAACCCAAATTAAAATCCTCATTTTGATCGTAAATCCCTCTTTGTCTTCATCAAAACACCATCGGCTTAAGACGGAAACTCAAGAAATTGGAAGAAAGCAACTGAAATGAAAGAATGAGAAAGAAAATGAAAAGTTGCATAATAGTTTTTACATTTAGCATATGTCATTTCATAAATGCTTTAAGTGGGTTGAAAAAGTATGTTTTCAAAATGTAGGTTAATTCAGCAAACTGAAATTTTTTTTAGATCTGATATGTCAAAAGTCTCCCAAAGTTTTTTTCTTTTGCATAAAACAAAAATGGCTAAGGCAAGTTCCATTGCCACCCTCTTATTAGTAGGCGTATTTTATCTCCTCGATAGGATGAATGCTTTATTGATGACTACCTCTACATGAGTGTTGTTGGTGCTCTTCAATATGCAACTCACACACGTCTTGAGATCTACTATAGTATGACTAAAATCTGTCAGTTTATGCATTCTCAGACTATTTTACATTGGAAACTTGTAAGACGCATTCTCCAGTACTTAAAGGCAAGTTCAATCATGGTATTCTTGTATCTACACCACATGATTTATCTTTGTCTGGCTTTGCTGATGCGGACGTGGCATCAAATCTTTATGATCGTAAGTCCACATTCGATTTTTGTGTTTCATTTGGTGGAAATATTATTACTTGGAGTTCTAAAAAGTAGACTAGCTTTAGCATTGAAGCTGAGTACAGAAGATGTCTTACTAGTGTTGCTACAAAACCGTTTGACTTAAATGCTCTTTTTAGTTATCTTCATATTCACCCCACCACCAATTATTTGGTGTGACAATTTGAGTGCTGCCGACCTTAACGTGAATCTTACTCTCCACTCGAAAACTAAGCGTGTTAAGTTAGACATTTATTTTGTGCAGGATCTAGTACATAATAAGAAGATAATTGTACAACATCTTCATGCTACGACCATAATTGCATATGTACTTACGAAACCCTTATCTGCCGCTAATTTCCTTCAACTTTGGTCCAAGCTCACTATCCTCGATTCCTCGACCATTGGCTTGTCGGGGTGTCAAGGCAGCCTATTAAAAGTACCCAGGCCTGGCCTATTTTTCTGTATTGTTAATTAACTACTACAAATTTGAGATTTAATGATGGACAAAAAAAACTCACATAGAGAAACGGTGACGGACTAAAAAGATGCATGGAAATTTTATAAAAAATGTAAACTAAGATACAATGTCGGTCAAAGACCAACATCGTTTTACGCCCTTTAATGGCGGGTATGGCCAGACATTAAAAATTTTATATATTAAAGAAAAAAAAGAAACACATGACCTAATTCTGTCGAGAACACGAACGATGCTCTTCTCTCTCAAACATGGAACCCAACCTCCTAAAGCGTTCAATCGGCGAACGAAACCTCCGTCTGGAACACGTGAATGAGCGACGATTGGCGCTACAGAATGGCGGTGCAAATCTCTCCAGCGGTGGAATGAACCGCAGTGTGAATCTCTTCGACTATGGAACCAATCTCTTAGACTACGGCATTTGGTTTTGTGCTCATGCAAAATAAAGGTACATGCTTCTCTCTTTACGGTGTCCCTACAATTTTTCCTTCATTTCCGTGTTTGTATTCCTTTAGGTTCTTTCTCTAGAGCTGAGCACCTTTCTAGTGTCAATTTATTTGGTAACTTCGATTGTATCCGGGGAAATCCACGCCATTCTCTATAACCCATTTTGTAGTTTGGGGGACCAACATCGAATTTTGTCCCTATCAGCCACAATCACTTGCTTGATGGAGGTTTGATGGGTCTCACAAGTGGTTTTTCGTGGTCGGCCATTGTCTATTCTTCTATTTTCAACCAATGATTATGGATTTAGAATGTGGTTCCACTTTTCGGTTGAGTTCCCATGGGAATATGTTCGAGTAGGGGGATGGAGGGTATAAGCAATTCAGGTAATGGTTTTGAATTATGATGTTTCTTTTGAAATTTGGTTTCAAAATGATTTTACCATGAATTGATTATTTAAAGATCATTGAATCTGGGTGGATTTTGTTATATTGAATGAGCTAGAGATTGTAGTGGCTATCTATTTAAACTTTTTAATGATGACATATATTAACGAGGAAAATGCTTAGCCAAAAATCAAGACAGCTGTGATAGGGACCTAATTAAATATTGTAAATTTACGGAATTATGGGCTGTGAAAACAACAGGTGTGACGTGGGGAGGACACTGCTTTGGAATGACACCTTCGCCTCCGTCAGTGCAGCCGCTGTCTGAGACTTTCTAAATCTTTGGTGGATTTAATCCACACAAAATAGGACACTGCACATTCGAACAAGGGTATAACCTTCGTGTTCTTCCTGAGCCGCATCATCGATCAAACCATTCACGGTTAACAAAACTAAAATGAAATTTCAAGAAGCGATGCCCTTAAATAGGGATTGGTTTAATTGTTTAGTTTATTAATCGATGATAAGGAGTTAAATTACAATTTCTTTTCTCTTTGTTTTTTTTGGGATTTCTATTCTTCCTTCCCTCTTCCTCTTTATTTTCTTTGTTCCTTCTTGTCCTCTTAGCATCTGTTGAGATGCCAGGTCTGACCTTTTTTTTGTACTGTTGATTAGTTGTAACAATTTAGATTTAGTTAACGATTATTATGTTTGGTAATTGTGAGTTGTAATCTTCTATTTTTTGTTATCATTTATGAGTGAGAATTTTTTTAATCTCATTCATTATAAATTATTCTTTTTAGTCTTTAGTCTTTCTCTTCTCTGTTGAGATTTGATGTCTCTTCTTCATTTAACTTTTCATTTCTTTATTTTTTTTAATAAGAAACTTGTATGTATTAATCACAAAAGAACATAACAACCTAGGGAAAGGGGATGAGAGAGCCCCCAAAGACCTAATACATAATAGCTTTCCAATCTCGAATAATCATCGTTAAACTGTAGTTACAAAAGAATTTTCCATGATTTAAGCACCAAGTAGAAGTAGTGATCTGAGCAAAGTTCCAAAAAGAATAAAAAAGTTGAGAGATGTTATAAACTTGCTGATTTCTTTCCTTCCATAAACACCAAAAGAGGCTATAATCCCACAACAGCCGAGGATTTTGGTATTCTTTAAGGAAGCACTCTTGCAAAGCCTCAAAAATTAAAGCCAATCTTCCATAGACCTGGGAGGAAGCAACCTAAATCAAATTCTTTGGAGAGGACATTCCATTTCTTGGCAGCAAACATGCAATGTTAAAAAATAGTCCAACTTTCCCTCCTCTTTTCAACACAAGCAGTAGCCGAGGGAGAGACGGTCCATTAAGGGATTTCTTTTTTTAATTTTTAATTTTTATCTTTTAATGAGTATTTTAGGCTTCTACGAGCAATACTCCACATAAGGACTTTTACCTTATTCGAGTAGACAAATTTCTAGATCGAGCTAATGAGGGGGTTTTTGGAAAATAGATTTGGTAAAAAAATCTCTTTCGAAGCATTATACATTCTCCCCCCATCTCTGTAGAAGTTTCTTTCTTTAAATATTAGGTTTAATTTTTATTTTTTTATCTTTTAAATTTCAATTTTATAACTTGTAAGCTTCTAGTTTGTAAATGTTGTTTTAAGTTTTATGTTGGTTACTAAATATGGTTAAATTTTGTATCTATATAAAGGTAAACTTCCACGAGAAGTTTGTACCACTGCATTTTGTTCCACATTTCTTTGTATCACCAAGATTTGTATCATTCATTTGTTTAGCATCAATTTGGTATCATTTCAATTATAAGTTGGTTTTCTTATCTATTGAATCTCTCACATTTCATATTTCTTCATTGTTCATCAAACCTTGAGATTTTTATCTTTTCTTATGCATTTTAATTTTATTAATTTCATTTTCTCAACAGTGATATCAGAGCCTTAAATATGAGACATTTCGTTTGGCATTTCTGAACTACTACAACTTGTTTAACAAATTTATTTACTACCTTTAATAGAAGTTTTTATTTGTTTATTTTTATAAGAGAACAAATTTCAATGATGTAAGAAAAAACGCTCTAGGTTTACAAAATGGCACGCAATGGAAGTTAACTAACTAGACTATAGCTATTGGTTCTATAATTACTTCGATGCCAATATGAGACATAGCTTGAACAAACATAATGAGACATATGAAGACAAGTGTTTTTGTTTGTGTATTCCTAACACCCTGCTCCTTAAGGCTGAAAATATGATTTTTTTTTTTTTAAGGAAGGAAAGATTGAGCTAGAACTTGATGAATTAGCTCAAGCAAATCATACTATAGTAACAACAAATACATGTAGTAAAAGATGCTCAAAGTTATTTCATGGTCAAAAAGTGGAAGAATTTACAAATACACATTACTTAATTGTTGACAATTGTCGAAGAAGTCGACAATTCAAGAGGAATCAAACAAAAGACTTCTATCTTTTATCGTATCAAGCCTTCAACTACTGAAGCTTCAGTCTTCCAAAAGATGAGTATGACCGCAATGAAAGAAGAAAATCAATATTTGACTTCTATATCTACTTGACCTTCAGTCTTTCAAAGGTTACGTGTCTCAACATCAAGGAAAAATCAAGCCTCAGCATATATTTTCGATCGTCTCAAAGTGGAGGCAAACAATCGAAACAAAAGAAAGATGAAGATCTTGGAGACGAAACAATTTGATGGCAAAAAAATTCACGACCGTGTTCCTTCATGTATAACGAGAAAATTCTCTCTTGTCATAAATACAGTAGGTGTCTTCAAGATGAAATAAAGTCTTATCATTTCAATTAATCCTACAAATGAAGGATATGATCAAAATCATGACATTTGAAATGTAACACTCCTTATCGCAAGAGCCTAAACTGCATGGTACTCCTAGCCCGCATGAATTTAAAAGGTGAACGACCAAAAAAAATTTCAAATCAACAACATTACGACTTGTTTTCTTTTGTCAGAGGGTACGTAGGCAACTTAAATTAAAACTTTAAGTTCAGTGCTAGTTCAAAAAAAAAAAAAATCCAAGTTAAAAAAATCTTTAAAAGAATGGCAACACCAAAGTTGACTTTACAAGATGCATAGGTTCAACCTTACCAAGGGTGACGATACAACGCTCGATCCTATTGAACACTAGTTCTGGAGTAGAATGGAGGATGCCCACCGAAGGCATAAACGATCAATTTAGGCTTTGCTCCTCATGATAGGTATCATCCTTTAAACTGGATCTTCTAAAGATGGTAGCCTAAGATACTCCCACCTGCAAAAAAAAAAAAAAAAAAGCCTTCATAGGCGTCATTCACGAAGGGATGGGAACCAAGGGCATAAATCACCAAATTATGTGCGATCTTAGCAAAATGAAGGATGTTAACTGAAAGTCGTACAAGTCACCAAGCTAGGTGTTGCTTCGCCATGATACGTGTCATCCCCCAAATGGATCTTCGCTTGATGGTTGGTGAAAAGGTATTAGCTGCTCGATCGTTTGTGAAGACGTTGCACTCACTCGATCGTTGGTGAAGATGTTGCAGCATGCTCAATCGTTGGCGAAGACGTGGATCCCGCTCGATCATTGGTGAATTGCTCCCGTGCTCCCGCTTGATCGTTGGAGAAAACGTTGATTTCGCTCGATCTTTGGCAAAGACGTTGCATCTGCTCGATAATGACGTTGCACCCGCTCGATTGTTGGTAAAGATTGTAGACACCGTATTTTGTCCGGGCCATTTTTTTTTATTTCATAATTGTTATTTGTTATAAAAATTAACAAAAATATAAAGATAACAAAAACCAAAAATAATTTTAATTTTAATATTTAAAATTTGAAATTCAGAATGTGTAATTGATAATGGATAAAATGGAAAATAAATTTTAAAATTAAATTAAATATTGTAACTATTCTCCTACTTTCCCTCTTTTTTCTAATTGTCTGTCCTCCACTCTCATAAGATCATAATTCTCTCTCACTTCCTTAGGGGCTGTTTGTTTTTCAGGAATGTAGATGCCCGACATCTATCGATGCTTGGAATTTCAGATGACCGGAATGTTAGATGTCCGGCATCTTCAGATAACCATGTTTGTTTCGTAGGAAAATTTATTAAGGATGTTTGGGAATATTTGGATA
Organism: Momordica charantia; assembly: GCF_013281855.1. Taxonomy (NCBI): domain Eukaryota; kingdom Viridiplantae; phylum Streptophyta; class Magnoliopsida; order Cucurbitales; family Cucurbitaceae; genus Momordica; species Momordica charantia. Next base: position 13,862,142 of record NW_028275166.1, on the reverse strand, counting down.
GCCACGTTTGTTTTGCGAGATTTGTTCTTGGGAATGTGTTAAATTTATGGAATGTTCCAAAAATACCCTCACAAATACTCATATAATTTATAAATTCATTTAATATAATAGATTTATTTGAATTAATTTAATATTTTGTTTTTTTATGGTTGTTTTGTAGAACAAATTAATTCCTATTAATTCAATATATGTTTCATTTTCAATTTTAATATTTTTCCAAAAAGACAATCATATGGTATTATCTTAGGTAAAATTTATTTATCTTACCATCATATTATATTTTTTTAAGAGAAAAAATATCACAGATATATTGGCCGTCAAAGAAATTGTTGCTTCAAAATTATATATTTAAGATAATAAATATTATCAATTATATAATCCATTCGAAATATTAAAAATAAATCGAGATATTATATAATTTAATTGCAGTTTATTTTATATGTAAATGTAATGTACAAATATACTTAATTGCATAAAATTGCTTATTAGACAATGAGTTCATTAATTTATTTAAATTATAAATTTAAAAATAAAATAAAAATTTTTTGGGGAAAATAAAGAAAATTGATGAAAGAAAATATATGGAAAAAAATGAAGGGCAAAAATGTAAAGAACGGATGCTTTCAACACAGGAATCTTGGATACCCACGTTTTAAAAGGGTATCCAAAACTCGTTAGATGCCTTCCGTACGGGCATCTTAGGATACCCAGACATCTTGAGATGCCCAGGTATCATATATTCCCCACAAAAAAAAAACGTGAGAATCCAGACTAATGGTAATCTTGGATTTCCATAAAACAAACGACCCCTAAGAGTTTTCTCTGTGCCACATTTTCTATTTTCTTCCTCTCACCCAGTAAGCAATATGTGATTTAAATTTACGGGAAGGTTTGAAATTTCTATTGTTATTATTATTTGAAATTTCTAAAATTTATATTGTAAAACATTTGTGGCACTTTTAAAAAATTGATGTTTTCTCCAACTTTCCCATGATTCGTGGTGAATATTAGTTCATTATTTCTAATTTAATTAGTTAATTAATTGGTTTAATTTGATTTGATATTAAGAAGCCGTTTGTTTTTCGGGAATGTAGATGCTCAGCATCTACCAACGCCTGAAATTTCAGATGCCTGGAATTTTAGATGTCCGACATCTTCAGATAGCCATATTTGTTTGGTATGAAAATTTATTAAGGATGTTTGAGAATATTTGGATAGTCACGTTTGTTTTTGCAGGATTTGTTATTGGGAATGTATTAAATTTATAGAATGTCCAAAAAATGCCTCACAAATCCTCATATAATTTATAAATTCATTTAATATAATAGATTTATTTGAATTAATTTAATATTTTATTTTTTTATATGTTGTTTTGTAGAACAAATTAATTCCTATTAATTCAATATATGTTTCATTTTCAACTTTAATATTTTTCCTAAAAGACAATCATATATTGGTATTATCTTGGGTAAAATTTATTTATCTTACCATCATATTATATTTTTTTAAGCGGAAAAATATCACAGATATATTGGTGGTTAAAGAAATTGTTGCTTTAAAATTATATATTCAAGATAATAAATATTATTAATTATATAATGCATTCAAAATATTAAAAATAAATCGAGATATTATATAATTTAATTGCAGTTTATTTTATATGTAAATGTAATGTACAACTATACTTAATTGCATAAAATTGCTTATTAGAAAATGAGGAAATAAATTGTATTTACTTTTATTTTTATTTTTAGATAGCATGAGTAAACTCATTTATTTTTTAAAAAGTTGTTTTTTAGGAAGTTAAAAATTATGTTATTATTCAAAATTGAGTAATGTGTAATTTTATTTCTATAAATCTATTAATTTCCATGCATTCAAAGTTAAAGTTAACATAATGAAAATGGAAATTAAACTACAATGCTTTCTAAAATTAAAAATGAATGTGATATATATCATTTTATGAAAAATAAAAATTATTAATAAATCTTTCTCGATTTGTAACTTTAGTGCAAACTTATGGTTTTATTTAAAAAGAAGTACAAAATAAATATTTTATTTTTCAATAATAAATGCCTACTCAATTATATATTATATGTTCTTATATGGTGGTTTCAAATTTTAATTAAATTTGATTAGAAGTTGAGTGAAATATGTCTTTGTAGAGTTCCATCTATGTGTAAGCTAATGATATTGTTTTCCAAAATATAATAAATAAAATCTAAAATTACTTTCTTTAACAATAATTTTATTTTAAGGATTGAGTAGTGCGCTTTCATGGAGTTTCGACTCCCGTGCAGGTGCATGAAAATCTTTAGTAAATCTATTTTCATAGAGTTCCAGCTCCCGCGTAGGGGCACTGCAATATCATAGCTTTTCATAAAATTAAATAGATTTTTCTAAAAAAGGTATTAAGACGATGTCATGTAAATTCCTATGATGGAGTTGAGATTATATAATTTCTCAAGTACTTAAAGGTAAACAATTCTTTTATTTAAAATGAAATTTAAACACAATATTAAATTAATGACTCTAACCTCACTCATTGTATCAAATAATTTTTTATAATAAAATATTTGGATAATTGACTAAACATTGATCATAAGTGAACTCTATCTAGGGTAGGTCCTGACTAGAATGAGGTATTTAAGTTGATTGGAATGGAACACCTCAATCTGAGGACCTACTTGGGCCAAAAAATTAATGACTCTTCAAGAATATGACGGAGAATGAATCCCAAATTTATAAAAGATAGACTACACATGATCAATTCTTTACGTAATTGTATCTAATTTATCTTGTCTCAAAAGAATGTGTTTGGCAAAAAAAAAAAAATCATGATAACACTCATATTGTATAATTGGATCAATGAATGTAAGTGATGATCACTGCCTTTTAGAGATGTTAAGCGTTTTTGGATAAATTAAAGTTACAAATAGTGTTTCAAATGTCGAGTGACACATCGATATGTTGCTCGTCATGTCGACGTGTCGAGGTGCTCGACATTGACATAGGGGAAAAATCGTTTTTCCCCCAGTGTTGTGGACATGTCGACTCAAATGTCACTTTGGGTTTATTTATTTATTTTGATCTTCTTCTTCTTCTTTTCTTCTTTCCTTTGTTTCTTCTTCCTATAACCAGTCTGGTTGGATTTTGGTTCTTTTCTTTTCTTATTCTACCTACTATGATTGTATAATCTCTTACAACTTCGATGATTGCAATCTTAATCTTTTCAATACAACCTTCGCATTTTAATATAAAGATTTGGTGATATTATTACGAATATAAGGTTCGGAATTCAGTTTCTATCATTCTATTAGGAGTTGACTACTTTTTTAGTCTCTTTCATTATAGGAATTCACCAGGAAATGAGATAATTAGGACTCGTTTGGTAACGTTCCTGTTTCTTGTTAATATTTCTTCATTTATAATAAAGAAAAATGAATTGCATAACCCCAAAATCTATGAATTCAAGTATGATAAAACAATCTTCTTATTTATGTTATGGAGAAAATTGGAAATGAACAACAAGAATAAGAAACTTGTTTTTGTTGTTTCCAAATATTTCTATATAATTTTGAGAATGTTCCCCAAACAGGAGAACACAAGAAACATAGTTAGTCGTAAAATGTTTAAATTTCTTAAGAAAATTGGAAACAAGAAACAAGAAACGGGAAAGTTACCAAACGGGTCTTTACCGACTTGGTTTCCAAACGCATTTCTAATTAACTCATACTTTTTTACTTTTTGTCTACTTTTGTTTTCAAATTTAAATTTACACAATTTTAAGACACATTTTTAAATCAACCATCCATCAAACATTCCAATTAAATGGGATCCATATGTGGTTCATATGAGTCATATTCTACACATTTGAGAAACCACTCTCAATACCTTCAATCTAGGATGACATGGGAGAACTATTGTAATTTATATCAAAATTATCAAGATAATACACTAGATCCTCCAAGCTCATCTTTTTGGTATTAATTAAGTTACATGTGTTGGATTGGTATGACAACTCTAGAGGGGGGTCAATAGGGTTTAATTAACAAAATATAAACTTTTTAATAAATGGGCCCAATTTAAGCAAAAATAATACACTTTTTGAGATATGCAATTTTAACAAAGTAAGATAAAATAAATTCTAAGGCAAACAAGAGAAATTTAAAGCAAACAATAAAATTCTAAGATTAATTGCAAAAATAAATAAGAGAGAGGGTTAGAGAAATTTGACACCGGGAATTTTTATAGTGGTTTGGCACAACTGTCCTACTCCACTTCCCAAGCACCTCTTGGGTTATAAATTGAAATTCTGACTCTTTCCACGGTAGGAGTCAAACCGGTACACTGCTCTTCACAAGAGCAAAGACGATCCTCTCCACGGTGAGGATCACACCGTTACAATGAGTTGAAGATTTTGAAACACACACTTACAAACTCTCAAATAGAGTAAATATAAAGATTTGAGCTCACAAAAATTTCAATCCTCATAACAATAAATTTCTCTCACAAATAAGATGGAAAGAAAAATTGAGAACTTGGAGAGATTAACAAATGAGAATTTTGAAGTTATGGAGGATTGAGGATAAGAGAATTGTAGTATAATTTTGAATGAGAAGTTTAGTTTAAATAGAGGGAAGAAAATGGTAAAAAAATCAAGTTTAATTTTGAACCATTAGATCTTAATTATTAAAAATGAAGGGTTGAGATAATTTTGAAAAAAATAAATTAAGAATAATATATATATATATATATATATATATATATATATATATATATATATATATATATGTGTGTGTGTGTGTGAGAAAACGGTAAAATTTTCGAAACTCTCTTTTTTTTTTTTAACACTGGCACATGTCAGCATTGATGTAAAATTTTTTTTTTAAATTCAAAGTTACCATTTCTAACTTTTGAGTTTTTTTTTTTAAATCTTTTTCTTTTCTTTTTCAATATATATATTAACAAAACAAGCTTGTCATTTGTCAAGCCTACGAACTGTCCACGTCATCTTCTCGGGTATTTTCTTTTCTTGTTTCAATCGTAACTTTTCCATTTGAGTTCCGATTTAGATGATTATGACGGTTTTGTACATGCTCTCTTATAAAGTGATGCCTAATATCAATATGCTTAATCCTAGAATGACGTATAAGATTTTTAGTCAAATTTATGACCCTTGTATTATCACAAAATATAGGCACATTTTCAAACTTTAATCCAAAATCACAAAGAGTTTGTTTCATCCAAAGAATTTGAGCACAACAACTAGCAACCGCAATATATTCCACTTCGGTAGTGGATAAAGCAACCGAATTTTGCTTTTTACTAAACCAAGAAATTAAGGAACTACCAAGAAATTGGCAAGTCCCACTAGTACTCTTTCGATCAAGTAAACTACCCGCAAAATCCGCATCGGAATATCCTACCAAATTAAATTCAACATTTCTAGGATACCACAAGCCTAAATCAATAGTTCCAAGCAAATATTTAAAAATTCTTTTAACGACATGCACATGAGATTCTTTAGGACAAGATTGAAATCTAGCACAAACACATACACTAAACATAATATCGGGTCTACTAGCGGTTAAATAAAGTAAAGAGCCAATCATACCTCGATAAGTCTTTACATCCATACATTTACCTTTCTCATCCTTGTGAAGCTTAGTGGATGTGCTCATAGGAGTTTTGACAATTTTACCTTCGTTCAATTTGAACATTTTGAGCAAATCCCTTGTGTATTTCTCTTGACTTATGAAGATACCATCCTTGAGTTATTTGATTTGGAGTCCAAGGAAGAAGCTAAGTTCTCCCATCATACTCATTTCAAACTCATTATGCATGCATTTAGAAAATTCTTCACACATAGAAGAATTAGTAGAACCAAAAATAATATCATCGACATATATTTGCACTAGAAGCATATAATTTTCTCTAGACTTAATAAAGAGAGCAGTGTCAATTTTACCCATTTTAAAACCATTCTCAGTAAGAAAATTACTAAGTCTATCACACCAAGCTCTTGGAGCTTGTTTTAAACTATAAACAGCCTTTTTCAACTTAAAAACATGATTTGAAAATCAAAACTTTCAAATCCTGGAGGTTGTTCCACATAAACTTCTTCCATAATATAACCATTTAAAAAAACACTTTTCACATCCATTTGGTACAAAATAAAATTCTTATAAGAGGCAAAAGCAATTAACATTCTAATGACTTCTAATCTAGCAATGGGTGCAGAAGTGACAAGTTTTGAATTATATATATATATAATAATAATAATAATAATTATGTAAATTTTTTTTTTAAATTCAAAGTTACCGTTTGTAACTTTTGGGTTTTTTTTTAAAAAAATCTTTTTCTTTTCTTTTTCAATAGATATATTAACAAAACAAGCTTGTCATTTGTCAAGCCTATGAATTGTCCACGTCATCTTCACGAGTATTTTCTTTTCTTGTTTCGATCGTAACTTCTCCGTTTGAGCTTCGATTTGGATGATCTAACAGTCGTTAGAATCGTTGTAACGAGCTCTATGCTTTGGACACTTTAAAATACAAAAAAATGTCAATAAATAAAATTAAGTTTGTTATCATCAAAACATTAATTAATTTATTAATTAAAATTAATTAATTTGAGATTAAGGGCCAAAAAGCCAACAACATGTTCTACTTTATGTATCACCACTGTTTGTATATAATAAAATTTTATTTTTTAAAATTTCTACAATTCTTCCAATCTTTATATATGTCAATATTTCACATATATTGTTCAATTATGTAAATAAAGACTATATTGGATTATAAATTATTAATAAAACATAATCAAGCAACAATGAACTTTAATTTAATAATTCAAATAATTTTCATGTATGTATACATGATTTTGTTCCAACGTTTTCATCGCAACAACATTTTCATAAGTAATGTTACTTTTATATAGTGAAAAATTATAGGCAAATTAAGCTACAATTAAAGTTTACTTATCCAAAACTTTCTATTCATCACCATAAAAAAAATCTTGTATGGACATTTCCATCAACGTCGTTCCATCAACGTTGACATTTTCATAAGTAAGATGGTCATATTCTGACATATAATGATTAAAAGTGATCAATTATAGGCTCATTAAGCTACAATTCAAGTTTTATTTACCAATTCAAAAAATTTCCATCAATTTCCACGATTTCTCCCGAAATATCCATTGACATGTCTGTAAAATCGGGCCTCAACATTTCCATCGACATCGACATTTCGAACCTTAGTTAAAAAAGATTCATCAAGCTAGGGAAAAAATAAGATCCATCAAAGTGAGGCAATGTCATCAATATTGCAAAAGATTCATCAAATTGCCAAGGCAAAGTTATAAAACTCATAAAAGTTTCATCATGTTGAGAAAGTTGTTGTCACTCTACTGCAAAGGTTCATCAAATTGAGGCAAAACTATTTCGAAGATCCTCAAGCTAGAGCAAAGTTGTAATTGTCAACTTTATTTGGTACAAAAATCCCACAAATTGGGGCAATCATAAAAGCCAGAAATTCAAGACTTCATCTTTCTACCAACATTAATAAAAACAAAGGATTGGGAGTCAATGAAGTCTTTCACGTTCAAGGCAACAAATAAATTGATGGAGTCACATAATTTGGAATTGAATACTAGATTTGAATCTTTTCATAGAAGGTCTTGGGCCAATTCATAGAAATGATAAGATATATGAGATAAAATCTTGAGAAAATACTGTCTAATCTTATAAATATTATCTAAAAAAATTGTGACACTTTTTTTTATTAATATCTCAATCATTCTTTTTCCTACCCAAGTTTCAAAAAAATTTCAATATCTTATTGTTCAAGGGATTTATTTTCAAAGAAAATAAAATGATTCTTAAGTATTGTTTCCAAGTTTTATCAAATAGAAGCTTTTGTGCTCTCTTTCTTTGTTAACTCTCATTCTCCCACATAATACTAAAAACAAAATTTGTTTCCTTCAACCTAATAGGCATTCTTGTTCTTTGCAATTACTGAGTTTATGGAGCAGTTTAACTCAAGAAGGTAATACTTTGAATTACTTTTTAGTTATCTAAAGTAGTACATGGGATACGTCCAAAATAGCCAACCAAATCCAATATGGTTAAGAACATCCAAAAATTCTCTCACCAAGCTTGATTATCCTTGCGTCTATCCCAATATCCCATCCAATGAGCTCATTAATATGATATATGGTTGAGAAAATTATGTATAAATTCCAAAATCCTTTAAAGTTCTCTCACTAAACTTGATTATCATAAAGTTTTCTTCAAATGAGCTAACCAAATTGATTAGCCTTGCATATAGTAAAAAAATCTCGTCCAACAGAGCTCACAAATATGATTCTTAAGCTCACCAAATGTGATATGGGTGTGAAGTTACCCTTACATATATCTCAAAACCTTACAAGTACTTCACATCAAATGAAGGCATTCAAAAAAAAAAAAGAAAAAACCAAGGAAGAAAAATGCTCATTTCTTACTCTACAGATAAACTGTTGTTTGTTATGACTTCTAAGATAAATCTTTATTAACAAGAAAATTGAAAGTGAAACAAGATGATCACCATGTTAAATATGGTCAAACGTTTTCTATAAAAGCAATTTTCTAAAGGGATAAAATTTTTTATCATATCATGCAATTGTTCCTTCATTTTGTGCAAACATGTATTGAATTTCATAAAGAATAAAAAATTGGAAAAACAACGCTTTAGAAATCCTCGTAAAAGTTAATTTAAATTTAAAACATTCTATCGTGAGTCTCATGCATAAATTAAATTTTATCATATGCGCACTCAATAGACTAGTTTGGTCTAAACATACATATGTTGGTGTCAGTAGAAAAACTGTTTAATCAAATTCACTGGTTTAATCATAGTTAACATACATGATGAATCGTCTCATGCATAAATCATATTTACCATATGTGCATTGAATAGGCTAGTTTGGTCTTAACATACACTATTGTTGATGCTTATATTAGAAGTAGTTGGCTCATATTCATTGGTTTAGCCATATGTTAATGCATAAATCACATTTGCCACATGTGCATTCAATAGATTAGCTTTGGTGGTCTTAACAATCATAAACATTATTGCTAGCTGTTGGTAGAAGCAGTTGGCTAAAATTCACTAGTTCAGTTATACGTTAACATGCATCACAAGTCTCATGCATCACATTTACCATATATGCATTCAGTAACCAACATTGTCTTAGCATACATATGCACTATCACCGACGCCATAGAAGCAAATGGCTCAAATTCACTGGTTTAGTCATGACCAATTTATGTCGTATACATTATCTTGAATCATAAGCATTTCTTCTATTAAATTAATCATGAATAAGTTTTGCTCAAATTATTTTCTACGCATGATATGATGAGAATTTTAAATGCAAAAGAAATTGTTTGTTCTACATACATCATTAAACTTTTTTCTTCAAAGGTGACAACATGATAATTATAAAAATAAAAAGTTTGTCAGCGTAGCTTGTCTTAAAAATGTTTTCATGCTCATGAGCATTCATCTAACTTGCATATGCATACTAGATTGGATAATGTGTACCGTAATCAAGTATTTAGTATAAGAAGATTAAAATGACACATGACATGTTTTATTATTGCATCAAGAATTCAAGTTCATAATGGCCACATTTCTTCATTGGCACAAAAGGAATTTAATATTCCAAGTCAAATAGTATTTCATATATAGTTCTATTTTAAAAAAGCATGCATCTACACACTTGCATCACTATGTTCATGAAAAATCATAAAACATAATCATTTTCATATAAGGGTTAATTTTTTAAAATACGAGTATCATACTTATGTTGCATCCATTTGGCTTTAGCATGTGTATGCATGACTATATCATGCCTTTACAGTCAAATTCATTATTTGAGTCAAAGTTAAAGCATGTATTGTCATACATGGTCAAGGCTTTATAACTTTTCAATAAAAATCAACTTTTTTTATATATATTACATATGGATGATATTGAGGCCACATTTACATATGCAATCATCAAATTTACACACGTCATTCACAGACATGTTTTACTTGCATGAAAACTTGGGTGTTAGTCATTGCTACTGTAATAGAGCAGACCAAGCGATAAGGAGGAGGTCAGACTTGGGGTAAAGGACGAATAGAGAACCGTTGACCTGGGTCAAATCAAGCCAATAGGGGGTGACTCCCTCGACACCGAGGTGTTCTCGGCCATTGGTCGAGAACACTCCTTTGGTTCTCTCTCGACCTCTGTGCCCTCCGACATGAATCTGTCTTATCTGGACCCCCAATTCGATATTAGGCCCGTGAGGAAACACATGGACCCAGAAGCCGAGATCACCTGAACACCCTAAGGTTCGACTTGTGTAAACCCTAAAGGGATTGGGATTGGATTGCTATAAATAAGAGGATGAGCCAAACCCTAGAGGTACGAAAAATAGACTCTACTCTCTATACTAGACCATTTTGATACTGACTAAGGCAATGGAGCCCGTGTGGTAAAAACCACATCGGTTTTAGGGTTGCTTTTGTTTTGCAGGTCCCATTGATCCCGTTTGTTCTAGGAAATTGGTGAAAATTTGACAGAATCCTCGGAGGCCAAATTTTGCAACAACAATTGGTGCTGTTTGTGGAGAAGACTGAGATTTGAAGCCTATTTGACCGAGATTGGCTCCGATAAGATAAAATCTGAATAAAGCAATCGACATGGACCTTGAAGGGAATCAGCAGTGCCTCGATGAGGCTGGTCATCTAGGAGAAAGCTCGAACAAGTTGATCAGCCATTGTAGAGGAACTCACCCGAGCCCTGGTCACCATATGAGTCGCCCGCTCCTAATAAGGGAGAACCAGCCGAGGAGGTGGAGTTCGTCCCCTTTCATCTGAAGATCGACGAGTCAACATCGGAACTAGGTTGGGGGCTGAGGAAAGAGCGAGTCTCGTCAATTTTCTTAGAAGTAACGCCGACGTGTTCATGTGGTCACATGAAGATACGTCAGGAATCGATCAGGAAGTTATGGTGCACCGACTCAATGTCGGAGACCGTAAGCCGGTGAGGCAGAAGCGTCGCACCTTCAATCAAGACATGAATAAGGTTGTGGCTGAGCAGGTAGATGAGGTGTTGAAAGCAGAGTTCATTCAAGAAGTGCATTACCATCAGTGGATATCCAATGTAGTGTTAGTGAAGAAGGCTAATGGTAAGGGGAGGATGTGTATCAACTTCATGGATTTGAACAAGGCTTGTCCTAAAGATTCTTTTCCATTGCCTCAGATAGATCAACTTGTAGATGCCACTGTTGGGCACGGGAGATTGAGTTTTATGGATGCCTACCCAGAGTACAACCAAATAAAAATGCATCTGCCTGACCAGGAGAAGACTTCTTTTGTCACGAGCCGATGTCTGTATTGCTACACGGTGATGCCATTTAAATTGAAAAACACAAGTGCTACGTACCAAAGAATGGTGAATTGGATGTTTGCACCATTAATTGGCAGGAATATGGAGGTCTACATGGATGACATGTTGGTGAAGAGTCGGCAGGGTCATCAACATGAAACAGACCTAGCAGAAACATTTGAGATCTTAAGGAAGTACAAGATAAAACTAAATCCGAGCAAGTGTACGTTCGGGGTGAGTTTAGGGAAGTTTTTTGGATTCTTGGTGCATCAACGAGGGATCGAAGCAAACCCTGATAAAATTCGAGTTGTGTTAGAGATGAACCCGCTTAAGAATTTAAAAGCAACTACATGGTCTAAATGGAAAAATAGCAGCACTCAACATATTCGTAAATTGCTCAACTGACAAGTGTCTCCCCTTCTTTAAAATCCTAAGGAAAAAGGGGCGGTTCGAGTGGACGGGAGAATGTGAACTCGCCTTCAGGGAGTTAAAAAGCTACCTTGGTGAGGCACCACTTCTTTCTAAACTGTCACAAGTGACAAGCTTCATCTCTACCTTACTGTATCAGACACTGCTATAAGTTCAGTGTTAGTAAAAGAAGAGAATGGACGACAATCTCTGGTTTATTACACAATTAAGGCGATGGTAGATGCAGAGACTAGGTACCAGCAGATAGAGAAGTTGGCACTAACGTTAATCACCTCGGCTCGGAGGCTACGTGGTACTTTCAAGCACACAAGATAATCGTCTTTACCAACTTCCCCTTGCGACAGGTCTTACAAAGACCTAAGACTTCAGGACGTCTGGTAAATTGGGCAGTGGAGCTCAGAGAATATGACATCCACTATAAATCAAGGACAACAATGAAGAGACAAGCTGTGGCAGATTTTATAGTAGAGTTAACTGAAAGGATGTGAATCCTGGAGCGGAAACGGATTTTCGTTGCTGATTCTCGGGATACAAAATCGAATTTTATAGAAGAAAAATACAAGGGAAAAACAAACCTTTGAAGAACGTTTCTTCAATGAATTCCCCTCGAACACCACCACCGGATTTTCCTCGCTATCCTCTTGGGTCTTGGGATCGTGCTTGTGGTAGCACCTTGATAGAAGAGAGGGAGAGTTTGAGAGAATTTTTGAGAGAAAACCAAAATCGGGATCGTTTTTCTTCTGTGTTCTGTATTTTGCAGAACTGCAAAAACAAAACAGCAGCCTCCCCACGTCACACTAACCTCCCAAATTGGAGGGGAGTTTAATATTATTAATATTAATAATATTAATAATATATATATATATATATTTATTTATATATAAATAATTAATATATATATAATATATATATATATATATAATAATTAAAATATAAATAAATAATTTATTAATTAATAAATAATTATTAATTATTAATCCAATTAATAATTAAGATATATATATAAATCAAATAAATAATTAACACTTAATTATTTATCACAAAAATAGAATCATATTCTATAACATTTCTCTCGTATAACCTATAGTTCTAATGTACATCTTATGCACATTATTTTTAACCTATAATTTTAATATGAATCTTATTCATATTAATTTTATTTGAATCTCATTCGAATAATTTCTCTCATAATATATAGTTTTAATTTATAATTAACTATATATTATAATGTATCAATATACATATAATCCCTTAAGTAATTTGAACAATTCAAATTCTTCCAAAAACTTGATCCTCGTTTTACCCGTTATGAGCTAGCAAGGGGACCTAATGGACCTACAGATCAGAAGCTCCAACGATGCAAGATTAATTGGTCAAACTCATTGATCGAGTTAATTAAGATTCGTTAACTACGGGTCATTCCACTAAAGACCCACAGTTGCACTCTTCTCACTGCAGAATGTTTTCGTGTCCATGGATATACGACCATTAATGATAAGTCAATCCTTCACGAGTGCTCGTAACTCAAGTTGGGTCAAATTACCGTTTTACCCCTGAGTTACATCTTACTCCTTAAACACCACTGCTCCTCTAATGAACAACCCGGTTATGGTCCAACAAATAACCGGAAGTCCCTCTCGGCCAATGAGAGGGTGGGGCCCCTTGTTCAAGTCCCGGAGTCAGCATTTAAGGGAACACTCACCTACTCCCCTAAAGTCGGGGAGGAGTGAATTCCATCTTGTGAAGTTATGTTCCCAGCTCCCCACTCGGTCTCGTCCCCAAAATGGTAGGAATGTTGAGTCGGCGACTCGGGCCACTCTCACCCATACAGATCAAAGGACGAGCCCTCACGGGCAGGAGTCCATAACTCACTCAGGATTGAGAATGAGTTGCCTGGTCATCCTAAGAAATGACAATCTATTAGTTAACGGTGTTACATCTAAAGATTGCCTATTTTGCGGTCCGGTCTTATACAAACTCATTGTATAGGATACCCCCACTCGCATGTCTCCACACGAACGACTTGGATCGAGTCGTCTGTAACCTTTACAGAGTGGGCCGTATCCATAGTGTTGCCAGGATAAGGTACCCAGCCTTATCCATATACTATAGACCCTTTAGGTTATTCACGGGACATTATCCATTCATATATCAGGGGTATATCAAATATATACCTCGTATATCAACTATATACCCAGTATATATACTGTCCCGATTACATCATAAATAACCTTGGATGTTTAGTTTATTGGATTTTGGAAAATGCAAAGCTATGATTCAACAACAAATTTATTGAATAAAACTTTACTAAATAGACATATGTTTTTACAAAATACAAACTACGAGTTTAGGGCAACACACCCAACACTAACACCGGTAGAGCACTAAATCTGCAACATCAGTTCTCAACCAATTTCGTATGACAAGGAAGAACAGCCTTGGACCCTTTACGTGGATAGGTCCTCGAACGTCAGAGGATGCAGAGTAGGGCTACTATTAGTCTCCCCAGATAGGGAAAAATTTTGAATATGCTCTACGATTCAGTTTTCATGCATCCAACAATGAGACTGAATACGAAGCTCTACTACAGGATTGAAGGTGGCATGGTATGTCGGGGTCATGAATATACTGATTCTCAGTGACTCGCAGTTGATCGTGAGTCAAGTAAAGGAAGAATTTCAAGCTAAGGAACTATGAACGATGGAATACTTGGCTCGAGTAAAAGATCAACTCAGCCTATTCTCAAAGTATGAGTTCATGCAGATTCCTCGGTCACAAAATGTAAATGCGAATGCATTAGCTCGACTGGCTGCAACCTGTGAGACTGGCTTGGGAAGAACCGTGCCTGTTGAAATTCTGCCCGAGCCGAGCATAAAAGTTCAGGATGTGATGGATGTCGGCAAATAGGAGAAACCCGAGGAGAATTAAATGAATCCCCTGATCAAGTATCTAAAAGACGGGACTCTCCCTACTGAGAGAATAGAAGCCTAGTAACTCCAACAGCGAGTAGCCAGGTACATGCTTAGAGATGGAAATTTGTACAAAAGAAGTAACTCTCTACCGCTCTTGAAGTGCCTAGCACCAGAGGAGACTGATTATGTCATGAGAGAGACGCATGAAGGCATATGCGGCAATCATTTAGAAGCGCGATCTTTGAGTCATAAGATTGTTCGACAGAGATATTATTGACCAACTATGCTGAAAGATGCCACACAGTTTACCAAAATATGTGACAGATGTCAGTGGTTCACGACGATACCTAAACAACCACCTGAACCACTAACAAGCATAATGAGTTTTTGGCCTTTCACTTAATGGGGAATAGACCTCATCGGTCTCCTTCCACAAGGAAAGGGCCAGACTAAATTTGCAGTGGTAGCTGTAGATTACTTTACCAAATTGGCCGAAGCTGAGGCCCTAGCTACGATCACTGAGAAGAAAATTACTGACTTCATCTGGAAGGGTATAATTTGTCGTTTTGAGGTGCCATACACTATTATCAGTGATAATGGAAGACAGTTTGATAATGCAACGTTTCGAAATTTTTGTATGGAACTGAGTATCAAACACATTTGTTCATCGCCAGCGCACCCACAAGCTAATGAACAGGTTGAATCAGTCAATAAAATCATCAAAAGGACTCTGAAAACCAGATTAGGACTCAAGGGGCTGTGGGCTGAAGAACTTCCCAGTGTACTGTGTGTGTATAGAATGACACCCTGTACGTCAACTGGAGAAACACCATTTCATTGTCTTTTGGTTCTGAAGCAATGATGCCGGTAGAAATTGATCTTCCATCCCCAAGAATAGAACAATTCAATCTGCCCCAAAATGATGAATCCATACAACTCAACCTCAATCTATTGGAAGAACATCAGGAAATGGCACGACTACGGACAGTGGAATATAAAAATCGGATCGCCCAATATTACAACTTGGAGGTTAAGGAACACAACTTCAAAGAGGGTGACCTGGTATTGAGAAAAGTCATGCCAAACACGAAAGACCCGACCAGTGGAGTACTAGGACAGACATGGGAAGGCCCGTACAAAGTTACAAAAGTAGTTCGAGCAGAAACCTACGCTTTAGAAGATCAATGTGGCAAAACCCTACCCCATCCATGGCACGTTCAGCATCTTAAGATATGTTACCACTAGCTAAGTAGTATATTTTTCTTATTAGACATGCGTGTCATCTTTTTTCAGTAGGTTAGGTAATTTTCTTTTATGGTCCGTATTTGCTTATCTCTTTGTTGTATTTAGTTCTTTATTCGAGCAATTCTTTGAATAAAGACCTTCAACAATTGAGATACGGTTAGTCCCATAGTACTTGAGCATTTATGTTTATTCTAAACCAAACTCCTCAAGTGGGGGCATAAATAAGTTAGTCTACGGTTGGTTAGAAGCTCAAACTGGGACAGACCTAGAAGCAGGCCAACAGGCTGAAAGCCAGTCAATAAAAGTGTGGAAGTAGGCCCAGCAAGGTCAAAACGTAAAACAGGTAAGCGAGAAACCAATTAATAGAACTCGGGGTACAAAACCATTCGACAGAAGCCAAATGGGTTAGAAACCCGATGGTGGTAGCGCTGACCCGGGTAAAAGTTAAATCCCAAGGTTAACATCTAGTGGATAAGACTAAGCATATAGCAAAGCCCCAAGAGGCTCGTTTGCAACTAGCTAAGTCAAAAGAATATAGGGGCAAGAAAGACCAGCCCATGAAACGACAATCGACAACGACAAAAAAATATCTACCGAACTTGGGGTATAAAATCAATGGCAAAAGCCAAATAGGTGAGAAACCCAAGAGTAGTACAGTCAAAACTAGCTGTATAACAGAGCTCGAAAAATTTGACTACAGTCAGTTACAACATGAAGGCATGGGGGATAGTCCGTAGAGAGAGCCACTCATGGAGAACCAAGCGACAGGTACTCTCAATATAGAAGTCTTGATATTTTATCTATATCTCTCACCTTCGATTTTGAGAGTGAGGGCTATTATTAGGGAGATAACAATAGAACAGACCAAGTGATAAAGATGAGGTCAGACTGGGGGTAAAGGACGAACTGAGAACTGTTGACCTGGGTCAAACCAAGCTGATAGGGGGTGACCCCCTCGGCGTCAACCAGGCCTCGGCGTCGAGACCTTCTCTGCCATTGGTCGAGAGCACTCCTTCGATTCTGTGTCGACCTCTGTGCCCTCCGACCGAATCTATCTTATCTGGACCCCTAATTGGACATTAGGCCCACAACGAAACATATGGCCTAGAAGCCGAGATCACCTGAACACCCTAGGGTTCGACTTGTGTAAACCATAAAGGGATTGAGATTGGATTGGGAGGATGAGCCAAACCCTAGAGGTACGAAAAACAGACCCTACTATCTATACTAGACCACTTTGATACTGACTTACGCATCGGAGCCCGTGTGGTAAAAACCACACCGGTCTTAGGGTTGCTTATGTTTTGCAGGTCTCGTCAATCTCGTTTGTTCTAGGAAATTGGTGCAAATTTGGCGGAATCCCAGGTGACCAAATTTCTGCATCAACAGCTACTTTCGTTGAGTACATATTTAATGCATATTAACATTATCAATTAAGCAGCTTTCTAAATCATACCCTTAAGTAGAAACCTTCATGACAATGTAAATCATCTCAATTGCTTTTTTTTTTTTGTTAAATTAAACCCAAACAAAGATTAAGGTTAAAGCCTGCACAAAGTCCAGGTTCATTAACTCACATCCAAGCCAAGATTAAGGTTAAAGTCTTATTAGGCAAGATCTTTTACATTCTTTTCTCCTCCCTCGTCCACATGCATTCCGCTGGAATCAATTACTCCTCAGTAGGAAGCGACAAATAAATTTTTTGTTTGATAATAATCCTTGTACTAAATGTTAAATTTCTTCAATTAAATTTTATTGTTTTTTTATTTTAGTTAATTTTTGGAAAATTGATTTAGGTCGGGCTAGTAAATTTCGTAGATTGAGCCAACATTTATTTTGGATCACTAAAGGTAAATGGCTCTTCTTTCGGAATGTCTTAGGGCTAGGTTGGAAATTTTTATATGATATTTTGAATGACTATATGATGGATGTTGTTTGTGAATTTAATGTTATGGGAAATTGTTGTGTTGCATTATAGAATGTTTAATTATGGGACCTAATACATGATTATGAATATAAAAATATTTTTTTATATAAAAAGTTTGTGGCAATCACTCTACTGTAACGCACAGACTAGACTTAAATAGAGGACCTAGGTGGGTGAGACTTGGCTTTGTTGACTAGGTGCCAACTACCATCAATTGGGTAGAGTCTCCCAAGAAACCCACATATGTACCATAATAGAGTTGCTATCGTCTGTGTAGGGTTGGATTAATTGCTCACATTGACCAAAAGGAAAAGGAAAATGAAAATAATTTGACTCATAAAGATTCAGGTCTCACGATTCATGTTACATTATGTATATGTGTATGCATATTTGACTCCGTTAGCTGGGTTACTTACTAAGTATCTTTAATACACACCACTTTCCACTTATTTTTTTAAGGGAATAACAAAGATGTATGTGTAACGAAGGTAACTGCGGGCTATGCCATGGGTTTTCGCTTCTGCATTAGTTTCATGTTTTATTTTTATTGTATTAAGAGTTATTTATCCTAATATTATGTTTTATATAAAACTTTCTATGGATCCCAAATAAAGCTTTTTTATTTTATTTTGTAAAGTTATGTTATAAAATTGTATTTTGTTTTGTTTATTATTATTTTTTAAAAGGCTTTTAAAATATTGAAAACAAGCTTGTAGTAACGTCTCTAAGAAGTTTAAGTCCCAAAAAGTCGAGTTATTACATATTAGCTACAACAAAATTGCATCATCCTAGAAAAGATGGTAGCCGAGAGGGTAAGGTATTTTGGAGATTGTTGTCGAAGATCTCACAGTCGCATGATGAGTCTTCGATTTTCAACTGCTCCAAGTAAAGAAAAAGATAATTTGTTACTAAAAAAGAAAAAAAAAAGTAATACATTTGAAAAAAAAATGAAAAAAAGTTGTTGGCATAAAAAAGTTTAAGAAGAAGAAAGGTTGATCAAAAAAATTAATACATTTTTTTGATTAATCACTCATTAATCAAAAAAATTAAAAATTAAAAATTAAAAATTAAAAATTAAAAATTAAAAATTAAAAATTAAAAATTAAAAATTAATTAAAATAATAAAAGAAGAGGAGAGAGAAATTCAACATCTCTCCCCATCTTCTTCTTCCTCCACACGCACCAAGCTGCTTGAAAATGGCGGTACTCCGACGAGTCGACAATCATGCTCTTCAACTCAATCAACAGCGCACGAAGAAGACGTCAACTTCTTCCAATGAGCAGTCTTCAACAACTATTCTCACAAGCAACAGTGGCAACACTCTAATGACCTGTGCGTTTACTCCTTGGGTGGGCTGTAGAAACTTCTCATCTCCGACCGACCAGAAACTTCTCCTTCTCAGTGTGATAAGAAACTTATCAATGCACCAGCTTATGAATAGAAAGAAGATTAGAAGAAATTGAAGGAACATGTAAAATAGTACGAAGAGAAATAGATGAATTAGGAGTGTGAAGAACACCACAACCTATATGAGATAATGCCAAAGATTGTCCACTACCCACTCCAACATGCTATCACCAGAGTATTCAGAAATAGAGGTGAGATGGCCCAAATCAGCAGTGACATGCGCATTACAACCGGAGTCGGCTAACCATGGGGTGTTTGGAACTGCAAGTGTAGAGTAATTATGATTGGCAACCATAGCAGCCAACTGAGCAAGTGGATGGCAGCCTTGAAAGCTATAGTTCATACGGTTGAAACAGTCAACGCAAAGTGACCAGCCTTGAAGCAAATTTGACAAAAAAATTATGGTAAACGTATCAGTTAGAGCTTTAAGACCAGCAGGCCCCAAAATACCACGACCACGACCAGGAACACCATAAGAGGAACCAGAGAAAGTAACTCCATATAAGTTTCCAAAAAATCCAACAGGATTAGGGTTCTTATACTTGGAGAATGATCGATTTTTAGAAAAGTCACGGCCGCGGCCCATATTAGGATTGATATTCTGAGATCTTGCGAATTCGCAAAAAGCACCGTTGGAGAAGAAAACGCCTCATCACGCTTAACCTGTTTGTCAAGAGTGGCTTCTTCCGAGACAAGGAGAACATGAAGTTCTTCAAAGCTAACCGACTGTGATCGAGTGCGCGTTGATGTACGAAAGACGCTATAATCAAAAGTAAGACCATTCAATGTATAGATGAACAAATCTTTATCATCAATTTGAACAAAACATTCGATAATTTGTCCTTAAGTTCCTTAACACGTTGAATGTACTAATCAATGGATTTTGAAGGCTTCTTGGTAATAGACTGAAGATCAGACTTCAGGCTAACAACATTGGATCGTGAATTGGACGAATAATTTTTCACAAGAGTATCTCACACCTTATTCGAAGTATCGCACCCTACAACATTTGCAAGAGCAATTGGTGGAGGAGCTTCCGTAGTAGATGGAGGAATTGAGCCATCAATAAAGCCGAACAGTTTATGAGCTTTCAAGATGGAGTTCAATTGGAATTTCCATAGAATGAAATTAGAGGAATCATGTCGAATGGATACTAGGTTACAGAAGAATCGAGAGACGCGAGTCAAAAGGCTTCTGTATTAATTACAACTGATTACAGAGGTTTATAAAGGCTTTAGTAATCATTCAATGGAGTCTGGACCATATTTTACTTGAGCTTCACCAACATATATATAGGATTTGAAGCACAATCTTTGTGTCAATTACATTGATTTGAAATAAGTATTTTCGGGAAAGATAGATTTTTGCTTGCATCCCATAGGATTTGAACCTATACCAAAGGTTTAGAAGACGTTTGCCCTATCCATGAGACAATAGATGCTTTTCATTCCATCTTTTTTTTTTTTTGTATTTTTAACTCTTGTTGGTAAAAAAAAATGTGAGAATTCTGGAAATTTCAAATTCAATCATGCATTACATTAACTAATACATGAGTTAAAATTAAGTAAATTGAAAATTTATATTTGAGTAATTCTATATTAATATTAATTCCATTAATATTTATAAATTTATAAATTTTATAAATATTAATAGTATAAAATTGGAGCCTAAAAGGGAGACCTTTAATTGCGAATCAAAGTTCTAAAGATGCTATACTCAAATTGTACACTTGCCAAAATCTTGACTCCAAATTTTGTTCCAATTTCAAATGTAGGTAGATTTTATTGGATGGATTATCAAATTCAAACCAAAATTTTGGCAAGGTTTTGATTTTGGTAAATTCTACCAAATCAAATAAAATGACAGAGTACAAATTATTCTTCTCCAATTTCAAATATATGGATATTTTTTATTTTGGTATATTTTATCCAAATCAAATAAAGATGCCCAATCAAAATTAATTGTCTCCGTAATCCTGAAATATTATGCTAAATTAAATCCAAATCATGACAGAAATTTTGGCATAAATGATAAAGAGCCCCAATCAAATTAGGATTGCGAATCAAGTCCAAATGTCCGAATCCTTATTTGAAATATAAAATTCTCCAAATGAGAGAGCGGAAGTTAAATAAGGATGACATATTTAAATTATAAATGTCATCCCTTATTAAAATTTTATACTCAAAATTCATTCAAATTATGATAGAAGTTTGGCCAAATACAGAAATTAAAGTTATTGGCTAAAATTGATTATTTGGTAGACAACCAAAACTTAATCATTATTTTGATTATTTGACACAAAGAAAAGATGACAAAAAAAAATCAAAATTTGGTGCCAAAATTGATATGTATATTAAATCAAAATTATGAACCATACTTCATATTTTGGTCAAATGTCACATATTACTTTTTCGAAATCACACACATACGTGCATAAATCTTGAAAAGGGACAATGGTTGACGGAGAAATAACAAAATTATGTCATGTGTCTCTCTTATGGTTGTTTGATGGAATCAACTAATTGGATCAAACTCATAAAGGGATTGGGCTCAAAGCCCATGACCCATTAAGCCCATGACTCATATAAGATCACCAAAAAAACTCTATAAGTAGAGGGGTCACCTCTTATTCGAGAGTTTCAGAAGAAGCCAGAAGAATTGGAGATTCATGGCCCTCAGAGCATTCACAATCGTCGAACAAGACTTGAAGACCTAAAGATTACGAGAGTTCAAGGATACTAAACCCTCTCTTCGCCAAGGAACCGACTGAATAACTCTTCTCAAACAACAAGACTTGAAGATTTCATCAAACTACGAACTTCATCGAGCTGCAAATTTTGCCAAGCAAGTCTTACTTTATCAAGTTACAAGCTGAAGAACTCCATCAAGCTACAAGCCAAAGAACTCCATAACAAGCTAAAGATCTTCAACAAGCTAAAAACCGAAGACTTCAAAGATCATTCAACAAACAAGAAGCTAAAGGCATTAAACTCATTTATTCAAGAACAAGTTCACAAGTCCTTGATTTAAAGCTCACATCCGAGAGAATTAATCAGAGGATTATACAAGAGATATTGTAACACTACAAACATAAATACAACACGAGTTCATAAATTTGAGCTATCTCTTCTTTGAATTTCTCATCGAACAATGTAACCTAAATTTTTGAAAGTATTAATTGGTAAATTGATAGTTAATTGGTAAATTGATAGGTAACTCAAAATTTGAACCTGAATTAATCACTCATAAATTGAGTTTGGCTCAATTGGATAAAGCATGTATCAGCAACTAGTGTACTCGAACTCCACTTCCACTCATTGTACTAAAAAGGTAAACTCCATAAGATGCACTGAGATTTTCTAGGGTTTAGTCCTATGCATTGATTTAAATTTACAATGCTCATCGATGTTTAAAATTCAATTGGACAAATTAAGCCTAAAACCCAACTTGAAATTAAATTTTGAGAGAACTAATCTACCACACCAAGTTTGAAAGTAAAAATTGATTTTTTTTTTCCTTCAAATTTCAATAATCATGAATACAATGGAAGAATATAAGTATATTTACTCCCAAAAACACAATACGGTGAATGGAAGTAGTTTTGGCGAGGACAAAAGTGTAGTTGCCTATGTCAAAAACATTCTCATGCACTCCCAAACATAACCTGCGAATAACAGATTGCTCAATCATCTTTTAAATCATAGAGGTTGCACCAAAAGTTGAAACCAAATGGCAAAATGTAATCATCAAGTTCATGATCAGCTACATATAGAGCATTTAAGAATACAAGAAAACACAATGTACATTTGAGCATTTGAGAGCAGCAGTGTGGAATATGGCCTTCTTCAGAAACAAACTAACTTTTCACTTACTGCAAACAAAAGGGGGATTTCATTTCCTAGTGAACCAGAAGCAGCAAAAAGAGGCCATAAGATCAAGCGAAAGAGAGCAGGACAATAATAGAGTGTAACCAACCAAGCCTGCAGCAATTCAATGGTAAATATTTCAACTCAAGAAAGTTATAACAATGAGCCCGTAGTATAAAGTTTTGGACACATTTTAGCCAGGGCAATCACAGGTTCTTCACGCAAGATAACGGTACAATTTTCTATCTTCTTTGTCCCTCTCCAAAAACTCCCTCTCAATAAGAGATTCAATTCGTTTTTTAATCACAACGGGGTTGGGGAGGAACCTTGACTGCAGCTGCTTTGTGACTTCAGTGACGATGTTATTGTGATCCAATACCCGCCTCGCCTTCATTATTCTCACAATCGCTGCCTCGATTTGTGGTTTCCGGTCTTCCTCTACCCTCTGTCGCGTTTCCTGGTTTTCTGGTTCTGACTCCCTTTGTGCAACCACGGTACCAATTTTCACCTTGTACAACTTGCTGGTGAACTTGTCGTTGAAGAAAAATGCATCATCTTCAGCAATGTCCTTGCTCATTGGCTCCTTCCGGAGGACATTCCTTCCTTTCACACAGGCCAATGACTGTAGACATCTTTTCAAGTCTACAGTCGGAATCTCTGTGGCCTGCTCGATGTCTCTATAATTCAACCGATCAGTGTTGTTGAACAGCATTAGCACACACATCTGGTACGTGGAAACATTCAACTCATGCTTCTGGCCCTTCCCAAAGGTAGCTTTCAGATCGGCTGTCCCCATATTTGTTTGCCAAGACAATCTCCGCCCAGTATGTGTCCCGAGGTAGTAGTTTCTAAATTTCTCGCATATCCCAAGAATTTCTGAAGGAAGGTTGCAGGTTGTACTAGCCTGAGTTGGCCACGACCCTGTAGTGAGGACCTGCACAACTAGCGTGGGACCCTCTCCTAACTCAGCACCATATCTTGCATAGAAACCCTGCATCGTATCCTGAGATGTCTTCATATCAGTGAACATACCCTCCAATTTAGAGGTAAATTGGTACCCACACTCTGTTTTGAGCTTAACAATCAAACTTCTTTCAGCATCGTCAGAGACAGTTTTCCCTGACAGAAGTCTCTTGGCTAAATGTTGCTTGTAATATTTCTCAAATACATCTTTCTCTTGAAGGTAACGGAAAAGCATCATAACCTTGTCTAGCACAATTTCTATATCCTCCTCACTAACCCCTCTCAATCCTCTACGAAGCTTGTCGTCCACAAACAAAGAGATAAATTCTGGAGATCGAGCATTCAGGTTGATAAAATATTCAAATGAGGAATTCAAAGCATTTTGGAACGTCTTGTCATTGGTGAATGCCAAGCTGATAACCTTGTCGTATTTATCCTTCAAATCAAGGAGTCGCTGCACATAATCCACAGGATCTTTTAACCTATCTGGGTCAGTCACCAGCTGCTTACCCGTATCACGAATGTAAGATGTCATGACATCTCTTACTATGGAGAGTCCACTCGGTACACGACGAAACAAGTTATACATTCTGCCCAAATCTTCATATTTATCATCAACAAACATATTTACTAAGCCTGAGTTTTCCATATGGACTAATCTTTGCATGTGACTTTCTATCATCTCTTTTTCCACCACACTGGTTATCTTGGGTTCACTTCTAGCATCTAAGTAGTGGGACACTCTTTCTATTTCTTCATTCAAACGTCTCTCTGCCTTCTTCAGGTAATCACCACAGTCACAAGACTCAATAAATTGCTGAGACTCGAGACGGTAAAAGTCTGCAGAGACATCAAGAAAATGCTTTTCAAAGTCTTCTTGGTAAACAGAGGAACCTAAATCCATAAGCATCTTTATAATGTTCCTCATTAAACCCCTGTTTATTACTTCACCACTCCTTTCCATATGCACAAGTTCAAGAAGAGTATCTCGAAGCCTGGTCTGGGTTTTGCTCGAGTGGATGACAACATCCCTCCATAGATTCAAACCAAGCTCATGAACTGGAGTTTTACGAGTGCTTGGGATGAAAGTTCTATCCATGTACATCAATATGTCTCGGATCATTTGCAAAGCCTTGTTGTGGTCTGCCCATTTCCTGTTCAATTCTACTAAAAAAAGTTCTCCTTGAGCTGCTTCAATTGCTTTGGATATTTCTTTCAGATGAAATGTCATTGTGGTCACAAGTCCAGAGTAAAGTTTTTCACCAAATTTGTGCAGCACCATATTGTACGCGTTCCTAAATGTATAAGATGCTTGATCATCAGGAGAAGAAAAGAAAAACATTTTTTACACGAACAGGAAAAACACTGAAAAAGGCTCAAAAGCAATAAAAGCAACAGGGTTCCTACTAGAGCAGTAAAATACTTCAAGTTTAAAAAAAAAAGTTGAAGACTTCTACAACAAAGTAGTTAAACCCCTGTAAAAAAGTCAAAAACTGGCTGGTAGTGCAGCTTCCACAACAAATTGTGTTTACTTTTTCTCATTTGTTGAAGCTACTTACTGCACAATCCACATGCAAAATAACTTGATTTTGAGCGAAAAACTATGAAGCTGATGCATTTCATTAAATAATAATCCAATGTCCACTAAAAATAGAGAGAGAGAGACGGAGGTCATGGAGAATATGAAAAAACAGATCCACATAATGGCAATTAGAATTTTTTTCTTCTGAGTACTGTACTGTTGTCCATTCAAAATCATCTTCACTTGGCATTTTAACCAAATATTATATAACATGCACAAAGCACAAGTTAAACAAAAACACACTAATTTAATTTAATTATGCACAAAGAAAAGTTCATCCTCCTTCCAATTACAACACCGCTAGACAAACTCAATATCACCTCAAGCCAAAAATACAAAAGATTTGGTCAAAGTTTACATGCTAAAATTGGAATGGATCTGATTACAAAATCTATAGGTGTGATGATAATTATCACAAGTAATCCGCGCAGTTATCCTACATGCATATAGAGGTGATAAGGCATCAGGAGTGAATAGCATGAAGGCACCACCTTCTTTTCATCGATAAAATTAAAGTACAAAAGAAAACCAAAGGAGTTCACAAAAAAGCTATTCAATTATTGCTAAAAACAAAAGAATCATATTTACAAAAGAGGGTGGAACGAGTACACCATGTTCAGGTGTTAAAGTGCGGTAACTTCCATATTTCCTCTCAATTTCCCTTTTCATAAAAATTCTGGAACTTTTCTCATCATATCGACCAAAGGCTATTCTTTACTCCTATCCACCAAATAGAATGAGCTTTCCGACTTGAAAAGAGACTGCCACAAAGCTGAAGTAAACATTCTTTTATTTTACTGTGGAAACACCAAGGTTGAAGTCATTTAAAATTCAGCCCCATATCTTCTGGCAATTCTCACAGTTAGAATACAGATGACGACCATTTTCCTCTGCTTTTTCACAGAGGCTGCATATGATAGGGTGGAGATAAACATGAGGGATTTCTTTTCTGGAGATTATCAGCTGTATTCATGCCTTCAAGAGCCAAATTCTGGACAAAAAATTTGCCCTTTTTAAGAGCTTTTTAACTTTAGATTGCTTCGAACAGCAGCATTGGGAGGGCAGCTTGGAACTTTTTGTCTCTATGATAATATGGATGAAAATTTGAGTTAGTTGAAAAGATTGCCAAATGATGTCCTTTCCAGGTTATGGAATCTCGAGAGAAAAGATGGAAATCCTCCAAGCAAGAATAAAGTTGCAGTGCAAGTGTGCAACGAGTCGTCAGTTCTCAATCATTCAAGGCTCTTCTAACATTTAGGCACCAACTTTTGTTCTCTTCCTTCCAACAGACTCTGAATTTAAACAATTTTTAATCTGCCACCTGGTAAATTTTGGAGAATCTCTCCTTAAGAGGGTTTTCCCCCACCCATTTGTCTTCCCAAAATCTCACTTTGCCTCTGTCTCCAACCTTGAAATTAAGATGCTTTCCTTAGGCCGACTGCAATTGTTTATGAAGTTCCAAAGGCTTTTACTGATGCTTTCTTTGTGAATCCCATCCTCTACTGGCAACCTCATATTTGCTATCCACTATTAAACTCCATAATAAGTCCTCACCTTGCCCAAAAGAAATCTCAACTCCACTTAGCTACAAAAGCAATGTTCCACTTCTTCAAGTTGCCAAGACAGACCACCTTCCTCTTTGATTCAAGAGAGAAGTTTCCCACTTGTAAGGTGGCTCCCTTCTTCTGTACCTATTCTGGTCCAAAGAAAGTTTCTGAACTTCTCTTTCCAAGAGATTTGTTACCTCCATTGGCATTTTACACGAGAGATTAACTTTGGTCCTCTCAATATTGCACAATTACAAAAGAATTTGAAAGACAATTCTCGGAAGGCTACACATCAATATGATTGCCGGTATCAATTTTACACTAAATTGAACATAAAAAACAAAATATCATGTATGCAAAAATGAAGCACTAGCAAACAATGTCTTAAAAAGAAAATAGTCACAAGCTTAGAAATAGGAAGTTGAAGGAATTAAATTTTGTAGCTTGCAGCCATACACTTTCTTTAAAAAATAAAATAAACTAAAAATAAAAAACACAAAAAAAGAACAAAAGTGCACACTTTCAAAATCAGAACCAAAATATGTAGACGTTCAAGATGGACCATGAAAGTAGGGGAAAATAGTAACGGCTTGATGGTAAATTCTGCAAGTAGGTATGCTAGCTACAAATTGTAATTTGTAGCCAGATTGAAGATCATAATTTAATAACTATTGCAACCAAACCTTGATGCCTCACAAGCCGTAACAGTGGTATTAATCTGTTTAATCTAAAGAGGATAACAGATCACAAGCAATAGAAAATCTAGTTTCATTGCATATACTTGGTATAAGAGCTCCATCAATCCAAGGCCCAAACATGGCAGGACTAGGTAAACTTGCACTCAAGGATGATGTATTTCAAGTGCTGAAGGTGACTTGAGAGAAGCTGCATGAAAATGCAACAAGAATGCCTTGGTGGGAGAATTATCAAAGCAAGTCACTACCTTGGAGACGGCAGTATCCAATCCTCAACAGGACCACAATAAACAAGCAAACACTAGCTACCATGACAAAACAACATGGATGTTTGTATCTTCAACAAGAAGAACCACCTGGTAATGTTTGGCAGAGAGTGCTCGGAAGACTCTGAAATCTAGAAAGATTAATAGAGAAGGTTAACCAATCTAAAATTCAATTTCCCAGATAAGAAACAAAATTATTTGATTGCAAAGGTACCAGAGTGCTTTCAGTTCATTATGACTATTCCTGGAGCAAGTCTTGAGTACTGATTAGGAGGGGTTTGAGAAGGAAGAAAGCACTTGGTTTGGTGCATCCTATTTAGTATATTTTGCTCCATGAGCAATCTTTTGAGTACAGATTCTATGTATGTGGAGGAACGGAAGTAAAGAAACTACAACACTGCATAACTATGATAATATTCTAGCTACACCAAATGGCTCAAGCAAGCTAAGGGTAGCCAATGATTCAAACTTCCCATATGCAAGGCATGTCACTGACCTTCCAATAACAAGAAAGAAACAAGTAAATTCCAATGCTTGATCAAGTGTTAGAAACTGGTTTTGATGTGGTGTTCAATGTCGCCCATAAATGCTAATCAGCAAAAGCACCGAATAGCTTATGCCCAAAGTCTTTATAAGGAGAGAGAGACCCATAGTAGTAGTAGCCTAAAGGCGAGAGAACATGAATAGATTGAGGTTGACAATGGTGATCAATTAACTTGTCTCATTCAATGCATACAATTTACCCATAAAATTGAGGCCCATGATCTACAATATTCTACCTTTAGTACAAGATGCACTAGAAATGGGCTGGTACATAGTAATATTGTAGACAGAGAAAGTAGAAAAAAGGTTCCATCTCCCAAATTTTGTTCAACCTTCTCATCTAGCAAATGCACACCCACACCAATACAAAGTTTAATAAATCAAATAGGGATGTGAAGCATTGATTACTTAACTGCGCACTATTTCTCAATAGTATTTCTTTAATTGTAGCAAGCTGGAAATAAATGTTAATCACACATCTTATTGGGCTGAGCTCAGCAATATCATGTACAAGCCACTCATTAAGGAAGAGATAATACTATAGAGTTCTCATGTTGGGGGAAATATGTTCTACTGTGCGTCCCTAAGGCTAAAGCAGATTTCGGAGAGTCATAGAAACCATGCCACCTATTCCTAGTTGTACTTGAGAACGTTCCTAGATGATCATGATAAGTTCTTTTATGGGCTATACTAGTTAAAGGAAAGCCTGTTAATCAAGTGTGTGGAGAACAACTTGAAGTACTGGGAAAGGACAATTGGTTGATCATATATTTGTTGATCTAATGGATTTCACACTAGCCCCGATGAGTAATACTCAAATCACATGGCTTATATATTTGGATCTACCTTACCAAACCTAGCTCTACCTAAATATTACCTAAATCCACATGGACATCAAATCCCCATCAACAAGTTCAAGACCTACTAGAAAAGGTCATAACAAACCTAGTCTTGTCCCATTACTACTCACACCACAGAAAGATGAAATGTGAAGGATGAATATTAAGTACACGATAGCACTAAACAAGATAATTGTCAAATACCAAATTACAATACAAACTTTAAAATAGACTTGAGCAACTACGTGGTTGCACTAATTTTTCTAATTACCCTACGCAATGAAAATCATCAATCAAAAGGGATGAAAGAAAGATGAAATTGTGGATGAAAGGACTATATTTATCTTATGAATGGCTTATAGAGAAAAGGATTAGAGAAAGATGAAAGGTAAAAGAAGGATTATAGAAAACAACAAGGATTGCACACATGACTTATTATGCCATTTGGGTCAACTAATACTCCAAGAACTTTTCATGAGGTTTATGAACCAAGTTATTCAACTTCTCCCCAATTAGTTTGGTGTCATTTAGCTTGATAACATCCTCGTGAATAGCAGATCCATAGAAGATCATCCCGAACGAATACACAAGGTTGAATAGCAAATAATTGTTACGCCCTACTCCAAAAAGCAAGATGCAAAAAGCACTCAACCACTACATAGAGGTGCAACAGAGAAGTAATCTGAGAATCACTACTCAAATACAAAACTCATGGTGCTTGTTGCACCCTTTAGCTCCATCCATCCAAAAGTTGCAGTGAAGATAAAATAAAACAACATGGCGTAGTATACCAGTGAGACGAAAAAGGAGCAGAAGCAACCTGTAAAGCTCTTCGAAGCTGAGCCCGCTGGCGTTATGATTGTATATCTCATGAATTGCATGTTCCAAAATCTTCCACGTCTTCTCGGCATATTTCGGATCCACCACGACCCGGTGTTTAAAGGCCTCTATCTGGAAATTCCTCTTCTTCTGCGCGCTCATGGCTTGCGAAGATCGGATCCCAAGAAACCCTTAATCTTGATTGGACGAAACCCTAGGTTTTGAAAACAGAGACGGATCAATTTTCAGCGATGGAGCAGCAAGTAAAGCAACAAGACGATGATTTGGAGAAGATTTGGGAAAAGGGGGGAATTAATTATTGACAGAAATGAGAAATTTGACGAGGGGAAGAACAGGGAAACCTTTATCTGGAGGATTTAAGAAGAACCCGGATGGTTTTTGGTTATGAAACCAATAATTCGAGAAAAAACACAGAAGAATAGAAGAAAAAATTCTTACTTTTAATTGAAATTATCCTTTTCTTCTCCACCTGGTTCTCTTTTTCCTCCAATTTAACTGAGATGGCTGCCCAAGCTTCGGGCGGATGGATCAGATCCGTCAATTATTATTATTATTTTTTTTCTTTTTCCACAATATTAGTTTGGTTAAACTACCAATTTTGTTAGAATTTATTTCCATTTAGTTATTTTTATACAATATATCGTAGGTCACCATTTTTTTTTGTTGGAAATATATGTTAATGCTGATGCTCGCTTTCACATGTCTATCTTTAAAAAGTTTCTCATATTTTAAACTTCGATCCACTCTACAAAGTTTCGAAAAAAAAAATAATTTATACCTCGGAACTGAAAGGTTAAATCAATTAAAATTCTAAACTTTAAACTTTGGAAACCGAATGATTAAATATAATAATTTTCAATTGAAAATCTAAATTTATCTAAATTTATCTTTATATTTTATCTTAAAGACTCTTAATTATATTTGTAGCTATCATTTGACATCTCATGTTGTTTTGGCTTGTTTATTTCTTTAGATTAAAATGGAAAATTGTCGAAGAAGATTTCGAAAAATGTCAAAATAATTTGAGAAATCGAATCTCATAAATATAAAAACTATTTCAGGTATAACTCTTATGGTGGCTCCATTAGACAAAATATTGTTGGTAAAAACAAGAATAGAACATTGCGTAATGGAACTTTAACTTCATGCCTTCGTAGTGGTGTTTTAAACCATTGAGCTAGTTCCCTTGCTTGACATCATTTTTCCAATCTTCACATTGGCATATCTCTGGGTTCTAATGTAGTTAGCATTCTATTTCTCCGTGGAAATACATAGGTTTCTTACTCGTCCAAAGGAACTCTTTCTTGGTAACTTGACAATAAAGATATTTTAAAAGAGTAAGGAATTTAGATTGTACGTGGTAGTGGGGTTGATCTTGTTCATAGCATGTGTTGGGAGAATTCGCTCAGAGCGAGGAGCATGTTGTGTAGTATGTGAGCATCTCATCATTCTAGCATTTCATATTTTCGTGGATAATGTGATAAGTGAGTTTTCATCGTTCTTGCCACAAGTAAGCGCGTTAGTCATTGTTTTATAAATATAGAGGAGTCTCATTTAATCATGTTTGTTGGTTTGAATCATACTATTAATTTACTCCATAATTTTGTTAGTATTACATTTCTTTTGAGTTAGTTTAATATCTTTTTATCTCTCTTGTAGATATAAAATTTTGAATAAATAGATAAGAAATGAAATAAATTTGAAAATAAATTAATAAAATCATTTAGGTTAAGGAACGACTCTTTTATAAATACACATATTTTCTCTATTCAAAGCGAGGCTTACTAGGGTTACAGAAAAGTCTCAAGGTGTTAAACATGCTGGTAAGAGTTATTAGTTTGTAATTGTTATTTTCTTTTATATTATTGTTTATTCTCTCTTTGGTTGTGATAACCCTTATAACTTGCAGCCACGTAGTTTTTGTAAACAGAGGTTGCTTATATAATGTAGCCTCATCCCTTTTGATTTGTCTAGAAGATTGAGAATAGAAGTATCTCATTTTCTTCCTTTCAACTTTTAGGGTTCAAACCCTTTTATGGTATTAGAGACTATTGATCCTAGAAGATGGTGCAGCCCCTTCTCCCCCCTCCTCTTCGGGCCTTAGGTCTTCAACAAATCCACCTCTAAACCAAATACCTTTAATGTCAACCCTCACTTGTTAACCCACCACCAACAAATAGTATTCCAAACCCTCACTCTCCCCTTCGACCCCCTTTCACCCCTCCACCTAATGGTCTTCAACAGCCGCTCCCCACCTTCCCTCCATCTCCTTTGGCTTTCTGCTTTCTCCTCTACCCGCCCACAGTTCGGCCTCTATCAATTAACCACCTGCCTATGTTCCACAATCAGTTGTCCAATTTATCCCACAAATGTTCCCTGACATTGCTCAATCCCTCTCCTTTAAACTCACATATTCTAACTATCTTCTATGGAAGAATCAGTTGTGCTTAACTTCATTTATGCATATGACCTTGAAGGTTTCATCAATGATACCATTCCCCCTCCTAAATTTCTGGATAATATTCACTGTCAACCCAACTCAGAGTTTTATGTTTGATAAAAATTTAATCAAACCGTTATGATCTGGCTTTTCTCTTCTCTTACAGAAGGAAAAATGGGAGAAATCATTTCTTTCTCTACCGCTCGAGATATATGGGAATCACTGCTCCATTCTTACGAATCTACCTCTTCTACTCGTGTTCTCAGTCTCAAAGCTCAAATTCGGGCCATTAAAAGTATGGCATATCCATTCCATAATATTTGGCAAAAATAAAAGAGGTGGTGGACAAACTTTCATCCATTGGTGAGACGGTGTCCTTAAAGGACCATATATCTTACATTTTGAATGGCCTTGGACCTTAATACAACACCTGTGTCACTTCTATTCAGCACTGAGTCGAGCTCCCTACAATCGAAGATGTCCGCGCTCTTCTTTTGACCTATGAGTATCGGATCGAAAGACAAAATTCAGTTGACCATCTAAATATTGTTTAAGCTAATCTTGTAGGTATGCAACTACAGCAATCTTCTTCGACATGGCGAACCTCTCAATTCCCTCCTCCAACCACTTCTCGTGGCCGCCAGAACCACTATTCCCAACCTGGATTTCTTGGAAAACCGAACTTTACACCCCAAAATAGAGGTACCAATCGTCCTCCATCATCTTCCCAAAGTCGTGTTCAATGTCAAATATGTGGAAAATTTGGACACTCGATCCTCATTTATTATCATAGTGGGAACCTACAATACAAATCAGCCCTAATCCCATCTTCATCTACCTCACTCCCTTTACCATAAGCCATGTTTGCCAATGCACCTAATGCCATAACTAATTTTCATCATGTACCCATACTTTCTCTTGTAGTCTCATCCCAACCCCTCTTTCCCTCCCTCCGCATTCTAGATGATGCTTGGTATGGTATATGGATTCTGGAGCCACCCACCACTTAACCCAAATTTAAATTCTCTCTCCAACGACCTAGTCTCCTACAATGGTGGTGAGCAAGTGAACATGGAAAATGATATGTCTATTCCAATAACTCATATTGGTTCAACTTCCTTTTTGTCCAGGTCTAAATTTCCTATTAATTTATCTGAAGTTCTTCATAAACCTCTTATTCTCATAAATTAGTAAGTATATCCAAACTTTGTCATGATAATAAAGCATCAGTTGAGTTTTACCCCACTTTTCTTCTTGTGAAGGATCTCTTTACCAAAAAAGTTCTTCTTAAGGGCAATCTTGAGGGTGGACTATACAAGTTATGTTCATCAAATTCATCAACACCGATTCATTATTCATCCCTGTTTGCTGCTGGTTTTTCTGCTTCTATCGATGCCAATATATGGCACTTTCGTCTCGGTCATCCCTCTTTGTCTATAGTTAAACAAGTTTTAGAGTCATGTAAGTTGGACCTTAAATCCAACATTATGTCTACTATTTATTCCTCGTGTCAAGAAGCAAAAATTCATAGATTGTCTTTTTTTTTTTTTAATCATAGTAGAGCTTTTGCCCCCATTTGGATTTGTTCATTCTGATTTGTGGAGATCTTCCTCTGAAAAATCCGTTAATGGTGCATGTTTTTTTTATTATTCATTGATGACTACACTCGTTACACTTGGCTTTATCTTCTCAAAACTAAAGACCAAGTATTTCCTATTTTTCTTCAATTTGGAGCCATGGTTAAAAATCAATTTAATTGTGATATTAAATCTCTTCAATCAATTGGGTGGAAAATTTCGATCTCTTTCCTAATTATCTTGCTTCAAATGGGATTATCCATAGTGTTTCATGTCTATCCACACCGCAGCAAAATTGTTAAGTTGAACTTAAAAATCGGCATATTGTTGAAGTTGGTCTATCCTTATTAGCTCACTAGATGCTCTTGCTTCCCTTTCCTTCGCATATTTCGTTCTACTGAACGTGTCTTTATTGGTTTTAGTTCTAATCACAAGGAGTATTTATGTTTTGATTACAAATTCAGACATCTTTGTGTTTCTCGGCACATTGTGTTTGACGAACATAATTTTCCTTTAAAAAATAAAGTAATTGAGTTTTCATCCTTCAAGTCTCACATTCATAATCATTCCATGGTGTTTTCTTTAATTCACCCACCCCTCGCTTGGTCTCAAGGAATTTCACCACCCAATTACTCTCCTTTTAATCGAACCCACGTGAATCAACCCTATGCAATCATCTCAGCCTACCTCTCTGCCACCTATTACATAATTCCCTGCCATTCCTCCTTTTGGCCAGTCAGTAGCCTCACGCCACCCATCACCCAGCTCCATGTGCAACCAATTTTTGTCCTCTGGTACTAATCCCACGTCCCATCATCCTTCTTCCTCGTTACTTCTTTCCTTTACAACACCACATTTTTCTTCTCCTTTATCTCTGCAGATTACAACACCCTCCCCAAGTACCTCCAGTATGTCTTCTTCGACCCATTCTAGCGAAGCACCTCCCTCTCCATTTCTGTCGTCTTCTACCTCTCTCCCTACCACTCTTCCAATTGCCGATTCATCTACTTCACCCATACCTATTCTCCCTTCATCTCATTTTGGCGACCCACCCCTTGAACCGAATCCATCTACAAACACCCACCCTACGATGACTCGCTCCAAGCATGGTATATTTAAACCCAAAGCTTGGACATCCACACTTTCATCGAATCTTGCCCTCACCGAACCTACATCTTACAAACGATCCTTGTTGCATCCAAAGTGGCAATCTGCTATGCAATCTGAAATTGACGCTTTTGATCATAATCGAACTTGGACTCTTGTCCCTCCTCCCAATGGAAGTCAGTCTGTTGGTTGCAAATTAGTTTTTTTACTCAAATTACAACTGAATGGTGAGTTAAATCGACATAAAGTCCGTCTAGTTGTGAAAAGGTTTACCCAAACGTTTGGCTTTCACTATTTCGACATTTTCAGTCCCGTTGTTAAACCATCCACAGTACGTCTCATTCTCTCTTTGGTCGTCACCTTCAGTTGGCCAATTAAACAACTTGATGTTAATAATGAATTTCTCCATAGTGATCTTCATGATGAGGTGTTTATGGAACAACTCCTAGGATTCGTTGATGAGACATACCTGAGGTACATTTGTCACTTACATAAATCTATCTATGGTCTTAAACAAAGTCCTCGGGCACGGTTTCTCAAATTGAACTCAAGTTTACTTATTTTGGGGTTTCTTGCGTCTAAGACTGATTCGTCCCATGTTCTACATTTGGTGATCCATTGATATTATCATCTTTTTGTGTACGTAGACGATATTATTATAACGGGCAGCAACTTGTCTTTATTATCATCCTTGATTTCTCGTTTAAGCAGTCAATTTTTATTGAAAAATCTTAGCCGATTGTCTTATTTTCTTGGTGTACAAGCTTCCTTTTCTACCAATGGCTTGCATTTATGTCAACAAAAATATGTCTTTGATTTATTGACTAGAGCCGGCATGACTGATTGTAAGCCTATCTCAATACCGATGGCCTTTGGTACATCTCTATCCATTAATGATGGTGAGCCCTTACCGAACCTAACAGAAATCGGAGTCTTGTAGGTGCCTTACAATACTGCACGATTACACAACCGGACATATCATTTGTTGTAAACAATGATGTCAGTTCCTTCATACTCTTACCTCAACTCATTGGTTGCCATCAAGCGAATCTTGCGCTATCTTAAAGGAACGATGCATCTTGAGTTGGTCTTTATTCCCTTGCTCATTACTGTTATAAGCTTCATTAATGTAGATTGGGCAAGTTGCCTAAATGATCATCGAAGCACAAGTGGTTATTGTACGTTCTTGGAGAACAACTTAATATCTTGGTCTTCATCAAAACAAAAAACGGTCTCAAGATCTAGTGCTGATTCTGAATATCGGGGGCTAGCTAATGCCACAACAAAGATAATTTGGATTTTGGTCATGCTTACTAAACTAGGGTACTCCTTTCCCCTTTACTTTTGCTTTGTGACAACATTAGTGCCACCTACATTGCATCGAATCTATTCTACATTAGTGCACCAAGCATATCGAGATTGACCAACATTTTGTTCAAGAACGTATTATGAATAAGCAACTTATTGTCAAATATGTTCCATCGGAAGACCAAATTGCAGATGTTCTCACGAAACCATTGGCCACCTCTCGTTTTCAGTCCCTTCAACCAAGCTCACTGTCGTCTGTAAACCCAATTCAGTTGCGGGGATGTTAAACATGTTGTTAAGAGTTATTAGTTTGTAATTGTTATTTTCTTTTATATTATTATTTATTCTCTCTTTGGTTGTGATAGCTCTATAACTTGCAACCATGTAGTCTTTGTAAATAGGGGTTGCTTATATAATTTAACCACATCCTTTCTGATTTGTCTTGTCTAGAAGATTGAGAATAGAAGTACCTCATTTTCTTCCTTTCAACTTTTAGGGTTCACACCCTTTTAAGAGGCTACTCAAGGAGAGAAGATTACAGAAGACAAAGACATAAATAATCGGGGACATTATCATGCATCAGATTCTTCCCCCTCTGGATCCCTTTTTATTTTAATTTTCATCTTGTTCTTAGTGTTGGGTGTGTTGCCCTAAACTCGTAGTTTGTATTTATGTAAAAATAAATTCATATTCAATAAAGTTTTATTCGGTCAATTTGTTGTTGAATTCATAGCAATGCATTGTCTAAATTCAATAAACTAAATATCCAAGGTTATTGTCATGTAACCGAGACAGTATATATACCGGGTATATATTTGATATACCATCGATATACAAGTGGATAATGTCTCGGGAATAACCTAAAGGGTCTATAGTATATGGATAAGGCTGAGTATCTTATCCTAGCAACACTATGAATACGACCCACTTTGTAAATGTTACAGACGACCTGATTCAGGTCGTTCATGTGGAGACATACGAGTGAGGGTATCCTATACAATGAGTTTATATAAGACCGAACCGTGAAATAGCCAATCTTTAGATGTAACGTCATTGACTAACATATTTATATTTCATAGGATGACCAGACAACTCATTCTCAATCCTGAGTGAGTTATGGACTCCTGCCCGTGAGGGCTCGTCCTTTGATCTATATGAGTGAGAGTGTCCCGAGACGCCGACTCAACATTCCTACCATTTTGGGGATGAGACTAAGTGGGGAGTTGAGAACATAACTTCACAAGATAGAATTCACTCCTCCCCGAGCTTAGGAGAGTAGATGAGTGTTCTCTTAAATGCTGACTCCGGGACTTGAACAAGGGGCGCCACCCTCTCACTGGCCTGAGAGGGACTTTCGGTTATTGGTTGGACCATAACCGGGTTGTTCATTAGAGGAGCAGTGGTATTTAAGTAAGATGTAACTCAGAGGTAAAACAGTAATTTGACTCAACTTGAGTTACGAGTATTCGTGAAGGATTGATTTGCCATTAATGGTCGTATATCCGTGGACACGAAAATATTATGCAGTGAGAAGAGTGCAGCTGCGGGTCTTTAGTGGAGTGACTT
This sequence comes from Momordica charantia, assembly GCF_013281855.1. NCBI lineage: Eukaryota > Viridiplantae > Streptophyta > Magnoliopsida > Cucurbitales > Cucurbitaceae > Momordica > Momordica charantia. The sequence continues at coordinate 13,823,656 of NW_028275166.1, read as the reverse complement.
GTAGTTAACGAATGTTGATTAACTCGGTGAATGAGTTTGACCGATTAATCTCGTATCGTTGGAGTTTCTCATCTGTAGGTCCATTAGGTCCCCTAACTAGCTCACAACGGATAAAAACGAGGATCAAGAATTATGAAATAATTTGAAATGTTCAAATTATATTAGGGAATGTATATAATGTATATTGATACATTAATTATATATATATATATATTAATTTTGGATAAAGATTCAAAATTAATACTATATATTATGAGAGAAGTGTTTGGACAAGATTCAAATAATTAATATGAATTCGATTCATATTAAAATTATAGGTTATACAAGAGAGGGTTTTTTGAATATGATTCAAATATATAGGTTTAATTAAATATGTGATATTTAATTAAAAGATAAATAATTAATTGTTAATTATTTATGTATTTATTTAATTAATATTAAAATTTGATTAATTAATATTAAAATTTGATCAGTTAATTATTAATTAGATTAATAATTATTAATCAAATTTATTAATTAGATTAATAATTAATAATTAAATTAAAAAAAGGAAAATCAAATTAACTTCCCTGCACAAATGCAGGGGAACGGTGACGTGGGGTAACTCCCCACATCATTTGATTTTAACTGCAAAATAGTTCTGCTGGACAAGTTTCTTCTTCAACCTGCGAACAAAAAAACTCTCTCTACTTGAAAACTCTTTTAATCACCGAATTCCCTATCGGTTCCCACACAACCGGATCTTCGTCGGAGTGATAGCAAGGAAAGTCGTGGTGGTGTTCGCTTGTAATCACTAGAAGAAATGTTCTTCAAAAGTGAGTTTCTTTTCCCTTGTATTTCATTTTTAAATTTGTGGATTTTGTTTCTAAAAAATTCAAGAACACGTTCATCGTTCCGCTGCGGGATTTACGACCCATCACTTAGAGATTCTAATTTTTATATTATGTTGAACTAATCGACTTTTCTAAAGGATTGATGAGTTATATTTTTCTTTTTTATAATTGATTGCTTTTTATTTTCGGTCTATTTTTTATTCATGATTATTTTGAATTATTATGTGTTCTCAATGCTTCTTTCCTACCAACCATAAGTGAGTTGATTTTAGGCTCGCTTAGATTTTCGCACCTGTGGGAAATTTATGCTAGATCTTAATTATTCAAGATAGATGCTTAGTTGAATTGGGAGACAACAAAATCCTATAAAACGCATAAATAATTTGTTTCAAATCAATTTCCAAGTTTTAGTTCTAGATAAGGACATTGGAATTGAAGTAGAAATTAGGTCTAACTTGCTCGAGAGAGATTGTTAAGAAATTGGAGTTATTGCCTACAAATCATAAGTAGATTTTTGTCTACAAATCATAACCAAGTGGGACATTGTTGGAATTAATTAAATAAATTCCTTAAATAAGCCGTAACAAATTTAAATGGTAAATTATATGTACTACTATTTAGGGGTCAAATAAATGGTTTAATTAGGACCCTTAAACTTCCGGTTAGTGGTGTGACCCGCTAATCAGATATCGACTATTTGATCCTAGGAGATTATGGGAAACTCTAGAATCAACTTATAAATTCAAGGTTATGGTACCCAATATACTATGCTGCATTAGCTTCCTATACCTCATCTGATGGTGAGAATTTTCTATCTTTAGTCTAATTAAGTTGCATAGTTGAGGAAGACTCGAACTGTGCAGATTCTACTACACAAGGTTCAAAATTTCATCTTATAGATCTATATTATTTGAAAATCTCTATTGTTTTTGGCGTACTCCCATGCTTAGATGTATAAAATGAAGCTCATCAAGTTTGTTTTCCAACAAGTAGTATTAGAGAAAACTTTGCATGGTTGTTTTCTATATTCTAAATTGTTGTTTATGAATAAATTATGATTTTTGGACTAAATGACCCAAAATATTAGGGAAAAATAAAATCTATCCACTTTTTATAATCTTTTTGCTTATGTCACTCATATGTAAAATTAATTATCTTATCCTCCCTCAAACTATCTTCTTCTAACTCTTCTTCTTCTCTGTAATGTTTGACTAGAGAGGAGGGTACATGAATGAACCGATACCACATCCGAATGAGATGGATCTTGTGACCATAGAAACATGGTTAAGAAAGGTTAAAATAAATGATAGTTACTACCTATACTGTCAAGGTGCACCTTTCTTTTCGGTAACTCAATCGTAAGAACTCCAAAGTCTTCGGCTGAGTGACCTCCTAGTTGCTTTACTAGGAAACATGTGAGTGAGGACAAAGCATGTTGGAAGGACTCGTGTTGGGTGTTACATTCTCTCTCTTCTGACTCTTTTTCTTCTTCTCTCTCCATCTCCCTCCTTCTCGAAACCTCCATGCTACAAACAAACAAACGTCTCCTTCAAAAACTTCTATCAGTAGAAGTTTCTCGCTCATTAAAAGCAAGCAATTTGGGAGGATGCTGATTTATGTTTCTCTCTCCAATTCTGACGGTGGAGTTTCTCGCTCCTTATTTGATTGGTTGTCGTTCGGAATAGAACCCATTGAACCGTCACTTTAGGTATTAAGTCTCATTTCTTCTTTGTGGGTCGTTTTTTCTTTGTCTTTTCAACACATCGTCTTTTTTTCTTCAGTTGACCCGCTTCTATTTTTTCTTCTTCTTCCCAATTCCCATCAACTTCAATTTCTATTACGTCTTTCACTCCCTCTATCTATATTGATAATGAAGCCGATGTGAGCTTTCTTCTTAAGTCTGTTCTCCATCTTCTTCTATTTATAGGCAGGTTTGTTTTAGTGGACAAATTTGGAAACATCTTCTTCGGCTGATTCTAGCTTCTCTTCATCTTGAGCCAGTTCCAGATCGTAGGAAGATTGAGGGAGAGCGAGAGCGGGTAGACACTAACTAGTGATCGAAAGGGAGAGATCCTGTAGGAACGAAGAATTTATTCTACAGTGGATTTTGACTATAACTTTGTTGGATGCCAAGATAGCAAGCAGTCCACATCTCAGTATATCTATATGATGGATGGAGGAGCTGTTTCGTGAAGAACTGCCAAGCAAACACTTGTAGCCCCTTTAAATATGGCAGCAGAGTTTGTGGTTGTGCTATGAGGTGTCAAATCATGGAATATGACTTAGTAATTTTGTCACAACATTTAAGATAATTGACAGTATTGAAAGACCATCGAGAATTTATTGTGACAATAATTCAATAGTGTTGTACTCCAATCACAACAGGATCTCGACAAAGTCTAAAGATATTGACATAAATTATCTTGCCATAATGGAGAAAGTTTAAAACAATTTGATAGCTACAAAACACATAGGAACACATAACATGCTAGCGAATCCATTTACAAAAGGTTTAGTACCTAAGGTCTTTCATGATTATGTAGCTCATGTGGGTATAATTTTAGTAGATAATGCTTGGTTGAGTGATAAGTGAATTTTGGGTCTAGTAATTTAGGTGTTTTGAGTTATTTGATAATTTCTATGGACATTTTCTTTGGATAGTTTAATTATTTTTAGTATTCCTTTCTTTCGTAGAACTTGAGTTGAAGAAGAGGAGAAAAAAATTAAATAAAGAAGCAAAATGAGACAAAACTCCAGCATGATGGGCGCTTAGCGCCGAAGGCAACGAGACATGAAGAGGGTGATTGAAAATTGATAAGAAGAAAGAGAGAGGAGAAAATCCTACATTAACAGTAAAACAAATATAAAATTAATATATAAAATTTGACACCTCATTTAAAAAATCTAAATCAACAGTGTCCCTTCACCAATTTGGTTACCACATAATGTTTCTATTAAGTACACTAATGTTATTTGTTCTTAAAGACTATTTAGAATAATTTTCTAAAGAGATAATGTCTTGGACGGACTGTTTTGGAAACTTATTTTCACAAATATTTAATATTTACAAATTTTACAGTTTTATGTTTTTGAATTTAAAACTTTTTCCAAATGCTAAATTTTAGCTTTATTTATGACATTTATATTTATTATAATTAGTTTTTATTTAAATGTATAAGATTTAATACTCCAAATTTGATTTTCTAAACCTTAAATTATTGTGGCCTCAAATAAATTATTCTCATAATCCCCTAATTTACTCCTTAATATATTATAATTAAAGAATGAAATTTATATCAAAATTTTTTTTTATTTCATTCCAACTATACAAATGAATATAACAGCAACTGTTATAACATAAACTTATATGGAGATATAAACTATATCTCGCTACCATTATAACATAAACTTATATTGAGATATAAACTATATCCAGCTATAAACTATAAGTGTTGAGTGGAGTATGAAGAATCGATTCACCAAAATCAAGCTCAGATAAACTTATATATGAACTATAAAATACATACGATTATATCCCACTATAATTAACAAACAAAGCAAATAAACTACATAATCAAACAACACACTAGCATATGTTAAAAAAATCGATAGACTAGGATAATCCCCCATATTGAAAAATTGTTCTTAACTCAAACACCCAAAATCGGAAATAAAAAACAGACCTAGAAGTTTTAAAATGTAAATGGTAGAAAACAGGCTGCCAAACAATGGTGAAAAGCGAGTGAATCGAAAACGGGCTGCCAGAAACGGTAACAACAAAACATGAAGAAGACGAGGAGATGGCTTGCCGAAAACAATGGTGAAAAGCGAGATGGGCTGTTGCCGGCGAGGGAACGGAGAAAACGGAGAAGACTGTCGGAAAAAATTAACCATTAAGGGTCGGGACCAAGTGCTACATATAGAAGAGAACCGATAATTGCACCAGGGTACAATTATTGATTTCTTACTATTGTCTTGACACTTGTCTCAACATAATTTGATACAACCTAAAGAGATAAGGTTTGGCCGACAAGACAAGTCCTTGACTGGCATCTTATCTCTTTGGAATCTACTTTATAAAAGTAATGATAAGCATGGCCGACAAAGGGCATCTTATCTTTGAAAAAGTAGAAAAAGAAATAAAGTAAAGCGGAAATAATTACAAACTGACAAAATAAAGAAAAGACTGAAAGTAAAGGCTGATATGACTGTTTTTGGATTGGATGCTTGCTTTAGAATTCTGATGAAGTCACCCGACTTCTTCTGATTTAGCGAGGATTACGGATTCTGTATATCAATCGTAAAGGCTTCTCTGGTTTCCAATTAGGCCGTTCCATCCAGGGTCTTACTCTCGGCTTCCCGCCTTTCACTGCCCAAGGAACACCATCGATCTTCTACTAGGGTTGCCTTGTGAGATATGAAATCCTCTCAACTGAGTCAATCCTATACGCTACCTGCGTTGCCTTGTGGTTGGTTACTCCACATCAGAAGCATGCCATCTACCGCATCGTGATTTCTTCTGCAAGTCCTTCACAAAAACAGACTGGGATAGTGATGATAAGATCGAAATACAATGATCTTATCCAAAATTTAAAACGAAATTTAAACAAATTAATTTACATAATAAGAAATTAAAATTAAACAATTGAAATATCTAGTCTCAGCTAGGCTGTGAATCTAGATATGGGTCGTTGATGTCGTATCCTTCGAAAGGATCGAAGTCTTCTTCGTCGTCTACGACATCATTGTTGACAGAGGCGGAAGAATCTACATCTGTCTGGGCATCGTCGGGATCAGAAATCTGAACTGCGACGGTATTGAGGACTGAGTTGAAGTCGGCTTGGGATCCGGCTCCAGCTAGCGAACTCATGACAGCATTTTTGGCCAGAAGGAAGCTTTCGTCTTCTTGCCTTGTCATATTTTGAAGATGGATGTTGGTTTTCAACCAATCCTTCATCTTGTCAGATTCTAGGTAGGAATAATCAAATTTTTCCCACCATTTGATGCGTAAAGCTTTGCTTAACGCTTTGAAGTTTCCACTGGGTCCTAGCTGGAAATTCCAGCAAAAGATCCATGGTATTTGAAAGTACAAAGCAAATCTAAACGTCTTAGAGAGGGGAGACGAATAGATACTTTGTTGGAATAGGTGGTAAGATCTCTGAACTTCTACCGGAAAAATTTCGTCGGAGAGTCTAAAGTAGTTCCACCAAGTTTGAAACCAATTCGGAAAGTGCGATTTGTAAGCTTGCTTACAAAAAGTCACAAACCAATAATGGTTGTAACCTTGTAACCAGAAAACAATATACCACGCTTTCATGTAGTCTCGGTAATTGTATGTTTGAGGTTGGAAGGTTGCCGTCAGTCTTTTCCCTACAAACATACCCTGTTTCCAGGAGGAAGGGGTAAGGATGCGGAAGATCCTGAGTTTTGAGTAAATGGTCCTTGAGGGATCATTTTTGTCCGGAATATGAGTAATCTCTGTAGACTTAGAATCTACCAGAATAAACTCATAGAATGTCCGGGTTTTTTGAAGATCCTCTGGCAGGAAATTAAAGCCATGAGGAAATATCTGTTTGCAGACTTCTTGGACCGAAGGTCCGTCGAACTCTGGTTCAATGGTTGAATCCACCAGGGTAGTTTTGGTGAAATAACCAGTGATTGGAGGCCTAGGCTGGAAAACCTTTGGCCTAACGATTTGAGAAAACGAGGAAGGGTTCCTCGGAATTGTTGGTCTGGAAGCGGCGGCTGCCATAGCAGGGCGCCTGTTTCTCGTTGTATTGCAGCGTGGGCGTAGCAACGTGCTTGAAGAAGTTGGAAGGCTTGGAGGGCCTGATTGGATAGTCAAGGTTCTTTGAGAAGAACCTGGTTGTCGCCTGGATACCGTTTCAAACTGGATATCCATGGCATAATTTTCTGCACTCATCGGTGATGGTACAGATGATTGAGTAATGGGCCTTTTGCCCTTTGAGATAGCAGCCCTTGAAGAGGATGCTACTATTTGGAGAGAAATGGAAGACTCATTTCTCGGCGACGGAGGTCGCTGATTGTTTTGCGGCGGAGGCCGCTAGAAGTTTGGCCGTCTCCGGCCGGGAGGAGGTTCCATCTTGAGGAATGGAGGTCAAAGCTGATTTTGTGTTTTTCAAGAGATGTTCTCTTGAGAGGTAATCAGCAAGGGAGTTTTCACTTCCTTTTATAGGCTCGATTTTGAAATCAAAGCAAGATAATATGGCCTGCCATCTTGCAAAGATTTGCTTTGAGACAAAATTCTTTACATCTTTTTCGAAGATGTATTTGCTTGCTTTCGAGTCTGTTCGGAAATCTTTGTTGATAAGATCTCCTTGGAACTTTTGGATGCAGAGTACTATTGCTAATACTTCTTTCTTAACAGTGGAATAGTTTTTCTGGGCACTATTCCATATTCCTGAATGATAACGGATTATGGAGATTTTTCCGTTAACTTCTTGTTTGAGAACACCACTGTAACCCATTTCTGAGGCGTCGGTGTCAATGATGAGGTTCGCCTGTTCATCCACTAGAGATAAGCATGGGATGCTTTTCGCCAGTGATTTGATGGATTGGACTGCGCGTGTATGTTCTACAGTCCAAGGCGTTGGATTCTTCTTTAATCTGTCATATAGTGGTCGACAGATTGTACGAAGATCTTTAATAAAGTCTCCAATATAATTCACACAACCCAAAAACCGCTGTAGTTGTGTTTTGTCTTGTATAACGTCTGGAAATTTATCCACAAATTCCAGAGACCTTTGGATTGGTTTGATGATCCCTTGATTAATATCATAACCGAGGAATCTAACCTTTGTTTGGAACAACTTAATCTTTGGTTGGGAGACCACAAGACCATTTGTTCTGATGATATTGAGAAACAACTGGAGATGCTTGAAGTGCTGATCCACAGTGTTTGAGAACACCAGAATGTCATCAATGTATACTATTGTGAATTCTTGGTATTTGTTGAAGATATCGTTCATTATCTTCTGAAATTCGGATGGAGCATTCTTCAATCCGAATGGCATGACGTTCCATTGATATTGTCCGAATGGAACATTGAAGGCCGTCTTGTAACGGTCACTTGGATGAATCTGAATTTGCGAAAACCCAGATTTTAAATCGAACTTTGAGAATGCCTTTGCAGAAGTAATTCTCTTCAATAAATCCTGTCGATTAGGTATAGGATACCTAATCCATTTGAGGACTTTGTTGAGAGGCTTGTAGTTTATTACGAGCCTAGGAATTCCACGTTCTTTTTCGGCCTGGTTGTTTACGTAGAAGGCCGAACATGACCATGGGCTTTTGGAAGGACTAATTAGCCCCTTTTTGAGAAGATCTGATATCTCGTCTGTACAGATTTTGACCAGATCTTTGCTCATTTGAATGGGCCGCGCCTTGGTAGGGATATCGGCCTCTCGGAATCCATCTACATATGGCAGATTCACCATATGTTTCTTCCTATCCCAGAAGGCATTTGGGATATTTGAACAAACTTCCTTCTCAAGCTTTTTCAGGAAATTTTGTATTTTCTGCTGAACAGATGGCATGTTGATTTCAATTGCCACCTTGCAAGTCTTTATATCGTCTTGAAGGAATTCAATCTGTTTTTCCTTCTTTGCGATACTGTTGATATAAAGACTGATGTCTTCTTCAATTGATGAAATATATCTTGGAATTATCGGCTGACTGAATTCGAAGATAATTTCCTTGTTGAACTTCTTTGACACAATTCCCTTATCAGTTACTGAAAAAGGATATAATTGGGTTAAGAATGGGGTACCTAATATGACTTCTTCATTAAGGTTTTTGACCAGGATGAAGGTGTTGATAAGGCACACGTCGTCCTTGGAGATGTGGACCTTTGATAATTTGTATTTGATATTCAACGGATTTCCACCGGCTCCGCTGAGACTTTCTTTGGTTTTTTCAAAGTATTTTGAAGGGACCAATCCCTCTTGGATAACGTTCTGATCGGCTCCAGAGTCGATAAGAGCGAATGTTTCCAGTTGGAAGTCTCTGATCTTGAACATAATCTTTGACATCCACTTCTGATTTTGAACTTTACTGATGTAATTGATCCCACTTGGCGAACCAATCTGTAAAGTTTGCTCAGGTCTTGAGGAGGAGGTTTCTCCTTCTGTTGTTTCTGACTCTTGGATTTTTCTGAAGGTGAATTCAAGAGTAGAAAGTCGTTGCTTATTACTAGCAACTTCTTTTTTGAGATTCTTCACTTCAGTGTGGAGATCTTCAATTTGGATCGGCTTCTTAGCTTCTCCTTTGACCCTTTTTAGAATATCATGGAAAGAGTATTCTATTAGGTCATAGTCTGGTTTCCTTTGAAGAGCTTCTGCTTCAAGGCTTTCTCGTAGTTTAACAAGACACATTCTCTTGGAGTCTTCATCGGGTAGTCGATCAATTAGATCAAAGAGAGCCTCTTGATCTTTACTGATGACATTGATATGGCCGTGGCATTTTCCCGCGCAATGGCCAGTGCAAGGAATAATTCCATCTTCATCAGAGGAATCACTTTGAGAGAAAAAGGTCTCTTCGTCAGAATCTTCTTCGTTTATGATGTTGATCTCATCATTGTCAGTAGAAGATTCGAAACTCGAGGAGCTTTCTTCTTCACTTCTGATGGCATAGAGAAGAGATTGTCGCGTTTCTTCATCTATAGTCAGAGAATTGATCTTATCCTTCAAAGGGCATTTGCTGGAATAATGTCCTTTGCGGTTGCATTTGTAACAAACAACAGAGGATTTGTGAGGACGATTCTTCGAATAATCCTTCTTTCCCTTGTTTCTGTTGTAATATTTCCTTTTACGCCTTGGTAATTCAGAATTTGTTGATCTACTCTTGTTGAAGAGTCTTTTGTTGGAAGATTTCTTCTTCTTCTTCCGTTCTTCTTCAGGTCTATTGTCAAGACCATATTGTTTGCAAAAAGTTCCCAATTCCTTTCGGTAGTCGGGATCTTTGATGACTTTGGCTGTATGTCTATTTTCTAGACAGAGATTAACGCATATCTGTTGAATCGTGGCGTTAATGTCTCCGATTGTTAATTCCGCCCAATCGATATGATTAGTTGCAGAGTTTGTTGCCGCAGTTTGGTAGAACTTTTGAGCAATATAATATGGAAGTCCTTCAACGAACTTTTGCTTCCAGATATCTGCTCCGCATGTTGTAATGGTGTAAAGATGTGCCAGGAAGGTGTCTTTGTACCATTTGTAGTTACTCATCTTTCGGCATCGAAGGCTTAAAAGAGCTTCGACATTGAGATCTGAGTATACTTGAGTGCTACCAATAAAATTCTTGGTCATTGCATAGATTAATTGATTTACCATATCTGGCTCATCAATCTGCATAGCATTAGAACCTTCCTGCTTAACAACCGATTTAGTCGCCGTCAGGATTTTAGTTCTATCTTCGTCGGTTAGCTGGTTATGCCACCAGCTTCTTAGGTTTCCAGAAAGGCCCGAGATAAGGATTTGGGCTGTCTGTAAAACCGGCTTCTTGGTGCTGAAGGCCGTGGCTGCCATCATCATCTCTTGAAATGTATTCATCATTTGAGCTTCAGAATATCCATCGATATTCCAAGTGATTATAGAAGATCCGTCATAAGTTCGTTGATCATGGCGGAGATCGTCCCATCCCATATCCGGAGGAGATGGTTTAGGATAATGATTCTTTACTTCTGTGTGCATGGTGACTGGAAGTATTGTTGAGGATGAGGCCTGAGATGTAGTTGGTATAGTAGCCATTACATTTATACTTTTTGTCGCTTCATTCTTTTGAGAAGATTCTCCTTTGTTAATGGACAAAGAAGAAAGTCTTCTATTGATTTCAGCAAAAAGATCTGAGGGGTCTTCTTTGAGAGGTCCAATCTTAAAACTATTTGGTTGAAAGATTGGCTGGCAGGGGTCTACTGGAGGGATCCCTGGGATTTTGGAGACGGTAGGAAGAATCGGATTCTCGATTCTTTCTACAGCTTTAGATATCTCTGAAAGGATTTTATTTGAGTAGTTGAGTTGATGTTGGATGTTCTTAATCTCTCGAACACCAACTTTCTGGACCTTGTCTTCATCTATCGTCTTATAGGGTGAAGACACCATCTTTATGGCAGGTATTACTGGGTGAGAGAAGGTAGCCCCTTCTTCCGGGGGGAAGGTGGAAGCTATCTCTTTGCCTCTTGCAGTTACCCGGACAGTGCCATTTCTGATGACCGCTACCTGTCCATCGGCCTGGAGTTTTTTTACTAGAGCTTCGTTCTTAACTAGCTCTCGTTCTTGTATCTTTGAAGTGAAATCGCCAAGGGTCATGACAGGTTTCCTTGTTTCTTTTGGTGCAGCAATCCACATGTCGATGTACTTGCTGTATAGTTCTTCATAACGTTTCTCAGGTTTTGAGATCACGTTTATTTGATTGAAGGCGGATTCAGTTCTCCTTTCTATGTCGGATTGAGTTGGAGAGAGTGATCCTTCTTCATATTGAACGTCAGGGATCGGGTGAGTAAAGTCTACTGACGCTCGCATGGATTCATATCTCTTAAAAGATCTATTAATAGTGCTCACCGATCTTGCATCTGAAGATACGCTTCGGCGGCTGCTCATAACTTCTCTAATTCTGGGATATCTTGCCTCAGAATTGAATTGAACTTCGACATTTCCATCTGGAAATTCGGTGATTGATGCCTCCGTATTAGTCCTTCTAGCGGGGGCTGAAACTCCTTGAAGTCTCCAGATAGTGTTTCTAGAGATTTCATCCCATCGAAGCGTCTTCGGAATGGTCATCGAAGATTTTTCGAGATTGACTTCCATTAGCATGGTGTAGCCTTCCGAAGAGACACCAAGTGCTTTTGGAGAAAGGTTGGTATGCATCAATTTGTAATAGATGCGATATGAAACAGCAAACGGTAGAGAACCGTCTTTGAGCTCCAGTCCTTCAGAATGAACATCTAGACATAGAACGTCCATGATATTCTTGTCTTGAAGAGAGACAGTAAGACTCGGTTTGCAGTTGAAATAAACTGGTCCTTGAACCAGATTTGATTCGACGATCCCTAAAAGAGAGGGAGTGAAGTTGAGATGTCTCTTATCCCGGAGGGCGAGATAAACTGGGACATCTAAGCCTTCTCTGAAGAGAGGTTTCAAGGCTACTTGTACACATCCAATATGGAGGTATTTGAATTTGTTTATGACTTTGAAGAGGGTTTCTTCAGGGAGAAGAGTGATCTCCGTGAATTCATCCTTCATAGCCACGTTCTCCTCGGTGATGATGATAACATCCTGCTGGGAGAAGTTGAAGGTATTTATTTTGTATACCTGGTTTGGATCTAACTTGGGGATAGACCAATTTTTGAGACGATCTTCAACCTTAGCCAGATGGGCTTCAGCTGAATTATGCTCGGCTAAAATCTTTGAAAAATCATTTTCTGATTTTTGCTTGCTTGAAGAGGAGGAGGAAAAGGAAGCTGTGTCGACGATAGGCTGAGAATGGGGAGAGATTTTTGAGAGGAGTTTAGACAGCATAAGGGAGGAGAAAAGGGAATCCGGAGATATCTAGGAGATGGAACTACAATCTTTCTCAGCTCAATCTTTTATTTTGATAATAATCTATCTCTTAATTAAATCGAATTCTTCGATCAATCGATCTATATTCAATCATCTTCATACCTCCTAACCATAAATTCTTAATCATGAAGGTTAACCACGCCTTTATCATGATTTCCAGAGAATGGATAGCTAGATTTTATCAAGAGATCGAACAAGAGAGATACCCAAATCAGATTTATTTAGTAGATAGGTTAAGAATCAAAAGAAAAGAAAGACAACTTTAGAGCGATGTTAGATCCATCTTCCCTTCCACCCCCAGATTCAGAGAGGAGTTTACTCAAAATATTGTCTGTTTTCTATATACCATGTTCCGAATATGTTCGCATTCCAAAGAAACCTAAATCTAAACTAATCATTATATCTAATAAGAGGAATATTGTTTACTTCAGGATCAAGTCTATATGATTTTTTCTTTTAGTTTAGTGAATTCAAATATAATTTAGTGGACAAGATACCAATTACTTTTCTTAAGGTTGAAGGTTTAACTCTCATCCTGCATTCATTTAATTGAAAAAAAAAAAGACATTTTTGGTTCACATCCAAAAAAAAACTTTACACCTATAAAGTTTTGTTAAGGATGAATCATTCTCATTTCTAATCAATGTGATATTGCTTTTGCATCCCCATAGTTTATGATCATAGGAAATTGTATTCGTGCTCTTCTATTTTTTGACATTTGTTTTTAGGCTAAATATACAAAATCGTTCTTAATCTTTTAAGGTAATTCTCAATTTGATTCTTAGTCTTTTAAAATTCTCAAATTTATCCCTAATGAACTAAAAAATCTCAATGAGGTCTGTTTATGCAAGAGTTTGCACAATATTTCTTCACAAATCAAGTTCGAACCCGGTCTCCGGTCACGACCTGAACACTTAGAGTGGACCTGCACAAGAGGGAAAACACTCCAACGCTCAAGTCAGTATAGGTCGGGTTCCGTATTTAGTTCGAGGTGAGATTCGATACCTAAGCGTGAAATGAAGCCTTCTATTTATAGGTGGTGGATCCGACAGTACACACAACCGACGGTTATATGTCTTTTCTCATGTCGGACCTGTTGGGTTCCGAGCAGATCGAACCCCAACCAGGTTGAACCTTGGCGTCTATACTTGGCCTTTTTTGTAATGGGTGAACCCGGTCACCTCGGCAGGTCCGAGGTGGAGCTGGGCAATTCCTTTTATTCAATTCTTCAAACACCTATAAGTGTCCTCTACGTGTCCTTGGTATTTTTACCCCCAAACATTGGCCCCCTCTCTGTTAGGTTCGATCTCGACCTGGCAGAGAAGTTCACCTGATTCCATTTTAGACACGTGGCGACTTTTAATTCGTTGAAGGAATATGACCGTTGCAGAAGATGTTTCAATCTGCCAGGTTGTCGGAGCACTCAAGTATTCCGTCGTTACGGATCTCGAGATGATCCTAGCCGCTCGTTGATTACACGTGTACGGTGCAGAGTTTTTCCGATTAGCTATAAATAGTCCCGAAACTTCAGGTCAAACCTTACGTTCCCTGAATTTCTGGAGTTCGATCTGAAACCAGCTCGAACCTTCTGTAGGTCAGTCATTCTCGTTTTACTCTTCTTGTTCAGATATGGTAGTTTTCTTGTCTTCCCCCTCCAGTAGTGATAGCTTAGGTAGTGCAGGTCAGACCATAAGTAGTTCGCCTCCCAAACCAAGTGATTCTGGGGAGGATTTAGCTCATAGGTTGGAGTCCGAGTTGGAAGAGATAGAGAACTTTAGGTTTTCGGACGATGGGGAGGATAGTGATACTTCCACCTCGGGCCACGGTTTGGAATACCCTTCTAAAATGCCCGAGCATTATCTTAGACCCCTCCGTAGGGGGTTTAAAATTCCAAATAACATCCTCCTTAGGATTCCGGAGGAAGAGGAAAGAGCTGACAATCCTTCAGAGGGATGGGTCACTCTTTACTTAAAAATGTTTGAGTACGACCTCAGACTTCCCCTCCACCCTTTTGCTCAAGAATTCCTCAACCGAACTGGCTTGGCGCCTGCACAAGTGGCCATTCTTTTTTGGTTGGGAGCTTGGGATGAGGACGAGACCGAGCTACTAAGTGTCGAGCAGCTTCTTGGATGCTTCGAAGCCAAAAGGATAGCTAAGAAGCTTGGTCGGTACTACATGTGCGCAAGGAAAGGCGTGGGTGGTATAGTCAAGGGGCCGACCTCCATCAAAGGATGGGTAGGGAAGTGGTTCTTTGCCTCAGGGGAATGGCTGGCAAAGGACGAGTCTGGTCGTGCCTTTTTTGATGTTCCCACTAGGTTTGGGAACTTAGGTATGGAGTCTTTCTTGTTTCTTTTCCTTTTAATTTCTTGCCTTTCACATCTAACTCGAACCATCGTTTGCTTTGTGCAGTATCGATCAAACCGATTCCCGAGCTTGCTCAAGCCACCTTCGACACCCTCAAACACTACAAGGACCATTTCCCAAGGGGTCGGAAGATCGGAACCTTGGTCACCGACAAGCTGCTCCAAGAGTCAGGGCTGCTGGACTACAGCCCTTTAGTTCCTCCAATTGAAGCTTCGAGGCCAAACTCCGAGCTTGGTAAGCCATGATCGATCTCGACTTCAATCTCAACTTTAAGTTTTCACTTCTGACTTTTCGTTTTATTCGTATTGCAGCCATGATGTGTGGATTCACGAGCAACGTGAAGCGTAAGTCTAAGGGCCGTGCTCACGCCCTTAAGACAACTCAAAGCTCTGATCCAGTGACTCCTGCTATGGATCAACGTGCAGCTCAGGACTAGGCTGGGCCATCTTCTGAAGTTCCAACTCCGGTGATCGAGTTGGATTCTATTGGGGAGAGCTCCAGGGAGAAGCGCTCGAGGAGCGAATCCGAAGCGCTAGACGTGTCACCTCTCTGCGAGGTGAGAGAGGGCTCTCCTCTGAAGAGGAGGAAGAAAAAGAAGAAAGCCACCTCCTCCTCGGAGGTTGGACCTCGTGGCCCCCTGCCCTCAAGCCATGCCGATCTGGTGGACGACCCTGAAGCTCGGATGAGGGGGACATCCGACGTGAAGATGCGGTTCAGAATGGAACCGTCAAGCTCCGGGGTGAAGGACCAGGTGTCACGCATCTCGGCTGCATGCTTGGATCGCTGTCTCAGAAGAGCATCCAAGTTTGTGAGTGATCCGGGGTCCGTGCTGCAACGGACCATCGACCACGCTGTCGAGGCAAGATCCACCCCTACACTTATTTTCTCATCTTACGGCCTGATCTGACCTATGTTTACCTTCTGTGTTTTGCAGGCGTTCACTGCCTCCATCCATTCAGCAATCATGATCAAGGTCGAGCTGGATGTAAGGGAGGCCTTGGTAGCAAAAGAGAGAGAGAACTCTTCTGCTGCCTTGGAGGCTGCCACCACGCTCAAGGGCAAGCTGCTGAAGGCTCGGAGCGAGGTGGACATTCTGAGGGCCGAGGTAGAAGCCAAGGCCGAGCTGCTGAAGAGGGAGGATGAGAGGCGTAAGGCCCACCTCCGAGCTGCCCATGCCATCGCTAAAGGGCTGAAGAAGGAAAAGTTCCAACTCCTTAAGGAGAAGGACGACCTGCTCCAGGCACTCGAAGGGAAGGACGCTACAATTGGGCGTCTCACTGCTGAGCTGAAGGCGGAGAAGGAATGCCTTACCAACGGAGCTCTTCTTGAAGCTGCCTTCAGGCACCACCCAGATTTTGATGGGTTTGCCAAGGACTTCAGCGATGCAGGCTTCAAGTTTCTGATGAAGGGCATTGCTGCTGATATGCCGCACCTCCAAGTTGACCTCGGCGATCTGAAGAAGAGGTATGTTGAGAAATGGGCTTCTGGGCCAAACGACACTCCAAGCCCTGCATCTCTGGTGGACAAGTACGTCAGAGATCTGGACTTTGACTACTCCGACCTGGACGAAGACGAAGCCCCTAGTCAGGAGCCTAATGAGGTCAGCATTACCCAGGAGGGAGCTCCTTCTCAGCAGAACGGATCTCATGAGGTCAACCTTCTGGATTCTCAAGGCGAGCTATCTTCTCACCTCGGGAGCGGCTGAGCTTCCTTGTAGATTTTTTTGTTGTTTTTTTATTTCTTTTGTAAGTCTTTGGGCAGAGCTGCAAGGTATACAAGCCTTGGCTTGGTCCTTTTAATCAATGAAACT
The DNA here is from genome assembly GCF_013281855.1 of Momordica charantia. Lineage (NCBI taxonomy): Eukaryota > Viridiplantae > Streptophyta > Magnoliopsida > Cucurbitales > Cucurbitaceae > Momordica > Momordica charantia. Next base: position 13,807,076 of record NW_028275166.1, on the reverse strand, counting down.
TCCATTTTTCCACTTCCGTTTGTTCTTTTACTACTTTTTCCTTAAGCTTTTTAAACTTGCTTTTGTAAGTCGGAACTCATGTATGAATAACTTCATCTCGCACCTTTGACTTGTAAGTTTAAAGGATTGAGTGTGGGGATAACTCTTTTCACATCGCACCTCTTATCCAAGGTTTCAATTTGAGAGTTTCTTTTATTGATCTTTAATATTTCTCCTCGAACTCGGATGTCCAAAAGATAATATTAAGCAATCTGAACTTTCTACGTCTCACCTTTAACTTAAACGTTCAAAGGGTTGAATTTTGAGTCCATATTTAACACGAGTCCATATTAACACTCACATCGCACCTCGAACCAATGGGTTTGGAGGATTGAATTTTTTGTCTTATGGGAGTCCGTGGCCCCCATTTAATTTCTAATCGAACTCGGAGTCATGAAATTAAATAACTCCATTTATTAAAAGTTGCGCCCCTTGAAAATTTGTACAAGTCCATTTTAGGACCATTTTGACATTTCAAGGGTAATAGCACTTCAAGTGCTCCGCGTTCCATGGATGCGCAAGCACTCTTCCTTCCAGATCGGCCAGCATATACGTTCCGGGCCGGACTATGCCTTTAACCTTGAACGGTCCCTCCCAACTTGGGTCAAGGGTGCCCACATGACTCTGAATTTTCCTTAAGACGAAATGTCCAACTTGGAAGCTTTGAGGTCGAACTCGGGCATTGTAATGTCCGGCCATTCTGTTCTGATACTCTGCTAAGCGTAGCTGAGCCGTTTCCCTTTTTTCTTCCAATAAGTCCAGGTTGAAGAGTAGCTTTTCTTCGTTCTTCGCTGGCTCGTACTGCTCTACCCTGTCTGTTGGTATGCCGTTCTCAACCGGTACAACAGCTTCGGAGCCAAAGGCTAGCGAGAACAGAGTTTCGGCTGTTGACTCCCTTGGGGTGGTCTGATATGACCATAATACTTCAGGTAGCTCCTCGGCCCATCTTCCCTTTCTGGAATTCAGTCTCAGCTTAAGTCCTTTTTTTATGATTTTGTTTATCGCTTCAACCTTCCCATTTGCTTTTGGATGCGCAGGGGACGAACTGAGATGACTTATGCTCAATTTTCTGCAAAAGTCCTTGAACTTTGCATTGTCGAACTGCTTTCCGTTGTCCGTCACAATAGCATTTGGTATACCAAAACGACATACAATGTTTGCCCATATGAAAGATGTGACTCTAGACTCCGTGATGTGGGATAGTGCCTCGGCCTCGGCCTATTTGGTGAAGTAGTCCACAGCGACAACGACGAACTTAGTTTGCCCTTTGCCTAAGGGAAAATGACCTATGATATCTACCCCCCACTGCGCAAATGGCCATGGGGCCGAGATGGGGTTGAACAACACGGGAGGCTGATGGATGATACTTGCAAAGCGCTGACAGTTGTCGCAGGTTTTCATAAATTGCTTTGCATCTTGCTTGACAGTGGGCCAATAGTACCTTTGTCGAACCACCTTAGCCGACAACGACCTGGCGCCAGAGTGGTTTCCACACACCCCTTCATGGATTTCCCTAAGAATGTAAAGGCCTTCTTCGGGAGTCACACACTTAAGCAGAGGTAGGGAGAAACCACGTCGGTATAATGCTCCGTCTCAGAGTATGAACCGAGCTGCTTTCCGCGCCATCCTCTTTTGCTCCTTCAAATCTTGCGGCGGATTCCCTTTGATAAATTCCAGGATTGGATCCATCCACGAGGGTGATGAAGTATCAATCTCTATCACGTCTGGATCCAGGATTGAAGGACTGTCCAAGATCTCGACCGGGACCGATCTAGCCAGGTCGGTCTCATATGCTGATGCCAATTTGGCTAAGGCATCTGCATTGGAATTTTCTGATCTTGGAACTTGATCACCTCGTAAGTCCCGAACTGGGCGAGGTGCGATCTGACTTTGCTTAGATACTTTTCCATTCGGGGGTCCTTTGTTTGGTACTCCTCCTTAATCTGATTTACGATTAATTGGGAGTCACTAAAGACCTTGATGTGGATGGCCCCCAGTCATTTGGCAACGCGCAGGCCTGCTAGAAGTGCTTCATACTCGGCCTCATTGTTTGAGGTCTGAAAATTGAACCACAGTGCACACTCAAACCGCTCGCCACCTGGTGCGAGTAAGAGGATCCCTACCCCGCACCCTTTCTCATTGGAGGATCCATTAACGTAGATCGTCCATGGAAGGTCGGGCTTGGCCAACTGTGGTAGTGGGGTGAGTTCTGGGATAAAATCGGCCACTGCTTGCCCTTTCAACGCAGTTCTTAGCTCGAACTGAATTTCGTATTCACTCAACTCCAATGCCCACTTCATCAGGCGCCCTGATGTTTCAGGCTTATGGAAGATATTCTTCAGGGGCAAGTTCGTAAGTACTACGACAGTGTGCGCTTGGAAGTACGGCCTAAGTCTTCGGGCCGAGGTGACCAAAGCGAGGGCCAGCTTCTCCATTTGGGGGTATCTGGTCTCGGCCTCGGTTATGGCTTTACTTGTGTAGTAGATAGGACTTTGGGTACTCCTTCTTGTTTGACTAGGGCCGAGCTGACGACGCTATCTGACACCACCAGGTATAAGTAAAGCTTGTCTCCTGGCAGCGGCTTAGCGAGCAAGGGTGACGAGCAGAGGTAGCTCTTTAACTGCTCTAACGCTTGCTCGCACTCCGTTGTCCATTCGAAAGGCCCTTTCTTTCTCAACACATTGAAGAAAGGAAGGCATTTATCTGTTGATCTCGAGACAAACCTGTTCAGAGCTGCAATCCTGCCATTGAGGCACTGAAGCTGTTTAAGAGTCTTGGGCGCTTCCATCTCGAGCACGACCTTTATCTTCTCTGGGTTGGCTTCGATCCCACGGTTGTTTATCATAAAACCAAGGAACTTCGCCGAGGAGACTCCAAAGGCACATTTGGCTGGATTGAGCTTCATTTGATACTTTCGCAGAACTCCAAAGGCTTTCGTCAGATCGGAAAGATGCGACTTTGACTGCTTGCTCTTGACAAGCATGTCGTCCACATATACTTCCATGTTCCGACCGATCTGCTCTGCGAACATTTTGTTCACCATCCTTTGGTAGGTTGCGCCCGCATTTTTTAGGCCGAAGGGCATCACCTTGTAGCAGTACAGACCTTGGTCTGTTATGAATGCGGTATGATCTTGGTCTGGCACATGCATTTTGATTTGGTTGTATCCGGAGTAGGCATCCATGAAGGTGAGCAGTTCGTGCCCGGCTATTGCGTCTACGAGCTGGTCGATCCTCGGCAGGGGGAAGCAGTCTTTTGGGCATGCCTTATTTAAATTTGTGAAGTCCACACACATTCTCCACTTCCCATTGGATTTTTTAACTAATAAAACATTAGAGAGCCACTCAGGATACAAAATTTCTCGTATATATTCAGCTTTTAAAAGTTTGTTAACTTCCTCAACAATTACATCACTCATCTCCTTATTTACATGTCTTCTTTTTTGCTTTACAGGTCGGAATGATGGGTCTATGTTGAGGAGATGCACCATGATCTTTGGGTCGATGCCTGGCATGTCCTCGTGAGACCATGCGAAGACGTTCGAGTTGGACCTGAGGAAGTTGATCAGTTCCTCCCTGTCAGTGGCCCCCAGCTTGGTTCCTATGCTTACTTGTTTTTCAGGGCTAAGTAAGGGAACAAGCTCGAGCTCCTCTACTGGTGGGGAGAACTGCCTTTTGCCTTCCCTAGGTAGGTTGTCTTGATTGTCTTGCTCTTCCAGGACACATACTGACGACCCTTTAAGTGCGGATGCATAACACTCCCTTGAAGTCTTTTGCTCACCTCGGACCGTGCCCACTCCATTGGGGATTGAGTACTTCAGGACTTGATGCACCGTGGAGGGGACGGCCCGAAATGAGTGGATGATGGGTCTCCCGAAGATGGCATTGTAGGTCGATCTGGCATGGAACTCGACCATCTGCGTTACCTGGGTAGTATCTTGTCCGATCGTGATCGGCAAGTCAATACACCTTTCTGGGGAGACCGATTCTCCAGAGAATCCAACCAAGGGTGTCAGACTCTTTTTCAACTGTGACCTGGTCCATCCCAAGGCTAGATATGTTGGAAGGGATAAGATGTTGGCAGATGCGCCTCCATCTACCAGTACTCTTCGGACCAGAACATGATCGATGAGAGGAGCGATCACAAGCGCGTCATTATGGGGCAAATGGACCCTCTCTAGATCAGCATCGTTGAAGGCGACGGCGGAGGTCGGCCTTTGCTCCCTGATGATGCACACCTCGCGTCTGGCTTCGCGAGCTAGCTCCTTTCTTTTATTCCCAAACTGGCCCCCACTTGGGCCTCCGAAAATGGTATTGATGACCACAAGTCGGTCATATCGGCGAGGTGGCGTCCTCGAACGTTTCCTCTCTTCTTCTTTTTCTTTCTTTTCTGCCGAGCTGGACCTCGGTTTACCTACAAATTTTTTGAAGTAGCCATCTTGAATAAGGTCTTCAATTTGGCGCTTCAATTCCCAGCAATTTGACGTATTATGGCCGTGATCGCGATGAAAACGACAATATTTATCTTTATTGCGCTTTTCTGGGTCTCCTCAGAGTTTCTCGGGTCGCTTGAGGAGCTTTTCCATCCCACTTTCCTCGATGTTTGCAAGTATCTCAGAGATGGGGATGGTAGTTGGGGTATAACGCTCGTAAGGTCGGCTTCGATTGTGGTCGATCTCCGACCTACGATACTCGGTTCGGCTGTCAGAAGAGGACGATCTCTTATCCTTAGATTTAAAATCAACCTTCCTCTTCTCTTGATTTAGCTTCGTTTGGTCGATCTGCTTCTCAGGTCGGCCAGTCTTGGTTCGGAGGAGTTCTTGTCCATCGATGACAATCTTTGCCTTTTGCAGAACTTCAGCGAAGGTTGCTGGAGCCTCCTCTCTGAGCTTCACGGTGAGGGTCTCATCGGCCAGGCCGGTGAGGAAGTAGCACATGGCTGAATCATCGGAGCAGTGCGCGACCTTCAGCTGCTCCTCCTGAAACCTTGTGACATACTCTCTCAGCGTCTCACCTTCCTTCTGTCTGATGGTGGCGAGGTGAGTCGCTGTCTTTCTATCATAATGGCGAGAAGAGAATTGGCTAATAAATTCTTTCCTCAGCTAAGAGTAGGTCGAGATCGACCTGGCCGGCAGTCTTCGATACCACAGACGCGCGCTGCCGGTGAGCGCGATCTGGAAGGTGCGGCATTTGATCGCATCTGTTGCCGCTTGAAAGTCCATGAAGCCTTCGAAGACCTCAACATAGTCCTTTGGGTCCTTAGACCCATCACAAGGTTTCATGGTGGGAGTTTTGAACTTTGGAGAGATTGGAGCCTTTAGGATGTCCGAGGTGAATGGCGATTCTCCCAGGTCGCCATCGTCAAAGGAGCACTCTTTCTTCTCGCACCTGGCTTTGAGCGCCTCGACCTGCTCGTCGAACCTGTGCTTCATCAAGTCGAACTCTTCCCTGGTGATCACAGCTTCTGGTGTTAGAGGCTTATACTTTGACTGAGCCTTGAGGTCAGAGTTGGAGAACTCTCGGGAGTAGGACGGAGAGTCTTCCGGCTCCCGAGATGCTCTCTTCTTCTTATCAGTGAGGTGCTTTCTAAGATCGTTGTCCTGCAAGCTATAATCCACCCCCTCATTGTTGGGAATGGGCTCGCGGTCGCTAGGATGGAGAGATGGAACCCGGCCTCCCTTCTCTCCAGGTGCGCCTGGGACCCTGGAGGGAGACGCTGTTCGGTTAGCCCGCGTCGCCTCGGCGTACATTTCTTCCATCGTGCGTAACCGATGGCGCATATCATCCAACTCGCACTGGAGAGTAGACAAAGCCTCAGGGTCTGCCGTCGGATCGGCCCTTCTGGAGGCCTTTCTGGAGGTCCCTCCTCGGCCTCGGTTGGCTTTTGAAGGTTTAGGGTGAGCAGGGGGTAACTCCTGGTTCGCATGGCGGGCAGATCTTCGTGGAAGATCTCCCTCTTGCCCTGCTCGAGCCTAGTCCTCGACCATTCTAGCATCAAGATCTCGCTGAGGGCCGTTATCAGCGTTCAAACCCCTCTGTTCTGTCGTATTAGCAGAGTTTGCTGGCTGCACCATCTTTGCGTATGTTTCTTAGATCGGGATGACTTAGATCGTCCTTATTCCACAGACGGCGCCAAATGTTTATGCAAGAGTTTGCACAACATTTCTTCACGAATCAAGTTCGAACCCGGTCTCCGGTCACGACCTGAACACTTAGAGTGGACCTGCACAAGAGGGAAAACACTCTGACGCTCAAGTCAGTATAGGTCGGGTTCCGTATTTAGTTCGAGGTGAGATTCGATACCCGAGCGTGAAATGAAGCCCTCTATTTATAGGTGGTGGATCCGACAGTACACACGACCGGCGGTTATATGTCTTTTCTTATGTCGGACCTATCGGGTTTCGAGCAGATCGAACCCCAACCAGGTTGAACCTTGGCGTCTATACTTGGCCTTTTTTGTAATGGGTGAACCCGGTCACCTCGGCAGGTCCGAGGTGGACCTGGGCAATTCCTTTTATTTAATTCTTCAAACACCTATAAGTGTCCTCTACGTGTCCTTGGTATTTTTACCCCCAAACAAGGTCATTCCATAAAAAAATGTTAAAATTTTTCAACAAAAAATTGGTTGTATCATTAAACTACTAGTCAAATTAAAATATTTAGATATGTGAAAGTTCCATTTGGTCAGCTGCTTGACACAAGAAACCCAATTCGTCCATAATCAAAATCCAACATGCTCATCAAAAAAGTCAATTTTCTCAACCAAGATACTCGCACGTCCAAACATGTTAATAAAACAATAATTTAATAACACGTCCGCTTTTCTTAATGTATTTATTTTATTGAGAATTACTTAAAAGATTAGACACCCTTTGGTATTTTTATAACTTCCCCTCGATAAAATATTGCATAGATATTCATATTCATATGATATAATTCAATTTTGGTTTGTTAGGCAGTTGAGAAATTGAATGGGATAATGTTTTGGATTATAATATGGAGATGATATGCACAAGCTTTAAATATGTAATGTACGTGGCAATAGGTAATTGGATTCTAATTTTTGAGCTTGGTTCATAAATGGATTAACTTCCACTGCCCTTTTTATTATTCTTATCATTATTTTTCTTTCTTCTTCTTCAGTGTCGTGATCTGATTTTATTGAGTTGGGTCAAATTTAATCAGGAAAGATAGTGATTTGTTATATCTTCAAAATCCTAACAGCATGCATGTAAGTAAAAAAAAAAAAAAAAAATTGAAAAACCAACCATCTTGTTGGATAATGTTTCAATTTATTGTTTTCTCTCTTTTAATAAAGAAAAATATCATTACATTTGGTAACTATTATTGTTTTTTATAAGTCAAGAATTATAAAATAATATTTTTATTTGTTTTAGAAAAAGTTGGAAACAAGATCAAGAAACAAGGAAAAAAAACTTGATTGTGTTGGTTCCTAACTTTTATACAAATTTGGGACTGTTTTTTAAAAATTGAGAAAGAAAAATATAAATACTTATCCAATGCTTTGATTTTTCAATAAAACTAGTAACAAGAAACGGGAGTGTTGCCAAACCAGCCTTAAATGTTCCCTTTTCTTGTTTCTCGCTTCAAATTTTTTAGAAACATAAGCATTTGGTAATTATTTTTGTTGCTCGTTTCTTATTTTTATATTAAGAAAAACGTTTTCAAAATTGTTCATGAATTTTCCTTTGAAATTTGAAATATAGAAAAAACAAAAAATATGGAAGAATGAGTTTTTCTTACCTTTGAAGACATTTCTTCACATAAAAACTCTACGTCTCTAGCGAGAACCTGGTTTGTGGGAACCCAGTGAGGGATTGAGAGCTTTTTGAGAGAATTTTTGGAGAGATTGTGATCTCTCTACCCTTCTAATGAGGAGGTGATGTGGGGAGTTACACGTGTCACATCAACTACCTACTCTCCTTATAAAAAAATTTATGGGAGTTAATAATTAATATATTAATTATTAATAAATAATAATAATTAATCTAATAATTAGTTAATTAATTAACAATTAATTTTTTTTAGTACAACATGGTGGTGGATCGAACTCATAACCTCATGATTATAGGTATATGTAAATTATCGTTGAGCTATGCTCGTTTTGACAATAATTAACAATTAATTATTTAATATTTAATTAAATATCACATATTTAATTAAAACTATATATTTGAATCATATTCAAACGCACCTCTCTTGTATAACCTTAGTTTTAATATGAGTCCAATTCATATTAATTTATTATTTGAATTCTATTCAAATATTAATCTCATTATATATAGTTTAATTTTGAATCTTTATTTAAAATAAACTATATATATAATGTATCATTATATATATTATATACATTCCCTTATTTATATAATTTTAACATTTCAAATTCCTCCATAATTCTTGATTCTCGTTTTACCTGTTGTGAGCTAATAAGGGGATCTAATGGACCTACAGATCAGAAGCTCCAATCATACGAGATTAATTGATTAAACTTATTACCATATTAATCAATATTCGTTAACTGTGGGCCACTCCACTAAAAACCCACAACTGCACTCTTCTCACTGTAGAATATTTTTATGTCCACGGAAATTGACCATTGATAGCAAGTCAATCATTCACGAGTGTTCGTAATTTCAGTTGGGTCAAATGATTGTTTTACCCCTGAGTTACATCTTGCACCTTAAATACCACTGTTCATCTAATGAACAACCTGTTTATGGTCCGACCATTAAATAGAAGTCCCTTTCGAGCCAATGAGAGGGCACGACGCCACTTTTTCAAGTCCTAGGTTAGCATTTAAGGGACACTCATATACTTACCTTAAAGTCGGGAAGAAGTGAATTTTATCTTGCGTAGTTATGTTCTGAGCTCTCCACTCGATCTCATCCCCAAAATGGTAGGATTATTGAGTCGGCAATACGGGCCACTCTCACCCATACAAATCAAATGACGATCTCTTATAGGTAAGAGTCCGTAACTCGCTCAGGATTAAGATTGAGTTACTTGGTCATCCTATGAAATATTAATCTAGTTAGTTTTTGGTGTTATAACTAAAGATTAATTATTTCGCGGTCTGGTCTTAACAAACTCATTGTATAGGATACCTTCGCTCACATGTCTCCACATGACGACTTGGATAGAGTCATTTGTAACTATTACAAAGCGGGCTGTATCCATAGTGTTACCAGGATAATGTACTCAACCTAATCCATGTACTATAGACCATTTAGATTATCACTGAAACATTATCCACTTGTATATCGAATATATATTGTATATTTATTATATATTGTATATCAAATATATACACTGTATATTAAATATATACCGTGTATAAGTTATCTACTGTTTCAGTTACATTAAATAACCTTGGATATTAGTTTATTGGAATATGACTAATGCAAAGACATAAGAAATAACTATTTATTGAATAAATAAATTGTTTATTAATTACAAACACACGAACTAAGGGCACAAAACCCAACAAGTCCACGTCCGACCCAAACCAGCCCATGGTCTGTGGTATTTGGTCCTTGGCTAGTACCATTCAATGAGTGTAGCTCTTTAGGGCTTGATCCATTTACACTCTCAAATAGGTTTCTTTAATTGGTTTAAACTGACAACAGTTAAGTACATTGAGCTTTCTTAATCGTCTTGGCTCTTTCATGTGCTGGATTAAACCCTTTAGATTCCTTAATTGACTTAGACCAACTAAGTCATCTTCAGGTTTCTTAATTGGTTTTAAACTGGTTACAATCAAGTCCATTGAGGACTTGATTTTTCTTAATCGGCTCGGTTCTTTCGCCTACTTTGATTAAACCCTTTAGGTTCCTTAATCGCCTCGGACCAACTAAGTCAGGTTTAGGTTCCTTAATTGGATTAAACTGGCAATAATTAAGTTCATTGGGTTTTCTTTAATTGGCTAAATTCTTTTGCCTCCTTCGATTAAATCCTTTAGTTTCCTTAATCAACTCAACTTGTATACTTACAAAAATTAAGTCATTTCTTAAGGTTCCTGAATCCAATTAGTTTGTAGAGTTTTTAGCACAACCAAGAACGTCGTTCTCAAGTTTATTTGGTCGGCTTTGTCCCCTTCTTCTCATATCTGGATCCCATTTGAGGACTTTTGGGGTGTTACTTGTTGGAGCGCACTTCTAAAGAGAAAATAAAAGATTTCTATCAAACCTATTTGCTGAAAAATTTAATGTTTTACTTGACAGAAATAAAAGAACAATAATAATGTTAACATCCTATTAGTGAGATATGGTTTCACCATGCAGGTCGGCTAAGGCTTATGAACTTGGTCGGTATCTTTCTTTTGGACTTTCTATCCTCTTCCGCTTGGCTTCCGATAGTGTATCTCTAATGTTGTTTTCTTCCCTATCATGCTGGGGTCAACCATGTAGGGGTCTTGCCCTTGAGTGGAGCAACTCTCTTGAATTCGTATACTTTTGAGATCTAGGGCCCTTCTCCCTTTAAAGTAGCTATATGAAGGCAATGAGAGATATCTCATTGTTATGTACTTGGACCTATAGCTTTTTGATAGCTCCAAAAGAGAGTTATTGTGACATTATATTGGGGCGAATTGAGTGCAAATGAGAGAATCATAACCATAAAATCTTAGTAAAGTGAGGAATTAAGTGAGAAATAGAAAAGTCATATGAATTCCTTGCTTTATTAATTTTGGAGAAGCCTTAGCTTATCTCTACTGTTTTTGAGCTGTTTTTCAGAATCTGGAATTAATGGAAGCAGAAGAATTTGCTAGAACTTTCAGATATTAGAGCATTCAGTTGAAGCATTACTTGCGGCAAACATATCTGAGCTATGCAATAACTTTTCAGTTTCATGTGGAAATCAACCACTATCCGTACAATTACTATGGGTTGCCCTAAAATCAAGGAGCGATATAAAAGGTCAAGAGGTTCCAACTGCCGCATCGAATCCCAAGGTGGAATACTGTCCAAAAGGAGCGAAAAGACAGAGGAAGGAGATATACCATTTCTGGAGAGGAAGCTGACCAAGGAAGCTTGAAGACCATTGTTTTTTTTAAGAAAGTTTGAGGCTTTCTGGTATATTTCTTTAGTTTTCACCAAAATGGGTTGTTCATTTCTCCAACCCATTGTAATTTTCCCTTCACCCATGAACTAAACCCCATTTTCAGGGGGATTACTAGCTCGAATATATGCGGCTAAGTAGAGTTGTTTTTAATTTTCCATCTATCTGAATTTGTTGGCCACCATTTTCGAATTGTTTGCTCTTTTATGACTTAGAAGGGTATATGAGATGCATGTTTGGCTCCCTTTGTAGTTAGTATACTCTTTTTCTAGTAGGTTTTGAATGCTTGGGAATGAAATTCACCTAACTATGCTTGATATATTGGTTGAATGCTTGATTATTAGCAACGGAAGTTGTGAGTTTCATGGTTGGGTATCTCAGAAGGGAACCATGTCGGTTTAAGCATAAGCTATTTTGATTAGCTAGAGTGGCATATGTGAGCAAGTTATTACAGCGTTATAACCTCCCCTGTCTCCACCTCATTATCTATACTCCTCTTTTTGCTAGAGCTTCCTCTGTCCCAGCGTCTTCAGTTCGCATTATTTACTCCATTTTTAAGCATGTTGTTAATCTATTGTTTATTTCTCCTATTTCTTGGTTAAATATCATTTTTTATTATTAGTTTGGTCTGATTGGCATTCTTAAACATATTTCATAGTAATAGCTCAGTCGTTGTGGATTTCGACCTTGTTTGTACTACAATTAACAATATAATGTATACTTTCATTCGGTTTAACATGATTGTGTGAGCCCACAACGTTTCTCGCTGTTAAACCTGTTGACATAGTCTTGGAGGCTTTCATTAGTTCCTTGCTTGATGCTGAAAAGGTGTGTTGTTGGTTTCCGTCGATATTTTCGGCCTCCAAGAAATTTGAATTATAAAGGCTCGGGTTAGTTCCTTGAAGGAAGAGATAGATTTCCTCCTCAATTGTCAGTACCATAATCGAGCTAAACCTATTAGTGTTGTTTATGCAAGAATTTGCACAACGGTTCTTCACGAATCAAGCTTGAACCCGGTCTCCGGTTCCGATCTAAACACTAGGGTGGACCTGCACAAGAGAGTAAGCACTCCGACGCTCAAGTCAGTATAGATCGGACCCCGTATTTAGTTCGAGGTGAGATTCGATACCTGAGCGTGAAATGAAGCCCTCTATTTATAGGTGATGGATCCGACAGTATACACGACCGGCAGTTATATGTTCTTTTCTCATGTCGAACCTGTCGGGTTCCAAGCAGGTCGGACCGAAGCCAGGTCGAACCTTGACGCCCATACTTAGCCTTTTATAATGGGCGAACCCGGTCTCCTCGGTACGACCGAGCTGGACCTAGGCAATGACTCTTATTCAGTTTCTTTAAACACCAATAAGAGTCCTCCACGTGTCCTGGGTATATTTTACCCCCAAACATTGGCCCCCCCTCTGTCAGGTTCGATCTCGACTTGGCAGAGAAGCTCATTCGAATCCATTCTGGACACGTGGCGACTTTTCATTTGTAGAGGGAATATGACCGTTGCGGAAGACGTTTCGATCTGCCAGGCTGTCGGAGCACTCAAGTACTTCGTCGTTACGGATCTCGAGATGATCCTAGCCGCTCGTTGATTGCACGTGTACGGCGCAGAGATTTTTTCGATTAGCTATAAATAGTCCCGAAACTTCAGGTCAAACCTTACGTTTCCTGAATTTCTGGAGTTAGATCTGAAACCAGCTCGAACCTTCTGTAGGTCAGTCATTCTCGTTCTTTTTTTTTTCAAATATGGTGGTTTTCTTGTCTTCCCCCTCCAGTAGCGATAGCATAGGTAGTGCAGGTCGTACCATAAGTAGTTCGCCCCCAAAACCAAGTGATTCTGGGGAGGGCTTAGCTCGTAGGTTAGAATCCGAGCTGGAAGAAATAAAGAACTTTAGGTTCTCAGACGACGGGGAGGAGAGTGATACTTCCACCTCGGGCCAGGGTTTGGAATACCCTTCTAGAATGCCCGAACATTATCTCGGACCCCTCCGTAGGGGGTTTAAAATTCGAAATGATATCCTTCTTAGGATTCTGGAAGAAGGGGAAAGAGCTGACAATCCTCTAGAGGGATGGGTCACTCTTTATTTAAAGATGTTTGACTACGACTCAGACTTCCTCTCCACCCTTTTGCTCAAGAGTTCCTCAACCAAACTGATTTGGCGCCGGCACAAGTGGCCCCCAATGGATGGGGTGTCATTTTTGCCTTAGCCATTCTTTTTTGGTTGCGAGCTCGGGATGAGGACGAGGCCGAGCTACTAAGTGTCGAGCAACTTCTGGGATGCTTCGAAGCCAAGAGGATAGCTAAGAAGCCTGGTCGGTAATACATGTGCGCAAGGAAATGCGCGGGTGGTATAGTCAAGGGGCCGACCTCCATCAAAGGATGGGTAGGGAAAGTGGTTCTTTGTCTCTAAAGAGTGGCTGGCAAAGGACGAGTCTGGTCGCGCTTTCTTTGATGTTCCCACTAGGTTTGGGAACTTAAGTATGAAGTCTTTCTTGTTTTCTTTCCTTTTAATTTCTTGCCTTTCACATCTAACTCGAACTTTTGTTTGCTTTGTGCAGTATCGATTAAGCCGATTCCCGAGCTCGCTCAAGCCACCTTCGACACCCTCAAACACTACAAGGACCACTTCCTAATCGGGACCTTGGTCACCGACAAGCTGCTCCTAGAATCAGGGCTATTGGACTACAACCCTTTTAGTTCGTCCGATTGAAGCTTCGAGGCCAAACTCCGAGCTTGGTAAGCCGTGTTCGATCTCGACTTCAATTTCAGCTTTAAGTTTTCACTTCTGACTTTTCATTTTATTCGTATTGCAGCCATGGTGTGTGGATTCACGAGCAGCGTGAAGCGTAAGTCTAAGGGCCGTGCTCACGCCCTTAAGACAGTTCGAAGCTCTGATCCAGTGACTCCTGCTGTGGATCAACATGTAGCTCAGGACCAAGCTGGTCCATCTTCTGAAGTTCCAACTCCTGTGATCGAGTTAGATTCTACTGGGGAGCGCTCTAGGGAGAAGCGCTCGAGGAGCGAGTCCGAAACGCTGGACGTGTCACATCTTCGCGAGGTGAGAGAGTGCTCTCCTCTGAAGAGGAGGAAGAAAAAGAAGAAAGCCACCTCCTCCTCGGAGGTTAGACCTCGTGGCCCCCTACCCTCAAGCCACGCCGATTTGGTGGATGACCCGGAAGCTCGGATGGGGGGGACATCCGACGTGAAGATGCGGTTCAGAATGGAACCGTCAAGCTCCGGGGTGAAATACCAGGTGTCACGCATCTCGGCTGCCTGCTTGGATAGCTGTCTCAGAAGAGCATCCAAGTTTGTGAGTGACCCAGGGTCCGTGCTGCAAAGGACCATCGACCACGCTGTCGAGGTAAGATCTATTTTTAGCACTTGGTTTTACTTTCTTATTTTGTGATTTGGTCTGACATATGTTTGCCTTCTGTGTTCCGCAGACGTTCACTGCCTCCATCCATTCAGCAATCATGATCAAGGCCGAGCTGGACGGAAGGGAGGCCTTGGTAGCGAAAGAGAGAGAGAACTCCTCTGCTGCTTTGGAGGCTGCCACTACGCTCAAGGGCGAGCTGCTGAAGGCTCGGAGCGAGGTGGACATACTGAGGGCCGAGGTAGAAGCCAAGGCCGAACTGCTGAAGAGGGAGGATGAAAGGCATAAAGCCCACCTCCAAGCTGCCCACGCCATCACTAAAGGGCTGGAGAAGGAGAAGTTCCAACTCCTTAAGGAGAAGGACGACATGCTCTAGGCCCTTGAAGGGAAGGACGCTGAAATTGGGCGTCTCAATGCTGAACTAAAGGCGGAGAAGGAGCGCCTCACCAACGGAGCTCTCCTTGAAGCAGCCTTCAGGCAACACCTAGATTTTGATGGGTTTGCCAAAGACTTCAACGATGCAGGCTTCAAATTTCTGATGAAGGGCATCGCTGCTGATATGCCACACCTCCAGGTCGACCTCAGCGATCTGAAGAAGAGGTATGCTGAGAAATGGGCTTCTGGGCCTAACGGCACTCCAGGTCCTGCATCCATGGTGGACAAGTATGTCAGAGATCTGGATTCTGACTACTCCGATTTGGATTAAGACGAGGCCCCAAGTCAGGAGCCTACTGAGGTCGGCACTACCCAAGAGGGAGCTCCTTCTCAGCAGAACGGATCTCAGGAGGTCAACCTTCTGGGCTCTCAAGGCGAGTTATCTTCTCATCTCGGGAGCGGCTGAGCCTCCTCGTTAGTTTTGTTGTTGTTCCCTCTTTTTTTTTCTTTTGTAAGTTTCAGGGCAGAGCTGCAAGGTATACAAGTCTTGGCTCTGTCCTTTTAATCAATGAAATTTCCATTTCTCCACTTCTGTTTATTCTTCCACTACTTGTTCCTTAAGCTTTTAAACTTGCTTTTGTAAGTCAGAACTTACGTATGAATAAATTCATCTCGCACCTCTAACTCGTAAATCTAAAGGATAACTCTTTTCACATCGCTCCTTTTGTCCAAGGTTTGAATTTGAGAGTTTCTTTTATTGATATTTAATATTTATCCTCGAACTCGGAAGTCCAAAAGATAATATTACCAATTTTGAACTCAAAACATGAGTTCATATTTAACATTCACATCGCACCTCGTACCCATGGGTTTAGAGGATTGAATTTCTTGAACCTTTAACATCGCACCTTTAACTTGAGCGTTCAAAGGATTGAATTTGATCAATTTTTGCCTTTACCTTGCCGATTTTAAGTCTTAAGCCTTATGGGAGTCCGTGGCCCCCATTTAATTTCTGATCGAACTCGGAGTCATGAAATTAAATAACTCCGTTTATTAAAAGTTCCGTCCCTTGAAAATTTTTACAAGTCCGTTTTAGGACTATTTTGACATTTCAAGGGTAATAGCGTTTCAAGTGCTCCGCGTTCCATGGATGCGCAAGCACTCTTCCTTCCAGGTCGGCCAGCATATACGTTCCAGGTCGGACTATGCCTTTAACTTCGAACGGTCCCTCCCAACTTGGGTCAAGGGTGCCCACATGACTCTGAATTCTCTTCAAGACCAAATGTCCAACTTGGAAGCTTCGAGGTCGAACTCGGGCATTGTAATGTCTGGTCATTCTGTTTTGATACTCTGCTAGGCGCAGCTGAGCCATTTCCCTTTTTTCTTCCAATAAGTCCAGGTTCAGGAGTAGCTCTTCTTTGTTCTTCGCTGGCTCGTACTGCTCTACCCTGTCCGTTGGTATGTCGATCTGAACTGGCACAACAGCTTCGGAGCCAAAGGCTAGTGAGAACGGAGTTTGACCAGTTGACTCCCTTGGAGTGGTCCGATATGACCATAATACTTCAGGTAGCTCCTCGGCCGACCTTCCCTTTCTACAATCCAGTCACAGCTTGAGTCCTCGTTTCATGATTTTATTTACTGCTTCAACCTGCCCATTGGCCTTCGGATGAGCGGGGGACGAGCTGAGATGACTTATTCCCAGATTACTGCAAAAGTCCTTAAACTTTGCGTTGTCAAACTGCTTTCCGTTGTCCGTCACAATAGCATTTGGTATACCAAAACGGCATACAACGTTTGCCCATATGAAAGATGTGACTCTAGACTCCGTGATGTGGGATAGTGCCTCGGCTTCGGCCCACTTGGTGAAGTAGTCCACAGCGACAACGGCGAACTTGGTCTGTCCTTTGCCCAGGGGAAAAGGACCTATGATATTTACCCCCACTGCGCGAATGGCCATGGGGCCGAGATGGGGGTAAGCAGTTCGGGAGGTTGATAGATATTGTTTGCAAAGCACTGGCAGTTGTCGCAGGTTTTAACAAATTGCCTTGCATCCTGTTCGACAGTGGGCCAATAGTACCCTTGTCGAACCACCTTGGCCGACAACGACCTGGCGCTTGAGTGGTTTCCACACACTCCTTCATGGATTTCTCTAAGAATGTAAAGGCCCTCTTCGAGAGTCACACACTTAAGCAGAGGCAGGGAGAAGCCACGTCGGTACAACGCTCCTTCTCGGAGTGTGAACCGAGCTGCTCTCCGTGCCATCTTCTTTTGCTCCTTCGGATCTTGCGGTGAATTTCCTTTGATGAACTCCACGATTGGGTCCATCCAAGAGGGTGATGGAGCGTCAACCTCCATCACATATGGCTCTAAGATTGAAGGACTGTCTAAGATCTTGACCAGGACCGATCTAGCCAAGTCGGTCTCATATGCTGATGCCAATTTGGCTAAGGCGTCCGCATTGGAATTTTCAGATCTTGGAACTTGACTCACCTCGTAAGTCCCGAACTGAGCGAGGTGCGATCTGACCTTGCTCAGATATTTTTCCATTCGGGGGTCCTTCGTTTGGTACTCCTTAATCTGATTTACAATTAACTGGGAGTCACTAAAGACCTTAATGTGGTTGGCCCCCAGTCCTTTGGCAACGCAGGCCTGCCAGGAGTGCTTCGTACTCGGCCTCATTGTTTGAAGTCCGAAAGCTGAACCGCAGAGCATACTCAAATCGCTCACCACCTGGTGCGAGCAAGAGAATTCCTGCACCGCACCCCCTCTCATTGGAAGACCCATCCACGTAAATCGTCAATGAGAGGTCGGACTCGGTCAACTGGGACGGTGGGGTAAGCTCCGCGATGAAGTCTGCCACTGCTTGCCTTTTTAACGCGGTTCTAGGCCTGAACTGGATGTCGTACTCGCTCAATTCCAATGCCCACCTCATCAGATGTCCTGACGTTTCAGGCTTAAGAAAGATATTCTTCAGCGGCAAGTTTGTAAGTACTATAACAGTGTGTGCTTGGAAGTACGGCCTAAGTCTTCGGGCCGAGGTGACTAAAGCGAGGGCCAGCTTCTCCATTTGGGGATATCTGGTCTCAGCCTCAGTCATGGCCTTACTAGTGTAATAAACGGGACTTTGGCACGCGCCCTCCTACTTGATTAGGGCCGAGCTGACGGCGCTATCAGACACTGCCATATACAAGTGGAGCTTCTCTCCTGGCAAGCAGAGATAGTTTTTCAACTGCTCTAGTGCTTGCTCACACTCTGCCGTCCATTCGAATGGTCCCTTCTTCCTAAGAACCTTGAAGAAAGGAAGGCACTTGTCCGTTGATCTTGACACGAACCTATTCAAGGCTGCAATCCTGCCATTGAGGCACTGAAGCTGCTTTAGGGTCTTGGGTGCCTCCATCTCGAGCACGACCTTTATCTTCTCTGGGTTAGCTTCGATCCCACGATTGTTTACCATAAAACCAAGGAATTTTCCCGAGGAGACTCCAAAGGCACACTTGGTCGGATTGAGCTTCATTTGGTATTTGCGCAGTACTCCAAAGGCTTTGGTCAGATCGGAAAGATGCGACTTTGACTGCTTGCTCTTGACAAGCATGTCATCCACATACACTTCCATATTCCGACCGATCTGCTTGGCAAACATTTTGTTCACCATCCTTTGGTAGGTCGCACCTGCATTCTTTAGGCCGAAAGGCATCACCTTGTAGCAGTACAGTCCTTGGTCTGTTATGAACGCGGTATGATCTTGGTCTGGCAAGTGCATTTTAATTTGATTGTATCCGGAGTAGGCATCCATGAAGGTGAGGAGCTCGTGCCCGGCTGTTGCGTCCACGAGCTGGTCGATCCTTGGCAGGGGGAAGCAGTCTTTCGGGCATGCTTTATTTAAATTTGTGAAGTCTACGCACATTCTCCACTTCCCGTTGGATTTTTTAACTAACACAACATTAGAGAGCCACTCGGGATACAGAATTTCTCGTATATATTCAGCTTTTAAAAGTTTGTTAACCTCCTCAACAATTACATCATTCCTCTCCTTATTTACAGGTCTTCTCTTTTGCTTTACAGGTAGGAATGATGGGTCTATGTTGAGGCGATGCATCATGATCTTTGGGTCGATGTCTGGCATGTCCTCGTGAGACCATACGAAGAAGTCCGAGTTAGACCTGAGGAAGTTGATCAGTTCCTCCCTGTCAGTGGCACCCAGTTTGGTTTCTATACTTACCTGTTTTTCGGGGCTAAGTAAGGGAACAAGCTCGAGCTCCTCTGTTGGTGGGGAGAACTGCTTTTTGCCTTCCCTAGGTAGGTGACGATTGATTGGTTTTCTCTTCCAGGGCGTATACTGACGACCCTTTAAGCGCGGATGCATAACACTCCCTTGAAGTCTTTTGCTCACCTCAGACCGTGCCCACTTCATTAGGGGTTGAGTACTTCAGGACTTGATGCAGCGTGGAGGGGACGGCCCGAAATGAGTGGATGATGGGTCTCCCGGAGATGGCGTTGTATGCCGATCTGCCGTCGATCACCACGAACTCGGCCATCTGCGTTACTTGGGTAGCATCTTGTCCGATTGTGACCGGCAGGTCAATGCACCCTTTTGGGGAGACCGATTCTCCAGAGAATCCAACCAAGGGTGTTGGACTCTTCTTCAACTGTGACCTGGTCCACCCCAGTGCTAGATATGTTGGGAGGGACAAGATGTTGGCAGATGCGCCTCCATCTACCAGTACTCTTCGAACCAGGACGTGATCAATGAGAGGAGCGATCACAATTGCATCATTATAAGGCAAGTGAACTTCCTCCAGATCGGTATCGCCGAAGGTAATGGAGCAAGTAGGCTTCTGCTCCCTAATGATGCATACCTCGCGCCTGGCCTTGCGAGCTAGTTCTTTCCTTTTGTTTCCAGATTGGCCCCCACTAGGGCCCCCGAATATTGTGTTGATGACCGCAGGTCGGTCATCTAGACGAGGTGGCGTCCTTGAACGCTTCCTCTCTTCCGTCTTTTCTACCGAGTTGGTCTTCGGCTTTCCTACGAACTTTTTGAAATAGCCATCTTGAATGAGATCTTCAATTTGGCGCTTCAGCTCCCAGCAATTTGTCGTGTTATGGCCGTGATCGCGATGAAAACGACAATACTTATCCTTGTTACGCTTTTCTAGGTCTCCTCGGAGCTTCTTAGGTCGCTTGAGGAGCTTTTCCATCCCGCTTTCCTCGATGTTCGTAAGTATCTCAGAGATGGAGATGGTGGTTGGAGTATAACGCTCGTAAGGTCAGCTTCGATTATGGTCGATCTCCGACCGACGATACTCGGTTCTACTACCAGAAGAGGATGATCCCTTGTCCTTAGACTTAGAATCGGACTTCCTCTTCTCTTGGCTTAGCTTCTTCTGGTCGATTTGCTTTTCAGGTCGGCCAGTCTTGGTTCGGAGGAGCTCTTGTCCATCGATGACTTTCTTCACCTTTTGCAGGACTTCGGCGAAGGTTGCTGGAGCCTCATTTCCGAGCTTCACGTTAAGGGTCTCATCGGCCAGGCCGATGAGGAAGTAGCACATGGCCGAATTGTCGGAGCAGTGCACGACCTTCAGCTGTTCCTCCTGGAACCTCGTGACATACTCTCTCAGCGTCTCACCTTCCTTCTGTCTGATGGTGGCGAGGTGAGTCGCTGTCTTTCTATCGTAATGATGAGAAGAGGATTGACTAATGAACTCTTTTCTCAGCTGAGAGTAGGTCGAGATCGACCTAGCCGGCAGTCTCCGGTACCACAGGCGCGCGCTGCCGGTAAGCGCGATCTGGAAGGCGCGGCATTTGATCGCATCTGTTGCCGCCTGAAAGTCCATGAGGCCCTCGAAGACCTCCACATAGTCCTTTGGTCTTTAGACCCATCATAAGGTTTCATGGTGGGAGTTTTGAACTTTGGAGGGATTGGAGCCTCCGAGATGTCCGAGGTGAATGGCGATTATCCCAGGTCGCCATCGTCAAACGAGCACTCTTTCTTCTCGCACCTGGCTTTGAGCGCCTCGACCTGCTCGTCAAACCTGTGCTTCATCAGGTCGAACTCTTCCCTGGTGATCACAGCTTCTGGTGTTGGAGACTTATACTTTGATTGAGCCTTGAGGTCAGAATTGGAGAACTCTCGGGAGTAGGACGGAGAGTCTTCCGGCTCCCGAGATGCTCTCTTCTTCTTATCAGTGAGGTGCTTTCTCAGATCATTGTCCCGCAAGCTATAATCCACCCCCTCATTGTTGGGAATGGGCTCGCGGTCGCCAGGGTGGAGAGATGGAACCCACCTTCCTTCTCTCCGGGTGCGCCTGAGACCCTAGAGGGAGACGCTGTTCAGTTGGCCCGTATTGCCTCGGCGTATATTTCTTCCATTGTGCGCAACCGATGGCGCATATCATCCAACTCGCGCTGGAGAGTAGACAAAGCCTCAGGGTCTACCGTCGGGTTGGCCCTTTGGGAGGTCTTTCTGGAGGTCCCTCCTCGGCCTCGGTTGGCTTTTGAGGGTTTAGGGTGAGCAGGGGGTAACTCCTGGTTCGCATGGCGGGCCGATCTCCGTGGAAGATCTCCCTCTTGCCCTGCTCGAACCTGATCCTCGACCATTCTAGCATCAAGGTCTCGCTGAGGGCCGTTATCAGCGTTCAAACCCCTCCGTTCTATCGTATTGGCAGAGTTTGCTGGCTGCACCATCTTCGCGTATGTTTCTTAGATCGGGATGACTTAGATCGTCGTTTCCCACAGACGGCGCCAAATGTTTATGCAAGAATTTGCATAACGGTTCTTTACGAATCAAGCTCGAACCCGGTCTCCGATTTCGATCTGAACACTAGGGTGGACCTGCACAAGAGGGTAAGCACTCCGACGCTCAAGTCAGTATAGATCGGACTCCGTATTTAGTTCGAGGTGAGATTCGATACCTGAGTGTGAAATGAAGCTCTCTATTTATAGGTGATGGATCTGACAGTATACACGACCGGCGGTTATATGTTCTTTTCTCATGTCGAACCTGTCGGGTTCCAAACAGGTCGGACCCAAGCCAGGTCGAACCTTGACGCCCATACTTAGCCTTTTATAATGGGCGAACCCGGTCTCCTCGGTACGGCCGAGCTGGACCTAGGGAATGACTCTTATTCAGTTTCTTCAAACACCAATAAGAGTCCTCCACGTGTCCTTGGTATATTTTACCCCTAAACAAGTGCGAAGGAAAAGACTATATGTAATTGCATTGCAAGCTGCATAAATTTCTATCCATTCTTGATGTGCATCCAGATGATTAGTTGGTCTTTTAAGCAATCGTATTGTTTAATTGTTGGCAATCTGAAGTTTTGAGGCATTTATTCATTCATGATTTTGTTAATAAATGCGAAGCCATCGTGCTCTATAATCTCTTCCAAGTCATAGATTGCGTCGTCTCGAGTCTTCTGGATTCTCCTAAGTTCATTTTGAAGGTTGTTTCGGATCTCATCTTGAATTTCCAATATCTTCCTAGCCCAGTATTTACTCAGCACCTCTTTCTTGTTTGCAATAGGGAGTTTTATTATGCTCGATGCTTAGTACATCCTATAGATCTTGACGATCTTTTTTCTCTTCCTCATTATAAACTTCATTGACGGGGATGAGGTTGGATTGTCAATTTCGAGTGTGAGTCTTGGTCACACTATGCGTTACCTCTTAGACTTAGTCGCTCCAATACACCTTCTTATGATAGCGGTCGATCGTTGCCTCCTATCTTCAATTTCCTTGGGTTTGGTGGGTTGGTTTGAGACTTTTCTACTTCTTCGATAGTCGAGGCTTTTCCTTTTGCACATTGGTGGATTCCGGTGACTCATAACATCTAGTAGTAGGGCCAAAATTCGATTCATTCCTTCTACCTTATTGTCAAGGGTAGTGAACTTTGTCATTCTTGTATTGAATCGGGCCGAGTAAGATCGACTCCATTAGAAGAGGCGACTCAAGGTCTTGAGGATTTTGACTTCGGGTTGTTACTCTCTAGAGATATTGATCACCATTCGACCAACTCCAGTGCAGTGAACTTATTCTTCTCCTCGATCATTTTTGCTTCTTAATGAGGTGGCTCGACTTGGTTGGAAGACGTGCCTCAGGGTTTTGACCTCGAGTTGCTACTCTCCTAGGATGTTGATCACGAACTAACTTATTTTTTATTTATGAGATTTCATGAATATTCACTCAAGAAAGTGCCAAGAACCTTTTCTCTAAAGTTCAGCCAAACATCATTCACAGTTTTACAACCAACAACAAAGGAGAAAGCAACCTTTGAGAATGTTGCATTAATTAGAGCAATAAGAGTTTTATCTTGAGTAATTCATTAAAAAAATTTGGATTCACAACAGAAGAAAAATATTATTCAACAGAATTCTCACCTTTAAGTAGGAAGACATTGCTTTCGACATGGAATTGTTCCATCAATAAAGCAAAATAAGAAATGGGCCTTCATAATCAATTTCACTTGAAAATGCTACAATAGATAGTTTGTGGATTCTAATCGAACAGGTATCAAGTTACAGATTTTGGATAAAAGAAAAATTGAAGAGTTGAGCTATGAGTTACACTGATAGAAGTTCCATTTGCTAAATTTGAAGAATAAGCCATAGACGTACGCTTCTCCTTAATTCTCTGGTACCATAAAATCAGAAAGAAATATATGTAAAATAATTATGCGCACTTCATTATTTACAAATCACTATTACACCTCTATTTATATAATTAGAGAGAGTAGCTAATTATTTCAACTAACTAACAAACCACTCACTAACTTAACCATAAGAGATCTATACAATAATAATACACCACAACAAATCTTGGTTTTAATGTCGGACAAAAAAAACACGGAGGAAATGATGTCGGACAAGAAAAACACGGAGGAAACCATGTCGGACAAGGTAAAAAACGCGCCGATTTTAATATATATATATTTTTAAGTATCTATGTCGGGCCTAGCCCGCCATTGTAAGTTTAGTTTTAATGGCGGGCCAGGCCTGACATGGATAATGTGTGATTTTAATTAACCCTAACTTCAAAATTTCACCAAAAATTTTACAATCGATAATTTTTTGCCTCCCACCTCCCTTTGCGAACCCAGCTTCAACTTCAAAACCCTCTCTACCATCGTTGTGAACCCAGCTTCACTACGTGGGAAGGCCAACGAATAGCCATGAACGACAGTGCGAGCGACGGTCCAGGAGTGATTTTACGGCAGCGGCGAGCTTCAATTCGGCGGTAGGCGGCGGCGACGAACGAATATATTGGGCGGCGGCCACAACATCGAAGGTTCCATTCTTCTTCTCTTCTCTTCCCTAGTATTAGCTCGTTTTCATCTCCTTCTAGTTTGGTAATTTCTCATTTTCTTATGGTTTGAGTTTATGTTATTTTATCTATAACTTTAGTTTTTTTTTCTCTTTCTCTGTTGTGCCCTGCTGCACGAATGAAATCAAAA
This sequence comes from Momordica charantia, assembly GCF_013281855.1. Taxonomy (NCBI): domain Eukaryota; kingdom Viridiplantae; phylum Streptophyta; class Magnoliopsida; order Cucurbitales; family Cucurbitaceae; genus Momordica; species Momordica charantia. The sequence continues at coordinate 13,782,762 of NW_028275166.1, read as the reverse complement.
AAAAAAAAATTGGAGTGGGTTTAGATGGGATGGGAAGGGAAGGGAAGGGAAGGGAAGGGGATAATATTATTTGTTGGAGGGATTTTAAGATCTGGAAAATGGAAAATGAAGAGGAAAAAAACTAAAGAACGTGAAATTGAATAGGGAAGGAGGAAAATAATCTTGTTTGTCCCTTGCCCTTTCACTTTATCATCACTTGACAAACTAATCATCTACCGCCTACGCCTTCACCCACTCTCTATCTCATCTTGTAGATTTTAGATCGGTAGTCCTAGTCATCATTTGAATTAGTTAAGTGTTGTTGCTGCTGCTTGGTGAATTGAATTGAGATGTGTGGATTTAGAAGACATGAAAGCAGTTGATTTTGTCTTGTCTTGGGCATAGAATGGTTTTGTCTTGTCTTCGGCATAGAATTTAACCAAAGTCGACAAAAGGGTGAAGCCGAATGGAATGGCAATTGGCATATTTTAAAATTCTAATTCCACACGTCATTCACCTTCTTTTAGTCTCTACTTTCTTGTCTTCTCAATTCTATTGTGCACTTTGCTACTCCTATCAATAATAATACTACTTTCAGATCTATATTCACTCACCCTTCAAACTGACCCAAATCAACGTGCAGATGAACTTCCAAAGACCCGAATCAGATCTTTTTTTTTTCTTTTTCTTTTTTACAGCATTTTCTACAGACCTTTGAAATTTAAAATAATAATAATAAAAACAATAATAACAAACACTTTTTCTTCTGTGGGTGAGTGTAGAGTACAGGCAGGTGGGGTCCATCCATATTTCTATTATAACCTTCCATGTTTACTAGCTACCACTTTACATACCCCACCTTATCAACCATTTGTTTCTTAATCATTCTTGTTTTACTTCTTAAGAACCCGACAAAGTACGCAAGCTTAACCATTGTTTTTTCTTTTTGTAGATTAAACTTTCATAAATTTAGTCATGGATAAGTCGTGGATGACAAAAAATAAAATGTCAACCGAGTATAGTTTAGGGGTTGAGATGTTTATTGAAAATGGATTACGACATTCAAAAAGATCAAATGTCATTTGTTGTCCATGTTTAAAGTTTGTGAATGAAAAGTCTCAAAATGTGAATGTAGTAAGAGATCACTTTATTTGTTTATGGTATCGATTAAAGCTATAAGACATGGATTTTGCATGGTGAATCACTACCAATTAAGAGAAACATTGAAAGTATGTCTGATAGTGTACAAGAAGAAGTTGAGGATGACGACTTTGATGACACAATAGGGATGTTTGAGGCTGCATATGATTACTTTGATGAAAATCCACAAAATTTCGAGGAGCTACTGGGTGATGCGAAGAAACCATTATATTCAAATTGTAATAACTTTACCAAAATATCTGTATTGTTGAAGTTATATAATTTGAAGAAACCATTAGGTGAGTTTGTTTCACCATCCCTATATTTTAATGTTGCCAAAAGGAAGTCAAATTTGGGATTGCAACCTCAAGACCAAGCTGAATTGAAGACTCAGAGCTCACAACCAAAAAAATCCACAACTAAAGTCAGTAATGTCTCAAAGAAAAAGGAGAAAGGGAAGGAAGTTGTCAATGCACCTACTAAAGTTTTTATCCCAAACGAACAACCAACAATGGTAACTAATTTGTTTTAGTTTTGTCACTTACTGTTTCTGGGCACGAAACTTATCTTTTTTGTGCTTAATATTTAACATTTTGCTTTTAAATTTTCTAAGGGAAAACTGTCTCATATGGCTATTGGATCGGTGGAGAACATTGTTGTAATAGGCACAGTATTTGATAATGACGTTCAAAGTCCAACAATTCATGGAGTGCCATTAGGTGTGGACAATGTCAGAGTGATGGTAGACATTGTCATGGGCGAAGATACTACGATACCAATTCTTATGAAGGGTGAGATAAAGACATTAAATCAAACCATTGGTAGCTTTGTGGCATGGCCTCGTCGACTAGTAATTTTAAATGAGGAGAAAAATGTATGTCTTGTTCTAACTTGAGTGAAGTTTTAACTTTTCGTTTGTTAAATGTTGTTTGTAATTTTTTTTGTCAAAGGTTGCTTCTCCTCGAACATCCAAGCCAAGAACACAATCATCTGAACATATTGATGTCCACATGACTATTAAACTCATAAATCAATATGACGTGCGTTCAATGAACAACAAGGATGTAATTGAATTCAATATCGGTGATTACATATTTGGAATGGAGAAGATCATTGGTTTAATACGTGATGACATCATGCAATACTGCGAAATGATTCAAATAGGCTATATGTGTATGCTCACGTGCATCGCGTAAGTATATTAAATCTATTTCATATCTTAACGTCGCTAACTATGAACTTTAATGTTTTACAATTATATGTTTAGGTATCTTTGGAATGAATGTGAGGAGGAGACACATAAGAAGTTCTTGGTGGTTGACCCTGACAACATTGTACCACAAATTATGTCTTAAGAAACTTGTTCTAGACATCTAGCCAATAGGTTAGACATGAGTAACTTGGAACAGGCAATACTCATCCCACATAACCGCGGGTAAGCTATCAATTTAACTTGATTTTATTTATTTACAGTTTCTTTAGTCCATCCATGAATATAATATTATCATGTTGGTTATTAATAGTTTTCACTTAAAGTTGTTTGTTATACATCTTCGAGACAATTGTGTTTATGTATTGGACTCTCTAAGAAGTAAGATTGAAGAAAATTATAAGGGAATCATAAACACGTAAGTGTCTTGAACTCTTATAGTTATAATTTTTATAATTATGTCATTCTAATGTTTCAAGTTATTTAGATCATTGAAAATGTGGCAAGCCAAACACTCTATTCAACATTGTCACAGTACTACAATTTGGAAACTTGTGAAGGTAAATTTGCATTTGATTACATTTTAAATATGCTCAAATTTACATTGAAATCTTTTGTTAACTCATAATTATATTATTTTTAAAATTTTCTATATGTAGTGTCCTCATCAACTAGGTTCTATCGAGTGTGGGTACTATTTGCAAAATTATATACGAGAAATAGTGCGGAACCCTAATACTCCCATAACTGAACTTGTACGTATTATCATATACCTTTATGTGTTTATATATGCTTTATCCTTATATTAATCAGTATTATCTTTCTTTTTTTGTAGTTTAATACAAAAAATGCCTACAAACAAGAAGAAATCGACGAAGTTCGAATAGAATGGACATCATTTGTTGGACGATTTGTGTAGTACCTATGGATTCATTACTTTTGTTTATTTGATGTAAGTATTTTGTTCGGGTTACTTTCTGTAGTAGTACTTAGTAGATTTGAAATACTTGGTCTTGTTTATAATATATAGAACTTTGGATTGTTATGCTGAATGTAGTTTTGTTGGAGGGACGGGCGGTCCCATTTGTTTCTGTGTGGAAGGGTGTTAATATATAGAAGTGTTTGGTTGTTGCTGAATGTAGTATATTATTGCTTTCCAAGTTAATTTTGAGTTATTCTAAAGTAGAGAGGTCATGTTGAAATTTGTACTTGTTTGATCAACTCTTAAATAATTGTGTTTTGAGTTTAAGGTTAGTTTTTGAGTTAAGTTTTAGAATAGATCATGATGTTGAAATTAGTTTTAGTTGCATATTATGTTTTCAGTTTCAATAATATTGAGATATTATTTTGTGTCAATAAGTTGGAAGGAGATATATTGGTTGGTCAGTTTTGAGTTCTATTTTAAATTAGGGAGGTCATGTTGAAATTTATACTTTTTTTATTGTTTGTGTTTTGAATCTAAAGGTTAGTTTTTGAGTTAAGTTTTTCGAATAGATCATGATGTTGAAATAGTTAAGTTTTAGTTGCATATTAGTTTTTGAGTTGCAATAATATTGAGATATTGTTTGCGTGATTAGGTTGGAAGGAGATATATGGTTGGGGTTAATATTGAGTTGGTTAGTCACGTCTCGGCAACCAACTATTTTTTTAATTAAATTATTCACGAAATAATGATGGTCAATGTCTGTCATGAAATATAGTCATTCCATGATGCACGAGGCGAAGATACAATGACGCTCAAACAATGACCCTCAAATGATGACGTACAAATAATGACGCACAAACGATGACGTACAAACAATGTCGCACATATAATGACGGGCAAAAACCGCCATGTAAAATTAAACGAAACAAGGACACTCATAAAAATGTCGGTCACTGCCTGTCATTGTTATCCTTCCATGACGGGCATGTCCATCATGGAAAAGAAGATTTACATGACGGGCAATGCCCGACATTAAAATTGTCCGTCATTGAAAAGAAACAAGGACACTCGTATAGATGTCGGTCACTGACCGACATGGTTACTCGTTAATGACGGGCAATGCCCGTCATGAAAAGCCGAATTTGTTGTAGTGATAATACACTTGAGTTAATACCTCCAAACTCTACATCTAGGTGAACAACCATCCATAAATGTGATAGATGTGTTCTAGCTCTGTATCTTAAATGCAAATGTAATGCGAAGAACTAACCCACACAAACATATCATCACATACAAATCTACTAAACATACACTCAAAGAAAAGATGGTCCCGAGATTCAATTTCGTTAGAACAAAGTACATAGAAAATAGGAGTAGAAGGAACCCAAGAACAAATACAACTCCGAGTCAACAGACGATTATGAACATCGGTCCACTAACTTGTTGATCTTCTTCGATCATCAACTTTGTAGCCTATTGAGTCAGTCGATTTATTAATGTCTTTTAATTTTAGAGACACTTGTCAAACATCGCGATTGGTCTTAATTTTTAATGACACATAATTTTGTTAATATTACATGATAGTTTTTTGTTGGCCAAAATTTGTCTTTCTTCAATTACCATGTGGCATAATCTTACTAAACTAGTTTACGTCATTAAATGATCTTATCATAGACAAGTGACATAATTTGATTTGTCAACTTTATGTCATTTATTTTAATTTGAAGACATGCATAAATTTATAATGGGTCACAGCTTTAAAATATGTAGTTTCATATCATTAATCCAAAATAATGACATGAAAATTGAAATTGGTCGAAATTTATTCTTCACGTATTCCAATTCACTAGTGAATTTGAAAACAAAAAATTGAATATAAATAAAGTACCAAACATATTAGATATCCCATCAAACAAACATATAAGTACGAATGTTCATCTCACAAGAATCTGTTATGAAAACATGAAAATGTTATTTTCAAAATTTACCTCCACATGATCTTTACACATTTTTAAAAAATAATTCCATAAGATAAAAATTCAGCCAATTCATTTGGATTGAGTGAATGGGGAATGAATAAAATATCAAATATGACGTAAAAGATTTTTACAAAGCAAGCTACCTTTGAATTGTTGTTCTAACCCTAATTTATCGATAAGATTGTGGGAGAGAAGCTCTAACTTTTGTCCATTAATCATGTGAGAGGAAAAAAGTGAAGAAAACATTAGTCAAAGTATAAATTTTTATTTCTCATTTGTTATCCCAAACCCTACGAACCTAAGCAATCACTTAGCTGTCACTATAATATTAAAATTTTATTGACATGTCGACATTTCTATCAATATTTATGTTTATAGGTTCATCAACATTTCTTTAGTATCACAAAAAATCAACAAAGATATAAAACATATCAATAAAATATGACTAATATAAATATAATATTAATATTAGTTATTTTTAATTTATTTAAAAGAATGAAATACTTATTCATTAATTTAAATACTCGTTATGGATTTTTTATTTTTATAATTTTGTCAAAATTATCCATAGACATCAACATTTTATCGATATTTTCATCAACAATTTCAATAAAATTGAGACATTGACATTTCCATCTTGATTATCAAGACTTTATTTCAAATTATTAACAGCAACTAATGAAATGTTTTCTCTCCTTTTTTTATTTGAAATAACTTAAAACTTAAAACTTAAAATATCAAATTAAAACTTTTTGAAATGCATAATGGAAACCAACCGTACATTTCAAGGATATTTAATATAATTTATCAGTTTTACTTAAATTATAAACATAAAAATAGCATTTCCCTTGAAAATATCAGCGTCACTATCTAGCCATTCCACGAGGCAAACTATTCGTCGTCAAACTAGTCAAACATTCAAACCCCACCCGAAAACGACGTCGCTTCCCCTTCTCTCCACTCGCCACCTGTAACTAAAATTTTGAATACTACGTAAATAAAAAAATTAAAAAAAAAAGAAAAACAATTGTCGGGGACACGTCAGATCGCCAAAGGCCGTGACGCTCCGTCCATCACCCGCCGTCCCACAACCAAATTCCCCCTATTCACCAATCCCCACGCCACCTGTCCCCCAACACGCCGCTAACGTCACCCACCCCCTCGGTCACCGTCTGGGCCCACCCCACCCCGTTTCCACTCCCCTCCCGCCACGTCGCCATAAACTACAAACTTATCGGATCCCCAAATCGATCTGGCCAATCTCCTTCCGCCACGTATCTACGGATTATTCGATGACGTGGCGTATTACACTGGTGACGTGGTGGCCACTTAGGGAATGCCCCAAAAAAACGAAACCCCTTCTTCCTTATATAAAGGTGGAACGGTTTCTCGACCTTTCCATGTATCCAGAGTTTCAGTTAACACACGTCCCAGGGATTCAGCACGTGCTTCACACCACGTAATCATCTTGAAACGCACCGTTTAATCTCCCGAGTATAAATACAAGAGTTGGCCCCATTTTCTCTGCATTCCAATTAGAAACAGAATCACAAACGTCTCACGATGGCGACGCAGTCGAAAGAGAATCAAGAACCACCATTCTCCGGCTCCTCCGACGAGTTTCCGGCGGCGGAATCGCCGAGGCCGATCTGTCATTCTTGTGATTTTAACTCTCCGGCAGAAGTGGAGACGTCGACGGAGGATCAGGAAAGTATAGGATCGTCGGAAGAAACAGAGTCTCCGAAATCAGTTGCGAAGGCAGGGGACTGGAGGAAGAAAATGGCGTACGTTCACTACCAGATCCGGAGAATCAGAGAGGAAGACTTGCATCTCGGCGAGGACATAGGCGAAGGATTCAACGCGAAAGAGAAGATCAGTAATCCGATCGGAGTCGGAACGTGGTGCGATGTTGGCCAGCAATGTAAGAATTCTCATCAGATGAATCTTGTAATTTTCTCCCGGCCGATCTTGTCGAGCTCGCCGCTCAGCGGGAAGAACACACACTTAGGGCATTAAATTAAAAGTCTCAAAATCAAATCGAGGTACTCTTCTGATCTTCTCGATTCAGAGGAATGAAAAAGAAGTTTTCGATTTATTCTTGTGATTAAGTTAGTTTTCGCTCCGGATTTTGCAGGGGAAATGGAAAGAGAGATTAGTTGTTAGAGTACTGTGCAGGAAAGATTGTGGAAAGTTTTGATCTCTGCCATGGCTGCTTAGATTTTAGGGCTTTTTTTTTTTTTTTTTTTTTATAATTTGGTGGAAAAAAGGGAACGCATGAATTTCGATGATGTAAATAAACTTCTGGTTTTGTTCCTTTCCTGTGATCTTTTCTTTCTAAACTTGGACTTTTTTTCCAGCCAAATTTTAAAAGAATAACAAATTAAAAACAATTTTCAAAATTACGAAATCTCAATAATATAATTATTAATTGAAATATATAGTTCTCACCTGAAATAGTTGCTGATCAGTAACGAACAAAGCATTATTCATTAAAAATATAATATAGGTGTAAAATGACTAACGAAAAAAAAAAGAGAGATTAAATTGGGAGGAATATTTAAGTTGATTATTCACATAATTTTGTTGAACTAGTCAAGATTATACCTTAATAAGAATTAAGAAATATAATATTTTACTATCTTTAAATTGGGAGGAATTTAATCTCTACGTCGGTACCCTCGTTTTGATTAAAAAAAAAGAAGTAAATAGAGGTATATTTTTGAGAAAAGCATAAGATATATATCTATAGGAAAATATATATATATATATTTTTTGAGAAAAGCATAATATATATTTTAATCAAAATATTATATTAAAAAATAGTATCCAAAGCCATAGATCAGCAGTAATTTCTACCCTATTGCTACCTATATTTAATATTTAAAAAGAAAAGATATTTTGGAATATCGACTGATTTTTTCTATAGACAAATTTATTAAAAGAAAATAAAAAGGGAAAAAATGTTTATCATTAAAATTTGAAGATTTTTGTTTTGTTTATCAAAAAAAAGAAGATTTTTGGCCAACTAATTATAAGATTCTTTCGTGTTAATGGTATTTTATGATGCAATATTTCCTCTTAAAGTAAATTAATTATTAGAAGTTGACTATGTATAATTGGAAATTTTCCATTTTTTCTACTGCAAATATAAAGGGATATGAATGGAATATTTCATCCCTTTTGACCTTTTGTTGTTGATTTTGTTATCTTATGCTCTTAATTAGCACAGATCTTGCAAGCTGAATCATGTTTCTCTGATTTTTTTCCCCTTCGTAATCCTGCATTTAATAAACTTTCCCATATTTAAACATTTAAGCAATTATCAATAATTAATCTGTTATCACTTAGAAGTGGAAAAAAAAAAAAAAAATAAGACGTCCATTTACCTTGTAAAAGAAATAAAAACAATCAATAATACTATCTTGATAAAATTCGATCTCTCGTTCTACACTAAAAATAATAATAATCAATACTAAAATTGAGTTTAACAAAAGGTCGGGATATATTAATCATCAATATTTACCCATTTTTTCTACTGAATTGTATGCATTGTTAAGCCAGCCTACTAATTGTGATTTGTACTACTGTGTCCTTTCTGCCTGCCTACAATCTTTACTTTTTTTTTTCTTTTTTGTTAAATGTATCTTTTTAGTTTTGATTAGTTCACGAATCAATCCAGGTAAAAAGATTCCCACTGTGAAACTTAATAACGATAATTTCCTTCTTTGAAAATTCATGAATTAGAGGCCTTTATCAATAAAGACACTAAGGCACCACTCAAAGTCATCGAGAATGCTGAAAACTCTTATTCTACAATACGAATTCCTAATCCGGTGTATTGTCGATGGAAGTGGCAAAATAAACTAATTTCATCTTGGCTTTTGGGATCTATGAATGAAGATATATTGGAGCAGATGTTGCACTGTATGTACTTCTACCAAGGAAATTTGAAACAGCTTACTCCAGATTTTCACTCCAAGAAATCTTGCACAAGTTATGAAGATAAAATCAAAATTGCAAAATTTGCAAAAAGGAGGTTCGTCATTGAAGGAGTATTTTTCAAAGATCAAGAAATGAATTGGTGCTCTAGTTGCTGTTGGAAAGACTATTTCAGTAGAAGATCATATCATGTATATCTTGGCTGGGTTAGGTTCCGAATATGAATTTATGATTTCGGTAATCTCAACCAAAATTGGGTCACAAACAATCCAAGTTATGTCTCTCTTACTTACGCAAGAAGATAGAAAGGAAAACAAGATGATAAATACAGATGGCACGCTTCCTACAATAAATTTGATGGTTCAAACTAGACAACTAAGGAGAATGACAATTCAAAAGGTGCTGGACAATTTTCGAGTCCGAACTTGAATCGAGGTAATAACCAAAGAGGAGAAGGATGAAACAATAACCCTAATTGAGGAAGAGGCCGAAATTGGAATAATCGTAATCGAGTACAATGTCAACTTTGTGGCAAATTTGGTCACACGACACTCAAATGTTATTTCCGATATCATCCACCTCAACAACGACCACTCACGACTAGTTTGTCCTATCCTACAGGTAATTCTCCTTGTCCTTATATGTCAAGAATGGTGGCTGCTTTGAATCTAAATCAAGATTGTAATTGGTATTCAGATTCTGGTGCCACGATTCATCTTACTCACAACTTCAACAATCTATCTGTTGAATTTGAATATTTTTGTGGGAATCAGGTTTATGTAGGCAATGGTGCAGGTTTGCCTATTTCTCATTTTGGTTACTCTTCCATTAATTCTTCTAATCGTCTTTTTCACCTCAGTAATCTTCTTCACATCCCTAATATTACAAAGAATTTGATCAGCGTAAGCCAATTTGCCAAAGATAATAGTTTGTTTTTGAATTTCACCCCTTTGTTTGCTATGTGAAGGACCCAATTACTCTGCTCCAAGAGACATTTTATGATGGATTGTATAGGTTTAACCTTTCCAAGCATCAAACCCTTTCTTCAAATTCAAATGATTCTTCTTCACCACAAGAATCTGTTTCTTTGTATACTTCAATTTTATCCCCTTTACCCAATGCTTGTAGTTCATTTTCGTTAGATCTTTGGCATCGACGTCTTGGGCATCCTGCCCCACCTATTGTCAAACATATTGCTAAGTCTTGTGCACCAAATTTGCTTAATAATAGTTCTCTTAATTTTTGTCATACGTGGGCAATTGGTAAAACTCATGCTCTCCCGTTTACCCCCTCTTTGACTACTTATACAGCCCATTTGCAACTAATTGTGTCTGAATTGTGGAGTCTCTCTTATAAATTATCTTGTAACGGTTTTTGTTATTACATTAGTTTTGTTGATGTCTACTCCCATTAGTTTTGTTGATGTCTACTCCCGTTATACATGAATTTATTTTCTAAAATCTAAATCTGGATCATTTCAAGTCTTTCTCAATTTCAAAACTCTGGTTGAGAAAATGTTAGGGACTTTTATTATTCGTTTTCAATTTGATGTGGAGTGAATTTAAAACTTTTACTTTATATCTCAAAGCTCATGGTATTAATCACAGACTTACCTGTCTTTACACATCCCAACGAAATGATATTGTTGAAAGAAAACATTGTCACGTTGTTGACACGGGACTTACTTTTCTGTCTCAATCTTCTATGCTACTTGAATTTTGGGATAATTATTTTTCTACCGCAGTTTATCTCATCAACAGGTTACCAACTACTCCTTTTCATGATGTGAGTTCCTTGGAAAAGCTCTTTGGCCAATCACCCAACTATTCTTCATTGAAGACTTTTGCATGTAAGTGTTATCCTTTGTTTACGTCCTTATAGTTCCCATAAGCTTGACTTTTGCTCTCGTCCGTGCAAGTAGTATTCATAAAGGTTACAAGTGCTTGTCTCTTGATGATCGTTTATTCATTGCGAGACATATTTTGTGTGATGAATCTTCCTTTTGTCAAATCTCCTATAGCCTCTACTCTCCCTTCTTCTAATATTTCTCAAATTATGCCTACTGTTACTTTATTATCTACATCTTCTCTTAATAGTTCTTCACCTCCTATTTCATCTTCAACTGCCCATTCTCTTTTGGATACAGATATCTCTTCTTCCACAAACTATAATCTTGGCTCTATGATTTCTACCCCTCAAATACCTACTTCTCTTGTTCCTTTGCTTGGACCTCTCACCTCTGTATCTATTGATTGTGTAGTTGATAATTCACACTTGATGATTACTCGAAGTAAGAACAGATTTGTTAGACTCAAGGCTCTTTTACTAACTTATGTTGAACATGAACCTCCCTTTGTCAAAGAAGCCTTAAGGTGCGAGCTTGGAGACGTGCTATGCAAGAAGAATATGACACCTTAATTCATAATGGTACATGAGACATTGTTGCTAAACCTTATGATAAGAAGGTTGTGAACTGCAAATGGTTCTTCAAAATAAAACGAGATTCAGATGGTTCGATTCTTCGGTACAAAGCTGGCCTTGTTGCTAAGGGATTTCATCAATCCCTAGATATTGACTACAATAAGACGTTTAGTCCTGTTGTGAAGCCTATCACCATCCGTGTTCTTCTCATGTTGGCTTTTGCTCATGGGTGGAGTATTCGTCAAATTGGCATAAATAATGCTTTTCTCCATGGTATACTTACTGATTCTATTTTTATATATCATCTAGAAGGCTTTCAGATATCTTGATCCTCTCTCCTTGTTTGTCGACTTCGCAAGTCTCTTTACAGTTTTAAGCAAGCCCCTCGTGCGTGGTTCGAACGACTGAGTCTATTTCTTAATTCTCTGAGATTTGTTAATTCTCTTGCTGATCCTTCCTTACTGTTACGTTGCTCTTCCACTCATTGTTGCTACATACTTGTTTATGTAGACGATATTATAATTACAAGCAGTTCTTGGGATGAATTACAAAGCTTATTTCAAGCTTGAATGCCAAGTTTGATTTTAAAGACTTGGGGACGTTGAACTACTTTCTCGGAATAGAGGTGTAGAGGAGTCCTATCTATCTGCTGGGGGTATGCTGCTCACTCAATCCAAATATATTTTGCACCTTTTGCATCACACAAAAATGGATAAGGCAAAGCCTATTCGACTCCCATGATAAATGGTTCCTTACTTTCTATTAAACATATAGTCAGTCTTTTTATGATGTGCACTTGTACAGAAGTGTTGTTGGCGCCTTGCAATTGAAGGGATTGAATCCCGCAGCGATAGCGCGTGAATGTTTGTGCTTCAATTTTGTTTTAGAAATACAACAAAGAAAAGGCAAAAGCATCATAGAAAAGGAAGTGGTGAAACATACCTTTGAAGACACTTTTTCAATGTAGAAACCAACGCCACCAAAAGATATTTCTCGCTATCCTCTGGATGTTAAGAACTTGGTTTGTAGGAACCGTCTTAAAATTGAGAGGGAAATCAAGAGATTGAGAGAGCGGCTTTTTCGTAAGAGTTTTAGAAACTCATTCAAGCAACAAAAGGAAAAAGGGGAGAACCTCCTTTTATAATGAAGGAAGGGTGAATGGGAAGTCACAACTTCCTCACTCACCACCTCCCCACTTGGTGAGAAATGAGAAAGGTTTTCTCCCCACTTCCCCACTTCGTGGTGGGAAGTTGGAGAAATTTTCTCCCATATTTACTTTTTATTTATTTTATTTTATTTAACAATTACATTAAATAATTTATTTAATTAACAATTGATTGAATCAAATTTAATTAATTACAAAAAAAGAATTATTAATTTAATTTAATTAAATATAATTTAATTTAACCAAATTAACGTAACCCATTAATTTAATCAAATCATATTTAATTAAATTAAACTTAAATTAATCAACCATATTAGAATCAAATTCTAATATACATCTCTCAATTTTTTAATCCAATTCAAAATTAACTTTATATCATAATTATCAACACACATTATATTAATTGCATCTCATACAATTAACTTTAATTCTTTTTAACAAATTTGAACTATTTAAATTATTTTCGAGACTAAATCTTCTTAACTATCCTTTACAAGCTAGCAATGAGACTTAATGGACCTATAAATCAGAAGCTTCAATGATACGAGATTAATTTATTAAACTCATTAACCATATTAATCAAAATTCGTTAACTGTCGGTCACTCCACTAAAAACCCACCGTTGCACTCTTTTCACTTAGAATATTTTACTCCCACAGATTTTGACCATTAATAGTAAGTTAATCCTTCATGAGTGTTCGTAACCACAGATTGGTCAAATTACGGTTTTACCCTTGTGTTACATCTTGGACCTTAAGTACCACTGATCTTCTAATGAACAACCTAATTATGGTCCGATCAATAACCAGAAGTCCCTCTTAGGCCAGTGAGAGGGTGGGACCCTTGTTCAAGTCCCGGACTCAGCACTAAAGGGAACACTCATCTACTTACCCTAAAGTCGGGAAAGAGTGAATTCCATCTTGTGTAGTTATGTTCCCAACTCCTCACTTGGTCTCGTCTCCAAAATGATAGGGATATTGAGTTGGCGACTCAGACCACTCTCACCCATACAAATCAAAGGACAAGCCTAACAGGCAGGAGTCCATTACTCACTCAAGATTGAGAGAGTTATCTGGTCATCCTATTAAAATATTAATCTATTAGCTAACGGTGTTACAGCTAAAGATTAATTATTTTGTGGTCCGATCTTATACAAACTCACTGTATAGGATATCCCCACTCGTATGTCTCCACACGAATGACCTGGATCAAGTCATTTGTAACTATTACAAAGTGGGCCGTATCTATAATGTTACCAGGATAAGGTACCAAATTTTATTCATATACTATAAACACTTTAGGTTATTACTAAACATTATCCACCTATATATCGAATATATACTATATATATTTACACTGTATATACTGTATATTTGTTATATACTGTTCCAGTTACATGACATAACCTCGGATGTTAGTTTATTGGATTTTGGTTAATGTAATTCTAAAAGAAACATCAATAACAACTTTATTGAATAAATATTTATTTTATGTTTACAAACCGAGTTTAGGGCATAAAACCCAACAACAAGATCAGTGTGAACAAGCTCTAACGATCTCTTTGCTCTCGAAGAAGATTATTGTGGAAAACTCTTCTTTGATTGCTTGCCAAGCAGACATCCTTCACAGAGTTGATCCAGATGTTTGGTATATGGCAATCATTTCACCATGTTTTTCGTGGCTAATAATCTCAAGCCATCAAAGTTCAAATGCCCAAGTCTTAAGTGCAAATCCAGAATGAATCTTTTAAACACGATTTCAAACATTTTGCAACATCAGTTTGAATGTTTAATGTAAACATTCTATTCTTCGTCATTTCGACTTTAGCAATCATATTGTCACGATGATCTCATATTGAAAGACTATAATCTATCATCAAAATATTATAGCCTTTCTCTAAGGGTTGTCCCAAACTCAAAACGTAATGCCCCGCGTTACTCAGGTTAGATTTAATCTCGACTCTCGAGGTTCTACCCCAAACTTATTTAAATTTATATAGACATAATTTATTCTATTTTGTTTTATTCTTACTTTATTTTATTTTGGGTCATTGAGGAGTCATAATGATTTATAATTTATGTTTCGAAGGGCACTACTAGGCCTTGGTTCGGACCGTTGGACTAAATTATTTTACTCCAATTATTTGGAGGCCGTTGTTAGAATTGGGTAATTGGGCTTTTTGTTTCAAATCCAAACAAAAGATAAACAAAAAGAAAAAGAGGGGAAAAACCAAAACCTAATTTTTCTTTTTCCCTCCTCCATCACGCAAATGCCTCCCTCCTTCATGTTTCTCTTCCTGTCGTTGGTGACGAGCCCCCATCGACGTCGCGACCTCGTTTCCCGATGACCCACACCTGCAAGCAGCAACGTCGTGCCTCCGTTCCCCGACAACCCACTTCGGCAAGCAGCAGTTCGGCTACGCGGCGGTGTTGCTCGGTGTCACAACCATACTAGTAGAGAGTAGGTTGTGACGCCCACGTAGTATGCAAGTGTCAGCGACAAGCATATGTCGCCCATCGGGCCATGACGAGGGCCGAGAGAGAAGTGTCGTGATGCGACCAAGGAGGATGGTGCATCACCTAACACACCATATGGATGTGCTCAAGAATGCCTAGAGAAGGCATATGCAGAATGCAAGGCGAAGGCGATGTCAGTGGTGTCGGTGACAAGCTCAACGGGGGCCAGTTGGGGCCCCGAGCCACGACCCTAGAAGTCGGGGTTCCGTCGAGAGTTTGGACGAGCGGCTTTAGAGTTAGATGCATATTAGTGGAATATGTAAGCACGCCAAGTTTCGTGTCAATCGAAGTTCGGACGTGTGCTCTACGTTGGCGAGTGACTCCTTGCCACTTTCGACGTACACGCCTGCCAGACCAAGTTTGCCTTAGAATGTACCTTAGGGCGAGGCATGGTGTTGGCTCTCCACCACCCCTGGGCCATGTCAGGACCTAAGTGAGCCACCACATGGCACATGCGTGTGTCATGGCGAGGGCGAGCGTCTACAAGACGAGTGTCTTGGGCGACTTCCGTCGAGGATAGTAACCTCGAGGACAGTGTCGGGCGACACGGGTGTGCCGGCATTGCGCCTCGGTCCATGTGTCGGAGGTTGCACCACGGGGGTCCCTATGTGGTACGGTATGCTCGAACGACACGACACGAGCGCAAGAGTCGTCGTGCCACGATAGTGTCCGGATGGCTGGATGTCCGGAAGGTCCCGATCATTAAGACAAGCACATGGGTCGGTTCTTGGTATGCGTGCCCAAGTGAGTAGCGAAGCCCGATGACATCCCGATGTTCGGGGTGACATCCTAAAGTACCGATGGGCACCCGGTAAGTGAGAAAAAGCTAGTCTTGGCCCGGTAAGCGGCAAGACTCATCCCGGTTGCCAAGTTTAGTCATTCCTTGTCCGGAAGTCGGCAGGAATCATCCCGGCAGTACCCGGTAAGGCCGTTTAGCCCGTTATTGACTAGTTTCTCTGCAGGAATGGTCTTAGAGGCGTCTGATGGGTCCGATAAGCTAGTTCTGACATAGTTAAGCGGCAGGAATCTCTCGGTTGTACCTGGTTGGCGTTTTAAGCTCGTTCTGGCCCCGTTATAGGTCAGAACTCATCCCAGTAAGGTCCTGGCTCATCGTAGGAGCGGGACGGTCGAGTGGTACAGAGCCAAGATGGTTGGAAAAGCGAAATGAAGCCGAGTCGAGGAAGAAAGAACCTCGTCTAAGGTCCGACGAAGCCACAAAGGGCGCGAAAAGTAGATTGGGGCTAGAGTTCCTCGTAAGGCTGGCCATGGTCGAGCTTAGATCATGGCGCCGCGCGGTTGAAAAATGTACGACCGTGACACTCGGCGTTCGCGGCAGCTGGGGAATTTTGGGACTTTTTCGACGGTTGTTGGCAAAGTCCGAGTTGATTAGCGGTGACCCACGACTCGTAGCACATAGTATTGGTGGCCTGTGCTCCTTGGGTAGCAGCCAGCAGCATCGATGATGGTTTTGGTGCGACTTTCCCTACTGTAAAAACGCAAACATCTTAGGTTCTCTGCGTTCAACGACTACCCACTTCCGTTCAAGGCCCGATTTATGCTACCCATGCCTATCCGAAACAAATCTATCATTTACACTTGAACGAAGTCGATCTTGTGGTAAATGGACTTTCAAAACTCCTTTAGAATGTTTTCCCATGGCTGAAAGTTGTAAATGACTTGCTGTTTTTTCCTTGTTTTATGTTATAGGTGTTGAAAACACGCAAGGACTAGGAGCATGGGAGTGTGTAAGTAGTACTAGGGGTGGTTGTGTGTGTTTATGGACTCTTGGAAATATCTCTTGGCTATTTGATTACCTAACATGTATAACTCATGTCATTATGATTGCTGGATGTGTTAGTTAGAGGTGATTGAATGCATGTTCTGAACTTGGTCATTCGTGCTAGCGTTATGTTGTTGGAACAGGTTGGATGAAATTTTTTAGTTTTCTTTTGTCAAATATGTATAATAGTTACCTGTTGAAAAGGTCTGTTTAAAGGATTTGCGAGTTGTACCTATCTTTATTACGTTGTGTAAAGCATGCTGAATATGTCTGCAAGTGTTGCTATTTATCTTACAAGAGTCATTACGTGTGCGTTCTCTATGTTGTGAGAATGCTGCTGGCTATTACATGTTGTGTTTATGCCATCTTTATGCATTAAAATCATGCAGGACAATGAGTTGTACTAGGACATTGTAATAAGTGTAATTAGGAAGCCAGTACTGGAAATCCTAGTTAGGGATGAGATGTGGAGTGAGATGTTATGAAAGAAGAACCCGTGAGTGTTAGGGTCGCGAGTGCAAAGGTCGGGGACTGATATGGTACTACTGGGTGTCGAGGCTCCAGGTACAAAGGTTAGGGGTCGATACACCAATCTTAGTATGGACGAATGTCGAGGCCTTGGGTACAAAGGTCGGGGTCGACATGAAGAAACAAATTATTGGATCAACATTGCTAGTTGGGTGTCAGGGCTCTGGGTACAAAGGTCAGGGGTCGACACGCCAACTTGGTTAGAATGGGTTTCGAGGCTCCGGGTACAAAGGTCGGAGATCGATACACCAGACTTGGTGGAAATGAACGTCAAAGCCTTAGGTACAAAGGTCAAGGGTCGAACACCAAATTTATGTAAATAAGTGTCGGGGCATTGGGTACAAAGCTTAAGGACCGACACAAAACGAAGGAGTGAGACATGGAGAATTAATGTGGTGACTGTTGGGTTTTATGCCCTAAATTCGTGGTTTGTAAACATAAAACAAATATTCATTCAATAAAGTTGTTATTGATAGAATTGCATTAATCCAAATCCAATAAACTAACATCCTAGGTTATGTGATGTAACTGGAACCGTATATAACAGATATATAGTATATATTTAATATACATCGTATATATTTGATATACAGTATATATTCGATATACAGGTGGATAATGTTCCAGTAGTAACCTAAAGGGTCTATAGTATATGGATAAGATTGGGTACCTTATCTTGGTAACACTATGGATACGACCCACTTTGTAATAGTTACAAATGACTTGATCCAGGTCATTCGTGTAGAGACATGCGAGTGGGGGTATCCTATACAATGAGTTTGTATAAGACTAGACCACGAACTAATTACTCTTTAGCTATAACACCGTTAGCTAATGGATTAATATTTCAATAGGATGACCAGGTAACTCGATCTCAATCCTGAGTGAGTTATGGACTCCTACCTGTTAGAGCTCGTCCTTTGATTTGTATGGGTGAGAGTGGCTCGAGTCGCTGACTTAATATGCCTACCATTTTAATGATGAAACCGGGTGGGGAGCTGGGAATATAACTACACAAGATGGAATTCACTCATTCTCGCCTTCAGGGTAAGTAGATGAGTGTTCTCTTGAGTGCTAACTCCAGGACTTGAACAAGGGGCCCCACCCTCTCACTGACCCGAGAGGGACTTCCGGTTATTTGTTGGACCATAACCAGGTTGTTCATTATAAGATCACTGGTACTTAAGGTACAAGATGTAACAGATGGGTAAAACGGTAATTTGACCCAACTGTGGTTACGAACACTCATGAAGGATTAACTTACCATCAATGATCAAAATCCATGGACACAAAATATTCTACAATGAGAAGAGTGCAACTGTGGGTCTTTAATGGAGTGACCGACAGTTAACGAATGTTGATTAATATGGTTAATGAGTTTAATCAATTAATCTCGTATCGTTGGAGGTTTCGATCTGTAGGTCCATTAAGTCCCCTTGCTAGCTCATAAAGGATAGTTACGAACAATTAGTCTTGAAAATAATTTGAATTGTTCAAATTAGTTAAAGGGGACTTAATTTAATTAATTAATGTTTTGAGGATAACAAACACACTTAGTATTAATTGTTTTTGGTGTGTAAGAATTATTGTTATAAAGCATAATTTACTATAAGCTTCAATCATATTATATGATTTATTGTAATACATATTTTGTTATTTGACAATTTTAGTATTTTAAAGTGTCTATAGCGCAGAGCTCGATACAATGTGTAACACCCCCCAATTTCACTACAAGGAATGGGGTACCGTTGCCATAACTATACACCCTTATGCCCATTAATGAAACATAAAGCGGAAAAACCCGTTGGGTTTCTGTCGCAACCGAAAACCTGGAAACGCATATTGCCTCAGTGGCTAATAATCCAAATAAAGAGAGTCACAATTATTTGTTTCCACAATTCAAAAATTTGTCCTGGTTTTAAATAATAATAATAATCAGCACAACTAGCAGCTCGGTAAAAAAGTATGAACTAAAGAAGAACGTCCCATGAGTCAACCAAAGCCAAGTCTCTAACGCGAATAGTAATGAAACCCTAGCCCAACTATCCTAAACAAAACGCAGCTAGTGGTCCCTCCTCGGTCAAGCCTCCTCCACGTCATCACCACGGCCGCAAGCCCTGTTCACACCTGAAACCAACAACATAGATGAGGGGTGAGTATAAAAAAATACTCCGTAAGTAGCTCTCACCAAACAAACACCAAACAACATACTCACAATCACAGCGACATCATACTCAATAATTAAAGAAACAAGCATCAAGAAACTATTAATAGTAAAGTGACATCTCGACACTCCAAACAAACTTCAGAACTCTCGTGACTTTGATTTGCACGACCCGCTAGTCCCTAACTCCTTCAACATACAACTCGTACTAAATTCTGAGTTAGTATTCCAAGTCTAGCTCTTCGAGGTGCTTCGTCCCTTGACATTTATCGCCAAGGTACCGACGTCCCTCTAAAGAAGCTTGGTGTATGACCTTGTCATTTATCCCCAAGGTCTTGAACTATGCACCGGTCCTTGACATTTATCCCCAAGGTACCGACGTTTGTTCAACGTATTGGTCTTTGGCCTCCACCACGTATGAACTCAATACTAATCTCAATGAGATTCATCATGCTGACCCCCGACCCTTTGTACCCGGAGCCTCGACACTCCTCTCTACCAAACGGGTGTACCGACCCCCGACCTTTTGTACCCGGAGCATCGACACCCCATAGCGACGTATCAGACCCCAACCTTTCTCTCGCAGGGCCTTAACACTCAACCAACATCCTACCCGTAACAAACAACACTGACGTGCTCACTCTTAGTTTTCAACAGGGGTTCCAACTCACGATAACCCATCCTACTAGTCACAACAACCTTCACAACAAGGAAAAAAACTTCCAATATACTTATGACTGGACAAAAGTAACAACAATCAATTTTCTCCTAGTGCCAGGCATTCTACTCACACGTTTAGCACAAACGCCACTTTCTACCAGACAACAGATGCAACAAGACCCTCATATAGCAGTCATCAAATATAACGTATGCCTTATGTACATAGTCATTTCAAACGAGACCACATCAACCTATACATAAGCACAAATGTCACTTTCTACCATACAACAGATGCAACAAGACCCTCCTATAGCAGTCATCAAATATAATGTATGCCTTATGTATATAGTCATTTCAAACGAGACCACAGCAACATATACATATTACTCAACTAGGGATGACCATAGAAGCCCACCCAACATTCTCAGGAATATCGATACAGCAATCACACTCCGAAACATAAAATCCAACAGATGCTTCACAACATTCTAGCCAACCTCAGTTAGTAAAACTCAACAACAGCAGACATTCACATCTAAACAAGCACAGAAAACAACGCAAGGACTCATTCAAGGTACTCGGCATACAATCACTCACACACACACCCCTGGTACTACTTACACACTGCTAAGCTTCAAAAACACGCGTCGATTCAACACCTAAGCACTAAGAGAAAAAAAAAACAGCAATTAAAATAGGAATTCCAGCCCACGAAACTAGTTCTAAGGTGCTATAAATGCTTCGTTACCGCCAAAAACGATTTCGTTCAGGTGCGGGTAGCTCCAATCCAAGTCTATGGGGCGTGGGTTGCGTAGATCGGGCTGTTAACAGACGTGGGTAGTCGCCGAACACCAAAAACCCACTGTTCGAAAATTTCCGCTGTCACCGCCGCACGCCGCTGCACCTGCTACACACCGCTGTCACGAACGGGCAATCCCCTGTTGTCACCGTCGCATGTCGCTAGCACGAATGGAGCTGCCGCACGCTGCTGCCAGGAACGGAACGTTGCCCGCTGCATGCTGCTGTCCTGAACACACCGTCGCGCCCGCCGCCGTGGATTGAAGTCGTCGCCGCGCGCCGCTGTCACGAACGGAGCGTCGCTCTGCTGCACGCTGCTACCCCGAACAAAACCGCCGCGCCTGCTGCCGTGGGCTGGGTCGTCGTGCCGTCGCCGGGTGCGGTCATCAGAGGATGGGCTCGCCGGCGATGGCTGTGAGGCAGCACAAGGAGAGGAACTTGTTTTCCTAGAAGACAAACATGAAGGTGGGGGAGGCTAGGGTTTCCTTTTCCTCTATTTTGTTCTCTTTTTGTTTTAGTTTCCAAATAGTTAGGGTTTTAGGAATTTGATTAATCTAACACATGACCCTTACCTTGGGTAAGTTTTGGGCTTTTAAGAAAGCCCACTTAACTAATAATTTGGTTGAAGGAAAACAAGATTCATGAACTCCAAATGATTAAAATTGCAGTCCTCACCTCCCTATACTTAATTAGTTCCACTAATAGGATTAAGCAACCGACCCAACGACCCAGGACAAGGCCACAGCAAAACACTCATTGTCATAACTCACAACAATTACCGTAGTAGTTCAAAATAATTGGCATAGAGCAATTAGATAAGTTTAAAATTATCTCTAAGAAAGAACCCCTGGGATTTGAGGGTAACCGGACCTGAGTAACGCGGGGCCTGACCTACGTTACACAATGATTCCAACGATTTTCTTGTTAATTTTTGTTTATAAGGCATCTTGATAGGGGGAGTTTTATAAAACTTGTGTCAAATGCCTTTTTGTCCATTATTTAGGGGGAACCTTAATGTTTCTTATTTATTTTTCTTAGTTGTCTTTTTTGATTGATTCGAAAAGGGGGAGAGATATTAAGAAAAATGAATAATCTTGTGAGAAATTGTGTTACAATTAAATTTATGTTTGTCTTGATTGTGCTTCATGCTATCTCACACACCACTTTGATTACATTTTTCTTCAGTGGTTTGTCATCATCAAAAAGGGGGGAGATTGTTGGCTTTTTTGCCCTTAATCTCGGTTAATTAATTTAATTAATTAATGTTTTGATGATAACAAACACAGTTAGTATTAATTGTTTTTGGTGTGTAAGAATTATTGTTATAAAGCATAATTTACTATAAGCTTCAATCATATTATATGATTTATTGTAATACATATTTTGTTATTTGACAATTTTAGCATTTTAAAGTGTCTATAGCGCAGAGCTCGATACAACGATTCCAACGACATTTGAGTTGCCCAAATCGGAGCTCAAAGGAAGAAATTATGACAAAAACAAATTGAAAGGAAACATACCGAGAGGATGATGTGGCGGCTAAATCAACTAAGCGGACTAGTAAAATAGTGACACGTGGCAAGATGTATTTACTTAAAAAAATGGAGAAATGAAAATGAAAAGAAGGAAAAGAAATAAATTAAAACAAAATATATATATATATAAAAGTTACCATTGGAAGTTTAAGAAGTAAAAAAAAAAAAAATTGTCAAATGTATGATTTGATTTGATTGGAAAAAAAACAAAAAAACAAAGAAAGAAATAAAGGAAAGAGCGGTTGATTTATATATTATTATTATTATTTTATTCAATTAATTTTCAATCTTTCATTTTTAATGATTAAATATCCAATGGTCCAAATTCAATTTCGATTTCAAATTTATTTTCAATTTTCATTCTCTGTTTAAACCCTTCATTCTCTCAAAATTTGTAACACTCATTCTCTCCCAATTTTCTCTCTAATTCATACCTTGTTAATCTATCTTCAAAGCTTCAATTTTTGTTCTAAATTCTTGAGGGAGATTTTATTTGACAGATATTGTGCTTATAATTTTATTTTCTGTTAGCCATTTTAGGGCATTTATTTTGTAAGAATTTTTCTTACAAAATTTGTGAGATAAATTTGTATATCTACTCTTTGAGAGAGTTTGTAAGATTGTGCCTTCAAAATTCCAAATCTTTGTAAGAGTTGCTGTTGAGCTTGAAAAAGAGCATTTGTAACGGTTTGATCTTGAACCGTGGAAAAGATCAGGTTCGTTCTTGCTCCCGTAAAAAGAACCTTGTACTGGTTGGACTCTAAGCCGTGTAAAGAGTCAAGTTCTTCAATTGAATACCCAAGTGGAGCATCGGAAGTGGAGTAGGCCGATTGTTGTCGAACCACTATAAAATTTCCGGTGTCATTTTCTATAACCCTACTCTATTTAATTTTTGTAATTAATTTTCTTTATTATAAATTGCATGAAATTAATTGCTATAATTTGTTATTCATATTTATGTGCAATACTTGGGTGGTGAAATTAATTAGGATGTTTGTGTTTCTAATTTATTGTTTAATTTGTGATAAAATTAATTGTTCCTAAAAAGTTTACTTATTTGTTTAATTTGGGCCCACCGTGTTAAAAAGTTTTAAAAGTTTCATTAAACCCTATTCACCCCCTCTAGAATTGTCATACCAATCCAACAGTATGTTGATACATTATAATATAAAGTGAATTTTGAATTGGATTCAAAATTACGAGGGAGATGGATATTAGAATTTGATTCTAATATAGTTGATTAATTTATGTTTAATTTAATTGAATATGATTTAATTAAATTAATGTGATATATTAATTTGGTTAAATTAAATTAGATTTAATTTAATGAAATTAATAATTCTTTTTCTTTTTATATAATTAAATTCGATTTAGTTAACTATTATTTTAATTAAAATAAAAGAAAAAAAAAAGAAAAAAAAAAGGAAAAAGAACATGGGAGGTGACCTCCCACTTTCCACCATTAATGATGGAAAGTGGGGAGGTCTTCCCATGGTGGGAAGTGAGTGGGGAAGTGGTGACTTCCCCCTCCCTCCCCTTCCCTATAAAATGGAGGCTCTCCCAATTCCTTTTTAATGCTTCCTCGAACGTTGGTTAATAGAGTTTCCGAAAACTCTAACGAGAAAATCTCCCTCTTGATTTTTCAATTTCCCTTTCAATTATAAGACGGTTCCCACAAACCGAGTTCTTAACGTCTAGAGGATAGCGAGGAAGACTTTGTGGTGGCGTTGATATCTACATTGAAGAGGTGTCTTCAAAGGTATGTATCACTAACTTTTTGTTATTCATGCTTATGTGTTTTTTCTTTGTTGCAATTCTAAAACAAGATCGAAGCACACGCGTTCCCGCGCTTCCGCTGCGGGATCCGATCCCTTCAGTGACAAGAGTTAGAAAGTATTTGGGAATAGTGAAGAGCCTACGAGCTAGGAGATGTGGATTGTGTTACTTTTAACGCTTATTGTATGTTGTCAACCTTTACAACTTATTGATTGTTTGAATATCCAGTTAATATATCGTTTAAATATCGTATGTTAGTATGCTGGTGGTGTTTAGTTAGTGAGGGCTACTTATGGAGTTTTTTATATACTCACCCCCGTGCAATTATTGTTTTCAGGTAAAGATCCAGGTTATGACCATGGTGGTGACGTACAGAGCGCTCGACTGAGGAAGGACCATTAGGTTGCGTTTCATTTTTTTCTCCCTTATACTATTAGGATAGTGGATTTTTCCTTTTGTTTTGGACATTCTAGTAAAGTGATGTTTAGGTGTGGCCTTGGTGGCGTTGTCTAATGTGTCTGAACATTTTGTTGCCCTTGAGTCTATGTTTTCTTTTGATTATTTAGTTTTGCTACGAGTATTGGCTATTGAATAAACACGATTATATGTTTGTTAGCCCACGGAGGGCGAGTTGACTTCTTTGATTATTGGAGAACTTTTGAACCTTTTAAACCTTGTTGGTTTTCATTGTGTGTTAAGGGAAGAGTCGGTGCAGGTAGTTGGGTAAAGTTACCCCAAGTATGCTATGGAAAATAGGGGCGTTACACAAAATATTTTTCTTTATATTTAGCACATAATAGACATTAGAGATAAACACATGCTTCCCATTCTTCAAATTGATCAAAATCTTAACCTTTCCCTTTACTGGAATTTTTGTAGCATCACGAAATATGATATCAAGATTTTTGTAGCATCACAAAATATGATATCAAGATTTTTGTAGCATCACCAACAGATTCATCCAATTCTACGAACATTAATTTACTTCTGTACATGTGGTTGTTTGCACCACTATTAAGATACCACGAACTGTTATCACATGTTTCTTCATCCCTACATGCTAAAAGCAAAGATTCCTCACTACTTTTAACATATTCTACAGCGTAATTGGCATTTTCTTCAACTTTATTTCTGCACTACCATGAATAATGGCCGAATTTATGATAATTCTAACATTTAACTCGACTTTTGTCATATCTTCTGTCATCATTAGATCTTCATCCATACGACCTCGAATAATTTTGTCTGCCACGACCCCTTGATGAATTGGAGTTGAATTACTCTCATCAAACTTTCTTTGACCAAAGTTTCCTCAACCACGACCTCTGAAGTCACCACGTCCACGACTTCTACCACGGCCTTGACCTTGATAACATTTTTGTTGGCTATCTTCTTATCTTTCAACTGCAACTTTGCTCGATTGTTTGTTTATTTTTCTTGAGAAGCTTCTCCTCATGAGCTTGCAAAATACCCATGAGAAATGAACACTATGCTCAAATTCTTTGATTCTTCAATTACTACAACGATGAAATTAAATTTTTCATTCAATGAGCAAAGTATCTTTTCAACTACTTGCTCATCATTTATCGTCTCATCATACCTCTTCATTTCATTTACCACGGTTAGCAATCTCGAATCGTAATATGAAATTGATTCAGACTCCTTCATATCTAATGCTTCATAATCACCTCTCAATTTTTGGAGTCGGATTTCTTGACCCAATCAACTCCTTTATAAGTATTCTCCAAAATTTACCATGCTGGCATTGCAACGGTGCTCCAGAAATCTTCTCAAAATTTGTATCATCATGGCTTGTGAACTTATATACTCCTTAGATTTGATTCTAATCGGCACACTCATGTGGTCGGTCCCACATTTGTTTTTTATTTATAACATATCCCAAAGAACTATTAAATTTGAACATTTTATTATAAAACTGAATTTTTGTTCGTTACTATCTTTCAGAAATCTAATCCACAAAATCTCAAAATCTGATGGGGCGTGCGGATGGGACAACTAGGGGTGGCAGAATTCTTTGTTGCAGCATTTGAGGCGGACGCGATGCTTGCTGTCGTCGGGCTCGACGTCTGAGGTAGTCGCAATGCTTGTTGTGGCGGGCGACGGTCGACAAGCGATGAGATGGGACGACGTGTGATGGCGACAGTCGACAGTCGACAGTCGGCAATCAGCAGGTGACGGGACGGGACAAGTGGTGGTGGTGGAAGCAGCAGCAGAGTTGGAGACCAAGAGGTGGCGACAGATGGCGGGAAGGGGAAGATGTGGGAAAAAAAAGAAACCCCTAATGTGAAGAAGGAAGGAGAAGATGAGAAAATTGAAAAAACCTTTCAAATCACAAGGTTAGATGCCAATAATGATATCTACCCATCCCAACTAGGAATTTTAAAGTTTAGATTTTATATTTTAAAAGTTAAAACTATTAAATTTCAAAATCTACCTTAACAAAATTTTAACATCTACTTTCAATTTTTTATTTCAAAATAGAGAATCAATTTTAAAATTAGATTTTAGTTGTTTTTATTTTTCATTTTTTGATTTATTACCATTGATTGATTCCGTACAATTAAGGCTCATTGTTTTTGTTATTCTCTTTACAAATAAATCCCTAAAATCGAGTACATGTACTTAATTTGTTACAGGGTATATTTGTCTAAAATATTATTAAAGATTCTAAAAAAAATTCAATTGAGTCATTTGTATGTTTGGCCATTTTTCAAAACATCTTATTTATTTGGAACATTCCTGCAGTTGTCCCAAATAATTTTTAGAAACAGTCCTTCTTTACATATTGATTGATTTAAATACATTGAAATCCAACTTAATAAGAAAAAAGAACAATAACAAGAATATACTTCAATAATGGACCTTCATTTTAAGGTAAAATAACAAAAACTTCACATACTTAATTTAAATAAAATAAAAAGAATAAAATGTGTACCAAATAATATCCTCAGCACCAAGAAAGAATGAACTCACTCCAACGAAAAGTAACCCCAAACCGCAAAGAAATCTACAAAGAAAATAGGGTATTTAGGAATGAGAAAGAAAAATATAAAATTTCAAAGAAGATAAATATACCTAAGAGTCAAAACTGAGCAATCTTTGGCAAAAATGGTGAAGTTTGTTGACCGGTGTGTGCAGTGGTTGATAGGAGAGCAGAGGAATGAAAAAGGAATCGAAAACATAAATATGGGAGAAGAAGAAGGGATTTTGATTAAACAGGGGTTTTAGCGACAGAAATAACCCCAAAATTGCATCAATTTTAAAAAAGAAACCGCGCTCTTTTTTCTCGTTTGGCATTTGACGTTGCATCAATGACTTTAAGCGACAAAATCCTTTTTATTGCTACTTTAAGCAACGGAAACGCTTTTCATTGCTACTTTAAGCGATGAAAATGCTTTTCGTTAGGGGTGTAAACAGCTTGGGTCGGGTCGGGTTTTGGGAAAAACCGACCCGAACCGAATCTTCTCACTTTTATCAAAATTTGATTCTCCATGCGTTGGTTCAACAGTAGATATATTATATCTTGGGAAACTTTTCTATCCAAAAGACTTGGAGTAGTATGCGAGTCATAAAGAATCTTATTTTCCAACTTACTACTCTTTATCTCAACAATGGGCATGTTATCACAAATTAAATTGCAATCAATAGGAGTGTCATGCATGGGTGTGCAGTTGTCAAGCTCACTACTTTCCTTTTCAACCATAGGCATAGAATCATGTAAGTCATTGCAATCAAATAAAATAGAATCTTCATGCATATCATCACAAGGTAATTTATGGTCGACCTCTTTTGAACTTACCTTGAGGCTCTCGGCCTTATCACCTTGGTTGGGGGTACTTACCTTTTCCTCTTGGATGTTGGTAGCCTCCTTGATTGCAACCTCTTTCATTATTTCCTTCAACTTGGTAGCCTCATTGGTTCTGAACTCCTTTCTTCTTTCCTCCAACTTTCTTTGGTCAATTTGAATTTCTTTTGGAGGTAAGGGAAGTAATGCGGTTTTCTTGCCATTTTTTTCAAATGAGTACTTGTTGTGAAAACCATCATACTTTACCTTTTTGTCATATTGCCACGGTCTTCCAAATAAAAGGTCACAAGCATGCATAGGTATAACATCACAAATAATTTCATCTTTATATCTATCTATTGCAAAAGAAACTCTAACTTGACTTTGGATCTTTATTTCAACACTACTAGTTAAACCTTGCAAATTATATGGACATGGATGTGGTGTGGTGGCTAAGTTCAATCTATCCACTATATAGGTGCTAATTACATTACTGCAACTACCACAATCAATATGAATGCTACAAGGTGTGGTATTTATTATGTATCTAGTGTAAAAAAGATTACCAAGGAATCTTCCCTAGATTGTGCATTGAGAGATCTCCTAGCATCTAATGAGTACTTACATTGTGGACTTACTCCTTCTTGGGAGTTAGTGGTGGCTTATTGTGAACTCTTCATTCTTGACTCCATAACTACACAAGCAAAGGTTAGTAATATAAAATATAACTCACTCTCTCCCTTACATGTCCTCTCGACTTCTCTTTTTTGGGTATGGGGGATTGTTGGATGTGGATACCCTCTGGAGATGCTCCCTTGAATGCTCGTGGCGAATCGGTCTTAGAACAAGTGAGTATAAGCCTACAAGCAACTTGCAAAAATATCCTTTTTTTTTACTAGGGGTCAATGGTATAGATGATACCAAAGACAAGACTCACAAGAAATATCAAATGATAGTTACAATGATACCAAATGATATTTATGAAGAATAAAGCAAGATATGAACAAGAATGATAAAGACAACCTTAAGCCTAAGACTTTTGGTTCTATAGACTCAACTACAATATGCAAATTGAAGTTAAAGCTAAACAAAGAAAGAATTATGCAAATAAAATTAATGAACTCAAAAAAATTAACTAAAAAGATGTACAAATCCAATTTATAGTGCAAACACACACAAAAATAGTCTTACCAACAAAACAGTGGACTTTGCGGTACATAGGGTAGCTTTGGGTTAGGGGTGTGTGATGTATACAAGTCGGATGAGGCTCCAACCAGTGGCAAATGTTAGCACAACAAGTGTACTTGAAGTATGTGGGCTGCCAAAAGGTTTGGAATTCGTTGGAGGGGGTTGCTCTCTCAAAGAAAATTCTGAGGTTGCAGAAATGGTCTCTCTCGGGTGGCCTAGTGGGTTATGCGGCTGTCCTCCTTATTTTGAGCTGTCTAAATAGGTCAAAATTATCCAACAATAATTTTAAATCAAAATATAATCAATGTTAGAATTACTTACAAAAAAAAATCGATTTGGACAAGATTTGGTGGCCCAAAGATTTCTCCAAGAACGTCCAGCTTCAAATTTAAAAAGTTATCTGCTTGAACATCTTCTCTTCTTTCACCGATAACTTCTGCTACAGACCTCGGATGGCAGCGATCTAAA
This sequence comes from Momordica charantia, assembly GCF_013281855.1. Taxonomy (NCBI): domain Eukaryota; kingdom Viridiplantae; phylum Streptophyta; class Magnoliopsida; order Cucurbitales; family Cucurbitaceae; genus Momordica; species Momordica charantia. The sequence continues at coordinate 13,752,786 of NW_028275166.1, read as the reverse complement.
TGTCTCTAGAAAGCACTTTCAAAGACCTTTAATTGATACCTGATTTGACTATATTCAGCAAAAAAGTCAGCAAGATATCAATCGTCGAATTTGGGACATTGTTTCTTCGACGGCTGCAGGATTTCCAGATTACACAGTGTTTTCGAAAACGTGATAACTCCCAAACCACTTATTGAAAATTACCAATTCAGAGCTTTATAGAAATCTAACACAGAGATTTTTCAAATGACACTGGTTTCACTCAATTTGAACTTCTGAACAAAAAGTTATGGATTTTTTAAGTCAGCTCTGGGTTTAAAGAAATTTTCAAAATAAAAAATTCTGTTGCAAGAATGATAGATCGATGGTATGTGGAAGACAAAAAACAATGGATGAATTTTTATGAGATTTTTTGATAAAGGAATGTAAAGACAAGACTGAAATTTAAAGACAGAAAATAAACATATATCCCGGTCTAGAGCCTCAGCTCTAAAACGAAATGATACACGACAACCCAAGCGTATTGAGCTACTCGAGCCACAACTCACTTGAATCCAATCGTATAGATGGTTCAACCCGAAAGGCCAAGGTTAGAGGGATTATCTTTGCAGTCGTTACCTTGAGCAGACAGATGACTCACTATGCTCGAAGCCGGAAACACTCCACGAGTTAGATGACCAATCAAACAAGCATGCTCCGATGGGTTTAAATATGAAGGTCTAAGTTCAACTAGACAAAGGGATTCGAAATTTGAGAAGGGTTTGCACGAGGCAAGGGGTGAGAACACTCTCAATTCTATTCAACTTCAATAATCCAAGGGTGTGGTACAATGGAGGGGAACATGCCTATATATAGGCCAATGCCCTTGGTCTTTTAAGGAAAATAATAAAATTAAAAAGAAAATTAAAATTGATTAATTCCTAAAATGTCTAAAACTTGCCTAAAGATGAAATTTAAAAATGATAAATAGAATAAATAAATCCAAATCAAATCCCACAACATAATCCATTAAAATAAGAAGGAAATCGTTTCCTTAAAAGAATGGAGTGGGTGGCAATGCAAGGCAAGTTGAGGGCCATGGGAGGTGGCAACATTAATGGTGGAGGTGCCCATGGTGGCTGTGGCGTGCGCGCAAGGAAGCTGGCGTTGGTGGGCACGTGCATGGGCAGCGTGTAGGGCGTGCGTGCGCGGGGGCGTGGGCAGATGAGGCGCACAGGAGCGCTGGCACGGTAGGCAAGCGTGCGGGTGGCATTGCATAGGCGCGCGCTGGAATGTTGGAGGCAAATGGCGTGCAGATAGGTGAGGCGCTGGCACATAAGATGCGTGCAGGGTGTGGGCGATAGGTAGTGTTGTCATCAGGCGGACGCGCTGCTGGCGAACGTGGAGGCAGGTTGGCATGGGTAGTGCGCGCTGGGCATGCGCGTGCTGAGCGGGCGCGCCGGCGCTATCGTGTGTGGGCGCGCGATGGCGCTTGAGATAGGAGACGATGTCGCGCGTGCAGACAATGTCGCCTTATAAGGTTAGCTCGTGATGGCGGGGTACGCTGAGTAGTCAATGTGCGTGCAGTGGGCTTGTTCTTCATGAAATCCATCCTCTTTTTAGGGGGCTTCCCATCTTTATCTTCCTCTTTACTATTGTAGGTTGATTCTTGGATCTCTCGCCCGAATATGATTACATATCATAAACAGCATTAGAAGTTTTCTTGTTGGCCAAAAAATGAGACATTTTACTAAATGATCCACAACAACTAGAAACGTTTGTGTTTTGGGAAGCCCTAGGATAAAATCCATAGATAGGCCTTCCCAAATGGTGGTTAGCATCGGTAAAGGAGAATAGACACCCGTATTTTGAGTTGTTCCTTTATTGGTTTGGTATGTGATGCATTTAGAGACAAAACTAAACACATTTTTTCATAATTGGGGCGAATAAAAATGAGTAAACACCAAATGTAATGTCTTAGAAGTTGAATCTGCTTCTCGTATTGGAATTTTGGAAAACATTGGCTGATTCTCCACGAGGGAAAGCTCTTTCCAGATGGAGTAGTGCATCTCTGTCTTGAAAGCCCGCCCTACAGATAGGAGTTCTTTTTTCAAAGTGCCCTGCTAAAAGCCGCTATAGTGTAAATCTTTATAGTGTTTCCACTGTAATGTTGATAGACAATGGAAAAGGAACTGCCCGAAGTACTTGGCTGAGAAGAAGAAAGTCAAAGAAGGTAAATCCGATTTACTTGTTTTGGAAACTTGTTTGGTAGAGAATGATGATTCTGACTGGATAATAGATTCAAGAGTCACTAATCATGTTTGTTTTTCTTTGCAGGGAATTAGTTCCTGGAGGCGGAAGAGATGACTCTCAGAGTTGGAACCGGGAGGTCATCTCTACTGCTGCAGTTGGCAGCATCAAGTTGTTCTTTAGAAATAGATACATGTTATTAGATAATGTGTATATAGTTCCTAAGATTAAAAGGAATTTAATCTTTGTTGCTTGTAAGCTGAAAGAGTCCTTTTCCATTTCTTTTATTAATAATAAAGCGTTTACTTTTAGAAATGGTGTTTAGATTTATTCAGCTAAGTTAGAGAACAATTTGTATGTTTTAAGGCCTACTTTAACTAAAAGAATTCTAAATACTGAGTTGTTTAAAACAACAACACAAACTAAAAAACAAAAACTTTCTCCTAAAGAAAATGCCCATCTTTGGCACCTTAGGTTGGACTACATCAATCTCGTTAGAATTGGAAAATTGGTTAACAATCATCTTCTAAGCGAGTTAGAAGACAATTCTTTACCAATATGTGAGTCTTGCCTAGAGGGAAAAATGACTAAAAGACCTTTTACACCAAAGAGTCTTAGAGTCAAAGAACTCTTAGAACTTGTGCATTCAGACCTTTATGGTCTGACGAATGTTCAAGCTAGAGCAGGGTATGAATATTTCATCTTGTTCATAGATGATTATTCAAGATTTGGGTATCATTACCTAATGCAACGTAAGCCTGAAGCACTTGAAAAGTTCAAGGAGTATAAGACTGAAGTAGAAAATGTATTAGGTAGAATAATTAAAATATTTCGATTAGAACGTGGTGGAGAGTAAATGGATTTGAGATTCCAAGGCTATATGATAGAACATGGAATCACTTCCCAATTCACAGCACCTGGTACACCTTTGCAAAATAATGTATCAGAGAGGAGAAATAGAATTTTGTTAGACATGGTTTGGTCAATGATGAGTTATGCTCAGTTACCTTACTCGTTGTGGGTTTATGCAGTAGAGACAGCAGTTTATATCCTAAACGATGTTCTGTCAAAAAGTGTTTCAGAAATACTTTTTGAGCTATGGAGAGGTTGTAAACCTAGTTTAAGACACTCACAGTTTGGGGATGTCCAGCACATGTGCTCACGACAAACCCAAAGAAACTGGAACTACATTTAAGGGTATGTCTATTTGTAGGTTATCCCAAAGAGACGAGAGGTGGTTACTTCTTCGACCCCAAAGAAAATAAGGTATTTGTATCGACAAATGCCACTTTCTTATAAGAAGATTACATGAGGGATCATAAACCACAACGTAAAATGGTATTAAATGAAACTTCCAACAAAGCTATTAGTATGTCAGTAAGAATTGCTGACATTGCTGGCCCATCAACAAGGGTTGTTGACAGAGCCAGTACATCGAGTCAACATAATTATTCTCAAGATCAGAGAGGGCCTTGACGTAGTGGGAGGGTTGTGAGCCAACCTAACCGTTACGTGGTATTAATGGAATCCCAATTCATCATACCCCATGATGGCATTGAGGATCCATTGTCTTATAAACAGACAATGAAGGATGTTGACAAAGATGAGTGGGTTAAAGATGTGGATTAGGAAATGGAGTCTATATACCCTAATTTCGTCTAGGAGCTTTGTGGATCACCTTATGGGGTAAACCTGTATGTTGTAAATTGATCTACAAGTAGGAGAGAGATGCCAATGGGAAGGTATAGACATTCAAGGCTAGACTCGTGGCAAAGGGTTACACCCAATACGAGGAAGTTGATTATGAAGAAACTTTCTCCCCTGTTATCATGCTAAGTCTATCTGCATTCTCTTGTCCATTACCACATTTTATGACTATGAAATATGGCAAATGGACGTCAAGACTGCTTTTCTGAATGACTATCTTGATGAAAGCATCTATAAGACTCAACTAAGGATTCATAAAACAAGGTCAAGAGCAAAAAGTTTGCAAGCTTAAAAGATTCATTTATGGGTTGAAAACAAGCTTCTAGATCTTGGAACATAAGATTTGACACTACGATCAAATCTTATAGTTTTGACAAATATGTTGATGAATCTTGTGTTTATAAGAAGGTCATCAATACTACTGTAGCATTCCTAGTCTTATACGTGGATGATATCCTACTCATTGGGAATGATGTAAGCTTTCCCTCTGACGTTAAAAAATGGCTAGCAACTCAATTCCAAATGAAAGATTTGGGAGAAGCTCAGTTTATTCTTGGGATTCAAATTTTCAGTAATTGCAAAAACAACACGCTAGCCTTGTCTAAGGTATCGTATATTGACAAGATATTTGTCAAATATTCGAATAACTCTAAGAAGGGGCTTTTACCTTTCAGACATGGAGTTGCTTTGTCTAAGAAACAATGTCCTAAGACATTTCGAGAAGTTGAGGGCATGAGACATATTCCCTATGCGTCAGCTATGGGCAGCCTTATGTATGTCATGCTATGTACTATGCCTGACATATGCTACGTAGTTGGGATTGTCAGTTGATATTAGTCCAATCTAGGACTTGGTCATTGGACTGCAACCAAAATAATCCTTAAGTATCTTCAGACAACGAGGGACTGCATGCTAAAAATTTGTTGTACGGTTTAGAACCCTTTGTGCAAGTGTACACAACCGTTGTAGCAATTGATAAAAAGATCATATCCATAAGGATTGATAACTAAACACTTCAATATTTTGTTTAAGAAAACTAAATAAGCTTAATAAAAGTATGGTTGAATACAAAGACATCAGAATTTAAATGAAATAGTGCATAAAAAGCTTACTAACTAATTGAATAGAAAACAGATGAATACAGTTTGATTTTAGGAAAATGAATTAAACAGGGGTTAACTACTGATGTAACAAGGGTAAGGGGGAAGAATTTATGTGACTTCTTCTCGGCTCACGTAAACAATACTACAGCATGAACGATGTAATATATTAGCCAAACAGACATAGAATCTTCCCAGATTTCCCAGATTTTCTGCTATTACGTTTTAGGGCGAACATGCAGCATATCAGCACAGTTTATTTACTAGGTGAGCCTTATTCCTAAGTGCCCCCTCTAAACTCAAGTAGATCTAGCACGAGTTGAACCTAAACACTCCTTATTACAATTTTCCAAGAGCTAATAAAGAGGCATTCCAATATGTTGGCTAAGCACATTGAAAATCAAACGTTAAAAACGACTTCAACTAGTATATATATCATCATAAAAACCAAAGCAAAGTTTACAGCCCAAGAACAAGTTCACAACATCCTCCCCCTTAAAATAAACTTAGCTACACAAAGCCATACAGGAAAAGGGAAGAAGAAAATACAAAATCCGTGCATTTAAGAGTACAAAAGAAGAAGAAAAGGAAGAAAAACAGCATCCCTTCACTGTATCAGCTCCTTTTGTTGTCTTCTTCGGGTTCCTATCCAAGTGTCTTCCCTCTTCTCTCGTTCTCTCTATGGATTGATGAAGATTTCATTGGAGGCACCCTTGAATGCAAGCTTTTATACCCCTCCTCAATTTTAGGGCAACCAAAATGGATAAAACTGGGCCAGCTCAATTTAAGGTGAATCTGCATTTTATTGTAGTAAATTCTCAGGTAAAAGCTGTCATTGTTAGCTCTGACTTTTTCTACTTTTGAATCTGATATTGTAGCATCAATAATGCTGCATCAAAACATTCAAAATTAGGTCATTCTTCATAATTCTCAGCATTATCAGCAAAAATAAGGAGGATAGTGAATTTATAATATATCATTGCACAAAATCAGTGTAGATTGGGTGTTATAAGGCTATCCTTAGCTATTTTATATGAAATTTACACACAAATAACTCACTTTTGGAGAGTTATAACTTGTGTATGGTGCTAAGGATTTGATCTTTACAGGATATACTAACTCCGATTTTCAAACTGGCATGGATTCAAGGAAATCCGTCAAGAGCAGTGTTCACTTTCAATAGAGGGGATGTAGTTTGGTGAAGTGTTAAGCAAGGGTGGATTGCGGACTCCACAATGGAAGCTGAGTACGTAGCTGCTTGTGAAGCTGCTAAAGAAGCTATCTGGCTTAAAAAGTTTCTGATGAACTTGAAAGTCGTTCCAAACATGTCCCTGTCAATCACACTCTATTGTGATAATAGTGGTGTAGTGGCAAATTCGAAGGAACCTCGAAGCCACAAAAGAGGCAAGCATACAGAGAGGAAGTATCACATGATAAGGGAGATTGTGCAACAAGGAGACGTGATCGTCACGAAGATTGCTCCGTTTACAAAGGCTCTCATGGCTAAAGTGTTTGAGGGTCATCTAGAAAGTCTAGGTTTATGAGATATGTGCCATTTAATCTAGGGCATGTGGGAGATGTTATTGGTAGTTCATTGTAATACTAGTACATCCCACTCGCTTTCGGACAAGTGGGAGATTGTTGAGTTTTGTGCCCTTAGCTCGTGTATTTGTAATTAATGAATAAATTATTTATTCAATAAAGAGTTATTTTAGTTATCTCTTTGAATTACTCGTATTCCAATAAATTAAGATCCAAGGTTATTTAATGTAACTGGAATAATATATAACTTATATACGGTATATATTGAATATACAGTGTATATATTTAATATACAATATGTAATAAATATATAGTATATATTTGAAATACAAGTGGATAATGTTTCAGTAATAACCTAAATGGTCTATAGTACATGAATAAGGTTGGGTATCTTATCCTAGTAACGCTATGGTTACGGCCCGCTTTGTAATAGTTACAAACAATTCTATCTAGGTCGTTCATGTGGAGACATACTACTGGAGGTATTCTATACAATGAGTTTGTATAAGACCGGATCGCGAAATGATTAATCTTTAGTTATAACACCGTAAACTATCTAAATTAATATTTCATAGGATGACCAGGTAACTCGATCTTAATCCTGAGTGAGTTATGGACTCCTGCCTATAAGGGATCGTCCTTTGATTTGTACGGGTGAGAGTGGCCCAGGTTGCCAACTCAATAATCTTACCATTTTGGAGACGAGACCGAATGTGGAGCTAGGAACATAACTATGCAAGATGAAATTCACTTCTTCCCGACCTTAGGGTAAGTAGATGAGTGTTCCCTTAAATGTTGACTCCAGGACTTGAACAAGGTGTCTCACTCTCTCGCTAGCCCCAGAGCGACTTCTGTTTAATGGTCGGACTATAAATAAGTTGTTCATTAGAAGAGCAGTAGTAGTTAAGGTGCAAGATGTAACTTAATGGTAAAATGGTAATTTGACCTAGTTGAAGTTACGAACACTCGTGAAGGATTGACTTGCTGTCAATGGTCAATTTCTATGGACACAAAATATTCTACAGTGAGATGAGTGCAGCTGTTGGTCTTTAGTGGAGTGACCTACAGTTAACGAATGTTGATTAATATGGTTAATTCGTTTAATCAATTAATCTTGTACCGTTTGAGCTTCTGATCTGTAGGATCATTAGGTCCCCTTGGTAGTTCACAACGAGTAAAATGAGGATCAAGATTCATGAAAAAAATTGAAATGTTCAAATTACATATAAAAGAATGTATATAATGTATATAATGATACATTTTATTTTATATATATATAGATACATACTTTATTTTGAATAAAGATTTCAAATTAAACTATATATTAGGAAAGAAATATTTGAATAGAATTCAAATAATAATACGAATTGGATTCATATGAAAACTATAGGTTATACAAGAGAGATTTATTTGAATATGATTCAAATATATAGTTTTAATTAAATATGTGATATTTAATTCAAGGTTAAATAATTAATGGTTAATTATTCATTTATTTAATATTTATATTTATTAATTAATTATTAATTATATTAAAAAGCTTTATTTGAGATCCAATAGAAACTTTTATAGAAAACATAATATTAAAATAAATAACTCTTAATACAATAAATATAAAACATGAAACTAATGTAGAAGCGAAACCATGGCACAGCCCGCAGACATATTCGTCAAACACTTTGTACATCTTTGTTATTCCCTAAAGAAATAAGGGGAAAGGGGTGAGTATTAAAAATACTCCGTAGGTAACCCAGCTAACGGGGTCAAACATGCATACACACACGTAATGTAACATGAACACGTGGACCTAAAACTTTATCAATCAAATTCTTTTCCTTTTGATCAATGTGAGCAATTAACACATAACCCTACACACACGATATTAACTTCATTATGGTACATAGGTGGATTTCTTAGAAGACTCTACTCCCATTGATGGTAGTTGGTACCTAGATATTTATGGATATAAAAAAAAAACTTTTAACGCTATTGTTTTTTACTCTAAACCATCTTTGGGTTTGGAAGAGCCTTCCTATATATTGTAAAGATAAGGTTTGGAAAAATGATTGTAAAGGCGAGCAGATTACCACTGTGCCTAAAATTATTGCTTCGAAAAAACTAAAGAAATCGTGTTTAGGGTTGTAAAGGAAAATGGGGTCTCATAAATATAATGATATGACCAATTTTTGAGGGTTTTTTTGTATTATTTGTGGGTTCCAAAAACAAAAAGATGCATAGAATTGCTGCCTTTGCCTTCCTCATATTCAACATTGATTACACTTGAAGTCTCTTCTTTCAATGGAAATATCTCTCATTTCCCATCTCAAAAAAGTGCACTTCCTTTTCCCAATGGAACTCCATCCACTTGTTTTTTTCTTTATCACCAAATATTTTGGTCATTACTTTTATATTTTTAGGGAAATTGGGAATTTTTTTTTTTTTTTACTAATTGTTAACCATATTAGTGTTTCAATTATCCAACTCGATTTTAAAATAAAACCTTTTGTAAATCTTTCGAGATGTGGACACTTGTTTGGGAACTATTTTTAGGGACAGACTGGTTTGGTAACCTATTCAGACTCATTTGATAACGTTCTCATTCTTTGTTTATGTTTCCTCAATTTTAATAAACAAAAATAGTGATACTAACATGGATTCAAGAATTATAAAAAATTAGTTTGAAAAAAATTGGAAACAAAAACGAAAAACAAGATTATATATATATATATAAGAAACAAGAAATTTATCTTGCTTGTTTTCAAAAATTTATATACAATTTAAAAACTGTTTCTAATTAAAAACATAAATAATCTTAAAATGCTTAAGTTTCTCAATAAAATTGAAACGAAAAACAAGAAATGAGAATATTATCAAAATGAGTCATTCATTTCTTGTTTCTTGTTTCTTCTTTCCCTTTTTTAATAAATAAAACATATTTGGTAACACTTTATTGTTTCTTCTTCTCTAAATTTTTAAAAATTAATAAAAGAATTTTTCTTTAAATTAAATATTCAAAAATTTTATCTTATATTTATTTTTTTAATATCTATTATGCATTTTATAAATCAATACTATTAAAATAGTTCTTTTATTTATGTTTTGAAAAAAAAAGTGAAAAGTGAAACAAAGAAAAACAAGAAACTTGATTGTGTTGTTTTCAAAATTTCTATACAATTCTACCAACATTCCTTAAAAATGAGAAATGAGAAACGCAAGATTTACCAAAGGCTTATGTTTCTAAAAAATTAGAAACAAAAATAAAATGGTAATTGTTGTGACATTGGCTAGGGAAAGGAGTGTGGCACTTTTTGGGTGAAACCAAAAGCAAAGTTGTGCCCAAAACGTACCATATCATATTATTATAGATATACTTTGAGGTACTTGCAGTATTGTTGTCCTTAACAAGTGGTATCAGAGCTAGGTTAAAAAAACTTAGCTGTATGGGAGAAATGGGAGAAATCTTCAATGACCAAACAAGAATGGTTGGTGAGTCGTGAATTGTGGATGAGGGTGCAATAGTGGTCGACACAAGGTTCCCACAATTTGAACCGCCTGGATAGGAATTGGACCAATGGATGACTCATGAGGGGAGGCACGATGGTAATTTATTTTGGCTGAGAAGAAAAAATCCATTATATATATAAGTGAGTACAACCATATTTTTATTGACGCGAGGGGGGATTCGAACTTATGACCTCGTGGTCAGAGATATGTGTTAATTATTATGGAGCTGGGCTCATGTTGGCAAGAAAAATCAATTTTAATTTCAAATTAAAGTTTTCATTCATTTTACTTCAGAAATAAATCATCACTTGACAACCATTTTAATGATTTAATATAAGTAACATTCGCTTGAAAAATAATGGTTAAGAACAGAGGAGAACATAAATAGTTCATTATCTTGGCCCAATTAATTGATATTTATTACTTTTAATTAATTACTAAGCTCAATATTTAGGCCTATCTTGATTACTACTTGTAACTAATTTTGTAATATATCTTAAATGTTTCACATTAAAAATCAAGAGAGCGATTAAATATGACTTAGTTCAAACTTCAAATGGTGAAGAATTGGATCATATTTTGATTTTTTTTTTTTTATGTTGAGATGGTATGGTTGATAATAAACGGTCTTTCCCACTTCTGACAAGTGTGAAACCTGCTAACTTGAGCACAGTTCTATTAAAGTATCTATATCCGACTGAAAAATGGTGGATTAAAAATCCCACCCCAACCCCAACATATTTTGTACTGAAAAAAGTGACTCGACCAGTCTATTTTCAATCATCACCGATTTATTCACTTTTAACCTTGCCCCTAGCCACTATTATTTCTTTTGAAAACTCTATTTTTGTTCCACATTTGAAGATAACTTTTTTTTTGTTCACTCTTTCTATTATTTCTTTTGAAAACTCTATTTTTGTTCAACATTTGAAGATAACTTTTTTTTTGTTCACTCTTTCTTTTTGTGTAAGTTTCGAATTAATGAAAGCGAATTCAACTAAAAATAACTTTAAAAAAAGTTTAAATATTAGTCGGTTTATTTTAGTCCATGTATTTAAAAGTGATCCTTTTATTTCTTTCATTTTTAACTCATTTATTTATACACAACTTTAACATGACACCTCACTCTAATTTCTTGAAATATAATCATAAATTTGTATTAAGGCGTTTTCATTGTATATAAAATTTATGTTAAAATTTTATAAATAAGAACAAAATTGATCACTTTTTAAAAGTATATGGGACTAAAATAGACATTTTGAAGCCAATATGAGTGTAACTTGCTTGGAACGATGGATTAAAGAAAAGTAGCATGCTTCTCTCTTGTACTGATGGTGGCTTCTGTAGTGGTCGGCCCTTCTACGAGGACACCTTTTTGGTCGAAGAGCTCCTTTACTAGTACTAGTAAGGGTGCAGGAAGCAAAAAATCTTACGGGAAGACGTTTACCTCTCTACCTTCTCCTCTCAAAATACTAAGGGAGAGATTTCATCTCTTTCCTTCAGTAGCTCTTTCGGTTTCCCAAGGATAGCGGTAGCTGAGGTAAAGATCGGTACTTGTCTCCAATCAAAAGGTCATGCATTCGAATCTTCCACCCCCACTTATTGTACTAAAAAAAGAAATTTTAAAAATAAAAATAGACGTTTTAAAAATCATTATAAGGAAGAAGAAGCAAAATCATTTTTATAATAATAATAATAAAACTATTATCAAATTACTGTGTTTATAAATAATATCTCTACCAGTGGTACATCGAGAGAAATAAATGTTGAAGAATTTTGTGGCCCATACTTTTGACAAGAAGCAATTATCAATCACTTTTTTCTCTCTCTAGGGATGAATTATTGAGTAGTCCTTGTGAGGAAAATGTTATCAAACTTTTCATCATCTGGGCTGCATCTTCTCCCAGCAATTAAAACTAGACTATTAAATTTCGACATTTCTATCAACATAAAAGATAAAAGATATTTTCATAGTATTACGAAAAAGATCGATAAAATATAAAACATATCAACATAATATTAATTAACTATTTTTAATTTGATTATAAATTGTGAATGAATATAAATATTTGTTACCAGTTTTTTATTTTTATAACCTTTCCCGGTTTAAAACCTTGATTAAAACCCTCAAATATTCAGAAAAAAAAAAATTCTCTCTCTTCCCTTTTTTTTGGTTGAATTGAATGGACAATGGTGACTTTTAGCTCTATGTCGTTTTTGTTGAAATTTGGTTAAGATTTGCATCATAGAATAGAGAAATCTCGAATGTGTTTGAGAGTGATTTTAAAAAAAAAAATCATGTTATATTTTAAAATGATTTTAAACTTTCGTAAAATTATCTTTTTAACCTGCCAAACATGATTCGACCACGGTCATGTTAAAATAATTTGGACTGTGATTTTAAAAAATCAATCATACTTAATTTTTTTTTTTCAAAATTACTCGTTCTACCCTCGCGGAACTTTGTAAAAAGTGATTCTTCTTTTTTCAATACTATCTTTCAACAAGAAGATAGTGCATATTATCATTATGTCTATTGTTTTGGGGGCAAAAATAACTTTATTCTTCTCTCCCTTTCCAGAGATCTCAAAAAAAGTTTTATCTATATTTAATTCAATGGCTCTATGTCCTCTAATTCCTACCATATTCTCCAAAACCCTATGAATTGATTGAGATGTTTTAATTACTGTTGATCCAACTTTACAAATTAGTCATCAAACTTCGAGATTGAAAACCAGCCTTATTTTGACTTTGCTGGTTCACATTCCCAACATTATAATCAAGAGAACTAATTTGAGATAAAAATTTGGAAAGAAATTAAAACACTTAGAAAGCTAAATGCAAGAAGAGGTGAAAAGATCAGAAATCAGTCTCTCACAATCTTCAATGATGTATTATAAACGCCCTCTGTATTTGGTAATCTGAACACAAAAATCTTAGTAAGTATACAATTTTTTTTTTCTTTTTTTGTTTTCTCAGCACACATGATCATCAGGAGGAGGAAAATCCAATGTTTTTGTTTTTGGATGTTAGATTATTAATTATGTTTCTCTCCTCTTCTATCCTCCAAAAAAACAGATCAAGAAAACTGATCATCTTCACTGTACAAACAATGAGAAAAAAAAAAGAAGAAAAAAAAAGAAACACAGAAAAAACTTTGTTCTTCAGATTGTACCTTGAAATCCGCCATTAATGGCAGCAAATGGGGCATCTCACAAGCCCATTCTCATTGCAATCTGCACACCGCTGGAACCCATAATCACCCAATTCTTCTTCTTCTTCTTCTTCTTCTTCCTCTTCGTCCTCTTCTTCATAATACACTTTACAGCTCCCAAAACATGTCTCACATGGCACAAATCTGACATCTCCACACCCCTCACAGACTCCCCCATCGCCATTTTTGAGCTTCTCGCAACAATCAAGCAATTTCTCAAGATACCCATCTTCGTGGAGTCTGCGGATCTGTTCGGCCCCACCGATTTGGTTCCTCCCAATGAACACCATCGGCAAGGTGAAGCTCCTCCCTCCGCCATTTTTGCTCATCAGATCCTTGAGCTCCTCCTTGAACCCGGAATGCATCGACACGTCTCGCTCGTCCACGCGAACCCCAATTGCTCTCAGAATGGCCCTCACATGGCAGCAGTCTTCGTATGTCTTCCGAATCCCTCTCAGGCTCGTGAAGTACAGAATCACTTTGTCCCTGTAGAATTTGTCTGAATCCATGGCCGCCATGGCGAGGGGATGCTGATGCTGATGCTGCTGCTGCTGCTTCGTGTTCTCCACCGGCCGGAGGTGGAAAGGGTGGTCCGGCGAGAGCTGCTGTAGAGATTTCTTGAAGGATGCGATTACTTCCGGGTCGAAATCGGAATTCAAATTCTCGTAATCCTCTTCCTCTTCCTCTGTTTCTGCTTCTTCCATTTGGAGCCAGAGGGGTTTCTGATTCTGAGATGCTACGGCGGCGTTTTCTTCCGATTTGGTCTCCGGCCGATCAAAAGAGGGATCCATGACCATACGGCTGCTGAAATCGAACGAGAGGCTCCGGAATTTGCTCGGTGACCACAGAGGGCTCGATTCCTCCAGCCCTTCCATCAGCTCCCACGTATTGATCGTCTCCGGCTCTCCCGGCGGCGTTCTGGTCGGAGTTTTCGATACCGATTTAGGGATTTTCTCTGTGATTATACTCGACCAGCTCTTCGCTTCCGCCAATCCCGTCCTGAATTCCTCAATCGTCTTCTGATTCTGATCGTCGCCTCTGTGCGATTCGCGATAACAACCACCTCCACCTCCACCGCCACTGCCGCCGTGGGCGGTGATTTTATCGAGCTCCAGCGAGCCCAATGTGGAGGAGGTTAGGGCTACGACGTGGTAGCTGTCGCCTTTGGACTGCGGCGGATGATGAACTTGCATAGACAAGCTTCGAGAAATCGGCGAATACGGCCGCCGACAGTGGCGGCACCGGGGCGGCTTCGAGCTCGCGCAACCCATTTCTCGCCGGAAAACAAAAAAAGGCCAACAACAAAAACAGAGAAATGTTGTGCAGAAAAAGAAATCGAAAGAGATGATTGCATAAATGAATCGGGATTTCGAATAATTTTGGTGTCTGGAATCGGTTTGAATCAGATCGAAGAGAAATGGGGAAGAGTACGCGCAGAATGAGGTGGATTTCACGGATTAATCGAAGAAAATGAAAAATCATAGACAAAAACGGTTGAATTAATTCGATACGAATCTGAATCTTCGTCCAGAATCAACATCATTGAACAATAGCAAAAATCCCCAATCTCCTTCTCCTTCTCATTCGCCCTTTTTCTTCTTCATCTCAGAATTCGCAGAGGGAATCAATGAGAACAAAAGAGGAAAGTGGAGGAGCAGGGAGCATCAATGGCGGATGATGATGATGATGATGATTCCTGAGCGGAGAAATCGCGATTGAATCCGCACTGTGCCGCCCCCACCGCGATGAACAACCAGTTTCTCTCTCTAGATTTGGGGAGAGAGAAATGGGAGGAAGAAGAAGAACAAAGAAAAAGAAAAAAAAATGGCATTAAAAGTCAGAACCAGAACCGAAATTCAAGTTCGCGTTCTACTTATACAGTTACGCCTTTCCACAACAATCGAAACCGATTTTTAAAACTTTTTTTTTTATCAATTCATATAAGTTTTTCATATTTTTTCTTTTAATGTTACCAAATAATATTGTTCATGTTCTTAAAGTTTTATTTTTTTGGGTTAAATCATTCGATTTCTCCTTTTAGTCATCATATCTTAAAACTTTTAGATTTCTCTATCTCTATTCAGTAGTTGTATCTTAAACTTTTAGATTTACTTATAGTTTAAGAAATGATTTTAAATTTTGTTATTTAAAAATCGATAAATAATTTTAAATTCTTTGTCCGGTTTTGGAATTGAAATGATTTGAAATCAATATTTGAAATTGATTTGTTTGAATATTCATTGAAAATAAAAATAAAATAAAAAGTTTATTAATTTAGACTTTAAATCTAAATTTATTAATTAAAAATTAACATATAATAAGGTTAAATAAATAATTTACTTTGAAATGGTAAGAAATCGGATTCCAATGAGGTACAAAACCATGGAATTCATTTGAAATCTGTCAATATTTGAAATCTCTCAAAATTCTGAGATATCAGAGACCATAATAGATTTTGCCCACCCTGTAAAACACTCTGATGCCTAATTCAAATAAAGAACTCCTCATGTTGGCTAGAGTGGTCTGGTCGGATTGGATTGACTCATGAGTGTGGTCATGTCATTTTTCTCGCCTTATTTTTGATGCCTAATTCAAATAAAGAACTCCTCATGTTGGCTAGAGTGGTCTGGTCGGATTGGATTGACTCATGAGTGTGGTCATGTCATTTTTCTCGCCTTATTTTAGGGACTGTAATTTCACTCATGACAATACCTTAAACTTTTAATTTTGTTTTTAATAGGTTCTTATCATCAATATCTAAACCGTTGAAGGTATGAAAGTGCTCAAAATCAACCACCACCACTGATGTAATTCTTAAATAATAAGGTAATGTGATGCATGAGCGTTAATAGACAAAATCAACACTAAAGACTCGCGGGATACAAATTTGAATTTTAGGGGTTGGTTGAAAACTTTTTAAATATATAGACCGAATCTACACCACTTTAAAAGTTTAGGAACCAAACTTTTAGGATGCAAACCCAAGGAAGTGACTATTCGAACATACAACTTATAACAAATGTTATAATTTTGATTGAGTTTGGCTTTTCTAGTATCCTTCTAGTTCTCATATTTATATTATGGGAAAATTTTACCTTTGGCTCAAAAAGTCAATTTAAATTTATATATATATCTATATATATATATATTTGAGTATAATAACCCCGCAAAATTAAATAAGAAAATTCAAGTTTAACTTCCAATAGATTCACTCAAATCAAATTGAAAGTTTTTAGGTTAATATAGATTCACTCAAATAAATTAAGTACAATGATTGGAGAAAAAAAATCCCTTTGATTTATTTAATTGTGGTTCAAAACACAAACTTCTCAATATCTTAAAATTTGAAACTAATTCTAAATGGTTGTTCAAAAAAATTATCATGAATAGTTTTGATGGGTTAGACATTTCATCTTAGATTACATGTCAATAAAAGGGACATGTAACAATTTAAATTTTAAGTTTAAGTTTAAATATAATTTTGGTCTATGTAGTTTTGATTTTGGTTTATTTTGGTCCGTCTATCTTCAACATAAGATTCTTCAATTTATTTGTCCTCTCAAATTAATAACTTCACCATAAGATTCTTTGACTTATTTGTCCTCTCAAATTAATAAGGGTATGAATTCCTAGAAGAGTCTGATGGTCATTTTGCTATCAGTGGAGAAGCACGTGTGATACAGATACTTCTATATGAGAATGTTTTAGTTTTCAAAAGACTGAGTAAGGGACGGGGAGGGGGAAGTGAGTTTCAGGAACAAAGCCCCCGAATTACAAAGTTTTAGCCCTACCAACTTTTGTTCATTTTAGTCCTTATACTTACAAAACTCGTTTTGGTCCTAAAAAGTGACTAATTTGGTCCTTAATTGCAAAATTTTAATATAAAATTTATACATGATAGAATCCTTTTAATTTAAATTTTATGACTATATTTCAAGAAATTAAGTGAATAAAGTATCATGCTAAAATCGAAAATAAAGGAGATTAAAATGAAAATAAATGGAACAAAATGATCACTCTTGAAAAAGTATAGGAATCAAAATGGATGTTTTCAAAATACATATTTGAACAAAAGTTGAAACTAAGGGATAAAATAGACAGTTTGAAAGCATTTAAACCTAAATACTAATATTGATGAAAATGTTTATATCTATTTATTTAATTTTATTTAATACAAACATGGTTCTAGGAGTAAAGAAAATTCTAGGTACTTAATAAAAATATCTCCATTATGCTTTTACTTTATTTTATAATCATTATATTTTTTTTGAGTCGGTAGAAGTTTGAGGATTTATACTTTTAGCAGGATAAGTAGTGTCTTAACCAATTGAACTACATTCACGTCAACAAGATTTTATAAATAGGATCTCAAAGTTAAAACATGTAGGTCTACGCCTAAGGTGAAAATATCATACTATTACAAAAATATAAAAAGATGTGTTGCTTTATTTTGAATAAAGAGTTTCGACTATAATGAAACCGTGTGGATTCTGACATTTTGTTTGTGTGGATTCTGACATTTTGTTTGTTGACGTGGCAGCAAATGGTATCAAAGTTAAACTCCATATTTAAGAATGTGGAGCTTTGATTATTATTATTATTATTATTATTATTATTATTATTATTATTATTATTATTGCAAATAATACCCTAGGAAGAGTTAAGAATAAATAACGGGCATTTGGTGCACATAACATAAAACTAGTTTGATAATCTCAATTCAATTTTTTTTTATTCTTAGGCTTTTAACTAATCAAAAATATATATTAATGTCAAAAAAGAAACAAATAAATAAAAAACATCTCATTCAAAAATAAATTATATTAATATCTCTCATTTTCACTACCAAACACTACATTTTTATTATCAATCATCTAAAACGCAATTACATAAATAATGGATGGAGACACATTATCCTAAGCAATTTTATTTTAATTTAATATATGTTTCCATAAATATCACAACTTTTATTCTTTTTTCAAATATTGCATAAATGTGACATTATTTTAATACGTTTTATATTACTATGGAGCGTGAGTTTCATCTGGATCGTTATATATATTGTAAAATTTCAAGTTTTCTATTATATTTAAAAATTTAAATTAATGTTATGCTATTTTACATAAATGTCCCTTTTTTTATTTCAATTATGACCTATTTCACTAGGAGCAATAATTTATGTTATGCTAGCTAAATCAAGCTGCTTGAGCAGCAACTTTTTTTTCATATAATATTTTTAAGAGAACTAAAAAAGGAAAATACAAACTGTCTGTTTATATTTCTGAATAATGTGTGAATAAAATTTTAATCTTTCCAAAAATTTTGGAAAATAGATATAATTAATTTTATAATTTTTTAGAATATAAACTCAAATAAATGCATTATGAACTAAAAAAAAAAGGATAGATATTAAGAAAAATACAATTTTGCAGAAATCTTCGGTTGACTGTCGACACCGCCTATGGCTATTGCAAATTAATAAGCAATTTGAAAAGTAAATATTGGTCATGTATAGGGTGTACTCAATGTGTTCGAGCTTGCCCCACAGATGTATTAGAAATGATACCTTGGGGCGGATGTAAAGCTAAGCAAATAGCTTCGGCTCCAAGAACAGAAGACTGTGTTGGTTGTAAGAGATGTGAATCCGCCTGTCCGACGGATTTCTTGAGTGTTCGCGTTTATTTATGACATGAAACAACTCGAAGCATGAGTCTAGCTTATTGATACGTTCTATAAAAGCCCCCTTGAATACATTTGATTTCTTTTTTACCGACAAAAACTCGTGCTCGAAAATAAATATACATATATATTTTTTTAATTTCATTTTCAAAACTTATCTCAACGATAATTGGTACATATCTCTGACTAACGGGTCATGAATTATGCTGGTTTTGATCGATTTTACATGTTTGACAACTTAGAAAGATGATTTTAAAAAAATAATAATAATAAACTGTAAATTTTTCAATGATGGTCAGGACCAAGGAGGATAAGTAATTTCCATTTGAAAATTGAAATATATAGGAAATACGGAAAACTTTCGATTTGAATTTTAGACCTCAACATCGTGCTATCACCATCGAAAATGAACAAGGAAATGGTAAAATGTGTTGGGAAATTGATTGACCTGAATAATTTCCCCTTCCATAGAAAATATCCAACACAACCACAAAGTAAACGACACAGCAAATTATACTGGTTGGTTCACCACTAAGGGCTACGTCTAGCCTTCCACTTAGATGTGGATAATTCACTAATATTGTTTAGGATTGGATACAATAACACTCCCCATAATATCCCCTGGAGGTCTCAACAAATGCCCCCTAGTTTATAAGTATTTTACACAATTAATACTTAGAAACAAGAATGAAAAAACTCGCAAAATCAAGATACAATTACCCGTTAATATCGATCTTGATCAACCCCAAAGCTTCTACCAATGCCCGAGCCGCTGCTACTGATTTGCTGCCAAAACCCGCTCAAAATCGGCTGCAAATAACCCCTTGTTCGGCTGGTAAAACCCTAAAGCCCGAGGTTGCGTATTTATAAACATCGAAACAACGCCATGGCGCTACGGACGGAAAAATCAATGCATGCCCCTATCTGGACAGCTCCGCGACGCTACCTCCTCGGCCCGAGTGATCTGCAGTGCTCGCTCCCCTGTTTTTCATCCCCGCTTCGACCTCGATTTGTCCCGACTTGATCCCGACTCTTCCCTAGCTCGATCCAACGTCGTTTTGACTCCACCAATCCCAACAATCTCCCACTTGGAGACAAAGCGACAATTCTCTGTCTCCCACTGCATCAATAGTGTCCCATCAACTTCTTAACACCCTCTATCAAGGCACAGTTCTGACTCCTCTATCAATGAACTGATCAACACTACTTGGCCCTACCCAAGCACCGTCTAACTCTGCCCCGAGATTGGGCAACTCTACGTGGTCTTGTCCCTCAGACTTAGAGACATAGCCACGTACTCCCACTTGATCTAAGTGGTCTCTGTTGCTTCCTTTCTCGATCGAACCCAACGACCTCTGAAGGAAGATTCCCCTGATGACTTAGCGCTTCCACCCAAGTCTGTCGCCACACTAGAAACAGAACCCGTACCCTTCGATGCACTAATTCGTCTATGCGACTTCACCAGCTTGCCTGAATGTCTGACAGCTAAGGTATGAACTCGATGGCCTATCAAATTCCTATTTCCCATTTCTGTACTTCTCAACTGTTTAACTTGAGCTAATGACAGATTCATCTGATCTGTTCTAGCCATCATTTTTGTTGGTCCTCTAAGGTCTCGCCCTGAACCATCTGCAGCTACTCTGTGCATAGTCTGTCTCAGTGAACCATTGGCAACCCTAAACTCTGACACATAAACAGAAGATCTCTTGTGGCATGTTGCCACCACCCTGGATTCCCTCTTGAGCTTCCAGCAACCCCCACTAAACTCACTGTTGTAGCCATCGTCATCTAGCTTCCTGCGGATAACAAATTAAATCTGAAGCTAGGAATATACCTAACACCTCGCAACAACAACTCGACCCCTTCACCTGTTTTCAAACAAACATCTTCAATTCCTCTGACTTTGGAGATACTCTCATTCCCCATCCTCACTAAGCCATAATCACCTGCAGTAAAATATGAGAACCAACGTCTGTCTGAAGCAACATGCGCTGATACTGCAGCGTCCACAACCCACTGGTCTACAGATATGTTCCTCTGAACACAAGCTAGAAACTCCTCAATTCGTTATTCTTCTATTACAACGTTTGTAGAATTGTTCCCCTTCTCACAAGCTTCTTTGAACTTTCTACAGAAACGTTTCACATGTCCCTTCTTATGGAAGTAAAAACACTTCACTTCTCCACTAGAACTCTCACTACCCCTGCTATATCTCCGCTGCTGCTTCCCATTGTAATTCATCTTTGCCTTCCCTCTGTTCTGAGCTACCAAAGCTGATTCAACCTCGTTTTCTACCCCTGAAGTAGATGCAGACATTTTCCCTAATTTCCTCCGAGCTTCCTCAGATAAGGCGACATCACAAATAGCTGTAAATTTCAAGCTATTTTCCCCTAGCGAATTCGACACTGCGATCTTCATCGTCTCCAAACTGTCAGGTAAAGACGTCAATAACATCATAGCTTTTACCTCATCGTCAATCTTGACACCCATCCTTTCTAACTTGTTCAAGATATCGGTGAGTTCATTAATGTAGGAATTCACCGAGGTTTCCTCCTCCATGTGGATATTAAAATACTTCGTCAATAGAAGTATTTTTGTATTGACAGAAGGTTTTTCATACCTGTCTTGCAAGGCCTTCAACAAATCTTTCGCTGTAGTCTCTTTCGCCACCAGACTACAAACATTCATTGATAACGCCATTCTGATGTTCGCAACAGTCTGCTCATCCATCTCATTCCAATCCTTGTCAGTCATCCTTACTGGTCTCTCCCCTAAAGTCTTGTGTATATTCTTGCATGTAAGAAGATCCTTTACCGGCATCTTCCAAAAACTGAAATTCTCCCTAGTAAACTTCAGAACCCCTTCATAGTAATGGTGTGAGTGATATTTGTCTCCCATGATGCTGCAACCTTACAACTCTGATACGACTTGTTGGGAAATTGATTGACCTGAATAATGTCCCCTTCCACAGAAAATATCCAACACAACCACAAATATGCAAATAGGAAGAAAAACAGTAAACACAAGTAAACGACATAGCAAATTATACTGGTTCATCACTAAGGGCTACATCCAGTCTTCCACTCAGATGTGGGTAATTCACTAATATTTTTTAGGATTGGATACAATAACACTCCCCATAATATCCCTTAGAGGTCTCAACAAAGGCCCCCTAGCTTCTAAGTATTTTACACAATTAATACTTAGGAACATGAATGAAAAAACTCGCATAATCAAGATACAATTACCCGATAATATCGATCTTGATCAACCCCAAAGCTTCTACCAATGCCCGAGCTGCTGCCACTGATTTGCTGCCAAACCCCGCTCAAAATCGGCTGCAAATAACCCCTTGTTCGGCTGGTAAAACCTTAAAACCTGAGACTGCGTATTTATAAACATCGAAACAGCGCCCTGGCACTGTCCTTGGGGCCATGGCGCTACGGACGGAAAAATGCGTGCATGCCCCCATCTGGAAAGCGCAGCAGCACCGCGGCACTGCCTCCTCGGCCTGAGTGGCTTGCAGCGCTCGCTCTCCTGTTTTTCATCCCCGCTTCGACCCCGACGCGTCCCGACTCGATCCTGACTCTTCCCTAACTCGATCCGACGTCGTTTTGACTCCACCAATCCCAACATAATGTGTAGAACAACAAATCGTGTTGCTTGCATTAAGTCTCAACTGATTCCACTGCAAATAAACCATCTCTTCAACTTCTTTACCTAGGGGCTATGCGTTCCTACAAAAAATAGAGATGGTATTTCTTTGATTAGTCTAAGCAAATCATACCATAAATTTCTTTTGCCCCACCGCACTTCAGTTTGATAGTTTCCATCACCTGTCTACAGTTGAACTTAGGAATTATTTAAAAGAGAAACGAAACAAAAGCAAATTTTAATTGTGAAATTCACACGCCCAAACCTTAAAACCTTTTTTGTGTTAAGCTTCTCATGGGTTTCTAGTGGACTATAAACAGAGGCTAGTTATGAAATTGATAGAGTTAAAAATATATATTATAAGAATAAATTTTTGTTGAAATCGGTAACTTTGAGAGATTTCACTCAGTTTGTAATCAGTAAAACTGTTAAAATAATTGTTATAAACGGTAAAAAGAATTAGCTACAAAATAAATTAGTGTTTTATAATTTTGTTTTAAACTTGAATAAGTAAGTTAAAATAGGCATAACATTTTAATTATGCTGTTGTGTTGATATTTGATTTCAAAATTTTTGTAAGACAACTATTTAAAAAATTCTATGTAATTCAAATTGCAAATCATAGTTTGTTTATTCTAAATTATTTGATAAAAAAAATTAGAAAAACAACTGCCATAAAAATTTATATCAAACAAAAGGTCATTTCAATTTAAATACAAAAGGTAAGAAAAATATATTGTATTGAATTTAAAAAGAGGGTAGAAACAACAATTAAATTTAAAAAAAAAAGATGAGAGATTATGATTTAAATTAAATTAAATGGATTACTGAATGGATTTTGAGAATCAATTATGCTAAGCGTGATTCTTCAATAATTATTGAATCAATTATACCAAACAAGTTAAAATTCTTTCATAATTCTTTGAAGGTCTTAAAAATCAATCCAAAAATGGAGCCTTATTTGGATGATCCATCTTTATATATTTATTTACTAAGATTTGATCTTGTGCAATCAATGTTTGATTTTTCTTAGTTTAATGTTAGTGGAGAAGGCAACAGGAAAGTTCAAATTACAATGCTCGTCTAATCTAAAATTTAATTTAATGAGATTGAAAGTGGAAGTTAAAAATAAAAATGGAAATTTTTTCCTATAAAAAGTAATATTTGAAATTTGAAATTTGATTTTTTTTTTTAACGGATTCCTAAAGTGGTCACCCAACTTAGTACTATTCTCGCCCCTCTGCTGAGATCCATCTAATTTTTGCGATAGTATAGTATTGCATTCTTGATTTCACTAAACACTAGTAAAAAGTAATAATAAACACAGGGAAATTTTACTGCTTAACACAAATTTAATATGTAGTTGCGAGCCTGACACAATTTTTCATTTCTTTTTCAAATATAACATAGTGTAATTTTTCTTAATTTATTTTACGTTTCATTTGAATTTTGATTTTTTTAATTTCAAAATTTTTACTATATTTAAAAATCCATATTTATTTTATTTTATTTTTTTAAATGCCCAAAAATATTTGATGGCCCATTGACATAAATGGCACTCATACATAAGAAAAATATCCCAAATACTGACATTAAAATGAGATGAAATATTGGGTTCAAACCCCATGATGGCCACTTACCTTAAAAATCAGTAATTACTGTGTGTTTCTTGAGACCAAATATTGTAGGGTCGGTAGGTTGCCCTATGAAATTAGTCGAGGAATGCGTAAGTTGGTCCGGACACTCACAGATATAAAAAAAATGAGAGGAAGTATTTAAAGTAACTATTAATGGAAGACCTCCAATATTCCCTCTATGAGAGGATTAATTTCACCATAAATTGAGCTATCCAACTAGTTAATGTACTAAACTTTTTTTAGGTCAAATATTATAATTCCATGTTATATTCAGAATGAAAATAATAATAAGTAAACTTGGATAGAGCTCTTCTTATCCAAGTCTTGGACATTTTCCTTGTGGTTCGAGTATATTCTAATGTTTTCTGTGTTGGGATTGTGTGTGCAGCCAAAATGAGAAGTGAAATAGACTAGAAATGAAAATGGTTGAACGCATGCTACAGCAGGCCATATTGATTGAGGAGGCAGCCCCACGGCCTTACATCATAGTGTCTTGGTGCTATACAATTATGCATGATGAAGTTTGTTTGAGAGTGAAAATCGTATGGCCACGTGGAGGATAGAGAGAGGTCCAACTTAGGTTTTCCTTGGTGCCGACCTGAGGTCTTCTCTAGTGGTCGACCTGAAGGTCTTCCCTAAAGACCGACCTCATCAAAGTCTTCCCTAATGACCGACCTCATCAAAGTCTTCCCTAATGACCGACTTGAAGGTCTCCTCTAGTGGCCGACCTGAAGATCTTTCTTAAAGGCCGACCTCATTAAAGCCTTGCCTAATGGTCGACCTCATCCAGGTCTTGCCTTAAGGCTGAATTCCAGGTCTTCCCTTAAGGCCAAATTCCAAGTCTTCCCTTAAGGTTGAATTCCAAGTCTTCCCTGAAGATTATTTAAGGGAGGAACGATCTTCTCTACTTAGTCAAATTCCAAATGACAAATGTAAGAACTGGAATAGCTACTCCTGATATGCTGACTTTAGTCCCAACATGCTCAACCACTAGTCGGATTCTTTGTCGAGTACCTGAATCTATAAATAGGACACTTCACTCTTTAGTCAAGTATCGTTTTCTAGCTCGGTCTCCATACTAAGGTTGGACTAAAAACTGACTTAAGCATCGGAGTGCTTGTTTCCTTGTGCAGATCTTTCCTCGTCGAGCTGGTCATTCCTTCCCAAAAACCAGGTCAAGCTCTTCCACCGGTCATACCTCGATCAATTTTTTGCATAAACAAAGTTTGTTGTGTCCATGGCACTAGGGCTAGTGCCATGGCGCTACAACGATGTTTTAAGTACTGCAGTTTCATCGTTTTTAGTTTTTTCAAGTGGCAGAAAATTAAGGGGGCGACAGTAGATCAGTTGTAGAAAGGGAGAATGAGTTTTCAAGATGTGGTGTTGTCGGCAACTGATGCCCGTGTTTATTGGTGAAGTTTTTTCATTCCTTATTTCCTGGGATCGTATTGTTGTAGTTCCTAGCTAGAAGCTAGGTAGCTATTGTTGTGGCATCTAGAGAGAGCTTTATAGAGCACCTTGTGAGACCCATTGTATCATACCTATTATTGTAGAACTCGCTTGTCGCAGAAACTGGACATAGCTCTTGCTTAGATGAACCAATATAAATTTTCTTTGTCATGCTTTCTCTATATTTCCATATTGTGTGGTTGGATTTAGTATTTTCAGTGAATAACTGTGGAAGGGAAAAAGATTCTTAATAAGAACTTTTCCCAAAATTTTCAATATTGCACGAGCTCAATTCACCTTCATTTTAAAATTATTGTTTACAATTACAACAACTCTCCCATATATCATGTAAATTATCGTATGAGATGGTTGAGTAAAAGCATATATTACTCAAACAATCTTATTTTAAAGCACACATCCATTTATAGGCATAGGAGTTTGAGAATCATATTGTTGGGATTATGGAGCCAAAACAGGAAACCTATATCCTATTAAGAAAATGATTTTTCAACACTATTACCAATTCCTACTGGGAGTAGGATATTGTTGACTTATAAGGATTACAATATTGTTTTCCTATAATAATTAGGATATTTTGTCTCTTATAAATAGAGCCTTTATGTTAAGGTTTCATTTGTACAGAATCCAAATAGAAGGGACTTGAGTGGTTGTGGGCAGTGTTGAAAAGGATTATGTATTTAGTGGTTTAGTGAGTGTTTTTCATTCCTGTACCTAAGTATAGTGTGTTATAATACTTAGAAGCTAGAGGGCTTTTGTTGGGACCTCTAGGGAATATTTTTTTGGGAGAATTTTGTATTCTAATCCTTAAACAATTATTAGTGAATTACCCACATCTGAGTGGAAGACTGGACGTAGCCCTTAGTGGTGAACCAGTATAATTTGCTGTGTCGTTATTCTTGTGCTTTTACAGTTTTCTTCCTATTTTCATATATTTTGGTTGTGTTTGGATATTTTTGTGGAAGGGGAAATTATTCAGGGTCTTTAATTTCTCAACAAGTGGTATCAGAGCTGTAAGGTTGCAGCACATGGGTGACAGATATCAAACACACCATTATTATGAAGGGGTCCTCAAGTTCAATGGAGAGAATTTCAATTTTTGGAAGATACAGGTAAAAGATCTTATACATGCAAGAAGATACACAAGACTTTAGGGGAGAGACCAGCAGGGATGCCGGACAAGGATTAGAATGAGATGGATGAGCAGGCCGTTGCCAACATCAGGATGGCATTGTCAATGAATGTTTGTAGTCTGGTGGCGAAAGAGACTACATCGAAAGATTTGTTGAACGCCTTGCAAGACAGGTATGAAAAATCTTCTGCCAATACAAAGATACTTCTATGGACGAAGTATTTTAATATCCACATGGATGAGGGAACCTCGGTGAATTCCAACATTAATGAACTCACCGATATCTTGAACAAGTTAGAAGGGATGGGTGTCTAGATTGACGAGGAGGTGAAAGCTATGAGGCTGTTGACGTCTTTGCCTGACAGTTGGGAGACGATGAAGACCGTGGTGTCGAATTCGCTAGGGGAAAATAGCTTGAAATTTACAGCTATTTGTGATGCCGCCATATCTGAGGAAGCCAGGAGAAAATTAGGGAAAATGTCTACATCTACTTCAGGGGCAGAAACCTGGGTTGAATCAGCTTTAGTAGCTTAGAACAAAGGGAAGGCAAAGATGAGTTACAATGAGAAACAACAGCAGAGATATAGTAGGGGTAGTGAGAGTTCCAGT
The DNA here is from genome assembly GCF_013281855.1 of Momordica charantia. Taxonomy (NCBI): domain Eukaryota; kingdom Viridiplantae; phylum Streptophyta; class Magnoliopsida; order Cucurbitales; family Cucurbitaceae; genus Momordica; species Momordica charantia. The sequence goes on along the minus strand of NW_028275166.1, from coordinate 13,725,333 downwards.
GGAGAAGTATAGTGTTATTACTGCCACAAGAAGGGACACATTAAACGCTTTTGCAGGAAGTTTAAAGAAGATCTTGAGAAGGGGAACACTACTGAAAATGTTGTAACAAAAGAAGAACGGATTGAAGAGTTTCTGGCTTGTGTTCAGAGGAACATATCTGTAGACCAGTGGGTGGTTGACACTGTAGCATCAGCGCACGTTGCTTCAGACAGACGTTGGTTCTCATCTCTTACTGTAGGTGATTATGGCTTAGTTAAGATGGGGAATGAGAGTATCTCCAAGGTGAGAGGAATTGGAGATGTTTGTTTGAAGACAGGCAAAGAGGACGAGTTGGTGCTACGAGGTGTTAGTTATATTCCTAGCTTCAAATTTAATTTGTTATCCGCAGGGAAGCTAGATGACGATGGCTACAGCAGTGAGTTTAGTGGGGGTTGCTGGAAGCTCAAGAGGGAATCCAGGGTGGTGGCGACAGGCCACAAGAGATCTTTTGTTTATGTGTTAGAATTTGGGGTTGCCAAGGGTTCACTGAGACAGACGATGCACAGAGTAGCTGCAGATGGTTCAGGGCGAGACCTTAGAGAACCTGCAGCATTGATGGCCAGAACAGATCAGAAGAATCTGCCATCAGCTCAAGTTAAACAGTTGAGAAGTACAGAAAAGGGAAACGAGAATTTGATAGGCCATCGAGTTCATACCTCAGCTGTCAGACGTTTAGGCGAGCTGGTGAAGTCGCATAGGCGAATTAGTGCATTGAAGGGTACGAGCTCTGTTTCTAGTGTGGCAACAGACTTGGGTGGGTACGCCAAGTCATTAGGGGAATCTTCCTTCAGAGGTTGTTGGGTTCGATCGAGAAAGGAAATGACAGGGACCACTTAGATCAAGTGGGAGTACGTGACTATGTCTCTAAGTCTGGGGGACAAGACCATGTAGAGCTGCCTAGTCTCGGGGTAGAGTCAGAAGATGCTTAGGTAGGGCCAAGCAATGTTGATCAGTTCGTTGATAGAGAAGTCAGAACTGTGCCTTGACAGAGGGTGTCAAGAAGTTGATGGGGCACTGTTGATGCAGTGGGAGGCGGAGAATTGTCGTTTTGTCTCCAAGTGGGAGATTGTTCGGATTATGGAGCAAAAACTGGAAACCTATATCCTATTAAGAAAAAGATTTTTACTATTACCAATTCCTACTGGGAGTAGGATACTGTTGACTTATGAGGATTACAATATTGTTTTCCTATAAAAATTAGGATATTTGGTCTCTTATAAATAGAGTCTTTATGTTAAGGTTTCATTTGTACAGAATCCAAATAGAAGGGACTTGAGTGGTTGTGGGCAGTGTTGAAAAGGATTATGTATCCAGTGGTTTAGTGAGTGTTTTTCATTCCTGTACCTAAGTATAGTGTGTTATAATACTTAGAAGCTAGAGGGCTTTTGTTGGGACCTCTAGGAAATATTTTTTTGGGAGACTTTTGTATTCTAATCCTTAAACAATTATTAGTGAATTACCCACATCTGAAGACTGGACTTGGCCCTTAGTGGTGAACCAGTATAATTTGCTGTGTCGTTATTCTTGTGCTTTTAGAGTTTTCTTCCTATTTTCATATATTTTGGTTGTGTTTGGATATTTTTGTGGAAGGGAAAATTATTCAAAGTCTTTAATTTCCCAACACATATATGATGTAATAATATGCACCAAGGTGATCTTGCAATTGACAACTACTTTTACTCAGTTGAAAGTTTCAAAAAATCGATAACTTGAGAAAATTCATAATCTATAACTTGGTCTAATTAAACTAGTCTCTCTATATATATATAGGTCTCCCTAATGGGTATTAAAACTCTTTACTAATTGTTATTTATGTTGGATTAAATTATAAGTTTGATCTTTAAATTTTCAATGTTGTATCAAATAGGTTCCTAAATTTTATAGTGTAATAAATCTCTAAATTTTCAATTTTGTGTCCAATAGGATCAATAGTCGAACTCATGTGCAAGGGTGATTGTATAAGGCCACGTGGAAGTTAAATGAGCTAGGCTGAGGATGTCGAACCATAGCAAGGAACACCTCGACTCAACATAAGAGGACCAACTTATGCCCCGCCTCAACTCAAAGGCAAGGTATGGACCACCGGGATCCATAAGTCACATCTTCAAGATTCCCTATAAATAGCAAAATCCCCCTCGAGAACAAGTTTGTGACATCATCCCTCGACACCACTTCGATTTAAATACTAATTCAAGCATTGGATCAGTGTGCTCGACATAATATCATATCCGTGTGGGTTCTTGTGCTTTTTTGTTGTGTTTGGATATTTCTGTGGAATGAGAAATTATATAAGACCACAACACCGTGACCCACATGTCTCTAACTTTATTTTTTAATACAAAAACATGAAGGGTAGGGATTTAAACTCACGATCTTTTGGTCGAAGATATGTATGGAAATCAATCGAGCTAAGCTATCTCTAACTTTGAGGATTGCAGTATCTTTGTAAAAGAGGGCAATAATATTGATAAGATAATTCATATCATTTTCCTCTTTTTCTTAGTACAATCATTTTCCTGATTTGTTGGTCATTAAATGTAGATGATATTTTCTTTCCATCTATAGATGTATTTTTGGGTCAATTTTAAAAATAATGAATTATAATTATTTTTTCTCTATTACAAAACTAACTAATTCAATAATTTTCAATAGTTCTTTAAATTTTTACTTAATACCTTGTTTTTAATAATCAAGAGGGGTGGGTCCATTTTGAAGAATGGATGTGTTTAAGAAAGTATGATTGATTAAAATCAACTCAAAATATATGGTATTTTAGGTTTTTCTTTTCTTTTTATCCATTTGAATTTAAAAAAATTGAAATTTTATAAGTGGGTAGTTTTAACGGTTGGATTTTTGACAAAATATTAAAAAAGCAAAAAATCTCACGTTTGAAAGAGAGATGATGTACTCCAACGCACTATAAAAAAACTCATCACTTTGAGTTTCATTCATCCAATTAAAAATACTTTAAGCCTGTATAGTAACTTTAGTTGTGTGAGTGATATAAACCTTAGCTCTCTTTTATTTTTTTCATTACTTTTTAAACTTTTACTGGGGTTGAAGGGAGAATTCTATTTGATTTTCATATTTTTACATAGTAGATTTTTTTTTTCTCTGTTAGGGTGTGACTTTTCTGCGGTTTGAAATTTTATAAGTAAATTCTTGTTCGTTATTTATCTATAATATTTCGAATTTTACTTTTAAAGTACAAAAATTTTTCAAAGAATAATGAAATGACAATTCCAGATTTAAAAATACTATATATTTCATTTATTTTAGATGTTAAATTTAACTCATCCATCCAATTAAAAGAAAATGGCAACAAGGGGACAGGGTTCTTCAACCTCTGAAATTCTTCTATCGCCATTTTGTGTTTTTTTTTTTTCATAAAATTAACTATCAATAAATTTATTTTTTACTAGTTTAAATAACTAATTTTCTAAAACATTCAATAATTTTATTAATAATTTAATATAATAAATAAACAATATATATTTCTTTCCTTATTTTAAAGAGTTGTCAATTTTAGATTATCAGAAACAAAGAAAGGATCATAGAGAAGAACATTTTGTTATTCAATTTCAAAAACATTAATTAGCAGAGAATTGATTGAAATTTTTTTATACATTAAAACTTTAAAAATATTAGATATGAAATTAAAGAAAAAAGGTTGCATACACCTACAAAATCGATATACTTTATCCAATAATAAAATATTAAGTCAATGAGTTGTAAAAAGTATTAAAGAAAAGTGGGATTGTTTTGTTGGGGAATTGGGTGCTAGGGGGACCTTCTATAAAATCATTGAGTGTGGGCATAAAAAGTTTTTTTTTTTTAATACTTTATAGTTTGTTGAGTAACATTTTAGTTTCTTATTTCTTGTTTTCTATTTATTAATAAAAATGACATAATTACACTTGGTAACTATTTCTTATTCTTTCTTTTTTTCATTGAAAAAAATAAATAAACTTAGTTTTTTTTGGAAATGGTAAGAAAAAACAAGAAATTTGTATTTTTTTTTCCAAAAGTTCTACACAAATCTTGAAAATGTTTCGAAAATAATAATAAATAAGAAAAATAAATAGTTGTCAAATGTTTAGGGCCCATTTGTAACCTTCCTATTTCTGTTTCCTCATTTTTAATAATGTTATGTATGGAGCAATACCATAGAAGGGTTGGGTTACATCAAGAAGGACAATCGGGACCATCGACAAGCGGAGCCGGCCCAAGAAGGACGATCGGGTCATTTTTTGTTTCTTATGCTCAGTTTTGCAGGTATCGACCTGGAGTACTCGAGTTGATGCGTGGAGCGGAGAGAACCGGTCTACCAGAATCCCAGCATCAACAAATAAAAAAAAATAGAATCGCATGGCCTCGAACACCCATAAATGATAAAACAAGATGTTTAATATTTATGTCGGATCAAATTGGAAACGAGAAAAAACAAGTTTTGTTTCTAAAATTTCTATACAATTTTGACAATGTTTCTGATTTTTTTGTTTTCAAAATTTTTACACAAATTTAAAAATATTTCTTAAAAATAAAAAATAAGAAGATAAATAATTACCGATTGCTAATGTTTCTACAACTAGAAATGAAAAAACAACAAATAGAAACATTAGTACGCGTATCTTTAATGTTTTAAATTTTGTGATTTGAAATCCAAGAAATGATTTTAAATTCTTTATCTTGTTTGGAACGAGAATGATTTGAAATGAATTAAATAAAATTTCTTTGTTTGGACGTTTGCTGGAAATTAAAAGAAAATAAAAAATTTTACTGATTTGGACTTTTAACTTAAATTTATTAATTAGAAATTAAAATATGACAAGGTTAAATAAGTAATTTATTTTGAAATTCGATGAAATCCTAATCCGCCTTTGATCTAAAAACTTTTTTACATAAAAATAAGGTTTCATTCAAAATTATTTACCAACAAACAAAGGGTAGAATTTATTTAAAATCTATCATGATTTTGAAATCTTTCAAAATTCAAAGTATCAAATAGAGCATTAGTTTGATGGACAGGACTTATACTAAGACCACAAGTTGGCGAAGTATTGAGTTCATATGAAATTGGTATTAAGCTCCTCAATCATAATTCAATGTTTGAGAATTAGTAAATAGATATTTAAAGGAAAAGATATTACCACCATTTTTATAGAAAATTTTGAACAAATAATTCAAAACAATCTAATCAAAACATTTTATAATCATCTTACTAAGATTATTTAAATTGGACAAGACTCAAATAATTGAATTGAGTTTTAAAAATTTGTTTTCTCAAACAACTTGTAAATTGTTAAATAAAATATTATTGTATGACTGTTATTTTATATAAATAATCATCACATCCCACCTCATCGAAAGGTTATCCAATTGAATGCAGCTTCAATGTTAACAACAGTGACTAAAGATAAACATAAATCAAAGTTTAAAAAGTATATATATATTCGTTATGCTTCAACCAGTTAAAACAGCTACGTCGTAAGTTCAAATCTCCACCCCAATGTACTAAAAAAAGTGTATATATCAACAATTAGACTTGTTTATGCAGGAATCTGCACAACGGTTCTTCACGAATCGAGCTCGAACCCAGTCTCTGGTTTCGACCTGAACACTAGAGTGGACCTGCACAAGAGAGCGAACACTCCAACGCTCAAATCAGTATAGATCGGACTCCTTATTTAGTTCGAGGTCAGATTCGATACCTGAGCGCGAAATGTACTCCTCTATTTATAGGTAATGGGCCCGACAGCACGCGCGACCGGCGGTTACATGTCTTTTCTCATATTGGACCTGTCGGGTTCCGAGCAGGTCGGATCATAATCAGGTCGAGCTTTGGTGCCCATACTTCATCTTTTAAGGGGCAAACTCGGTCCGACCTAAGCAATCATTTTTATCTAATTTCTTCCAACACGAATAATGGTCCTCCACGTGTCCTGGGTAAGTTTACCCCCAAACATTGGCCCCCTCTCTGCTAGGTTCGATCTCGACCTGACAGAGAAGTCCCTTCGAATCTCTTTTGGACACGTGGCGACTTTCTATTTGTAGAGGGAATATAACCGTTGCGGAATACATTTCGACCTGCCAGGTTGTCGGAGTACTCAAGCGTTTCGTCGTTGCGTATTCCGAGGAGATCTCAGCCGCTCGTTGATTACACGTGTACGGTGCAGAGGTTTTTCCGATCAGCTATAAATAGTGCCGAAACTTCAGGTCAAACCTTACGTTTCCTGAATTTCTGGAGTTCGATCTGAAACCAGCTCGAACCCTCTCTTCTAGGTCAGTCACTCTTCTTTGCTCTTACTCTTCTTTCAAAACATGGTAGTTTTCTTATCTTCCCCCTCCAGTAGTGATAGCCTGGGTAGTATAGGTCGGACAATAAGTAGTTCGCCCCCCAAGCCAAGTGACTCTGGGGAGGTCTTAGCTCGTAGGTTAGAGTCTGAGCTGGAGGAAATAGAGAACTTTGGGTTTTCAGATGATGAAGAGGATAGCGATACCTCCACCTCGGGCCAGGGTCTGGAGTACCCTTCTAGGATGCCCGAGCACTACCTTGGACCCCTTCGTAGGGGGTTTAACATTCCGAATAACATCCTCCTTAGGATTCCGGAGGAAGGGGAAAGAGCTGACAATCGTCCAGAGGGATGGGTCACTCTTTATTTGAAGATGTTTGAGTACGGCCTCAGACTTCCCCTTCATCCCTTTGCTCAGGAGTTCTTAAACCGAACCGGACTGGCTCCTGCTCAAGTGGCCCCCAATGGGTGGGGTGTCATTTTTGCTTTAGCCATTCTTTTTTGGTTGCGAGCTCGGGATGAGGATGAGGCCGAGTTGCTAAGTGTCGACCAGCTTCTTGGGTGTTTTGAGGCTAAGAGGATAGCCAAGAAACCAGGTCGGTACTATATGTGCGCAAGGAAGGGCGCGGGTGGCATAGTTAAGGGGCCGACCTCCATCAAAGGATGGGTAGGCAAGTGGTTCTTTGCCTCTGGAGAGTGGCTGGCAAAGGACGAATCAGGTCGTGCCTTTTTTGACGTGTCTGCTAGGTTTGGGAACCTAGGTATGAAGTCTTCCTTACTTTCTTTTTCTTTTAGTTTCTTGGTATTCATGTCTAACTCTGACTTTCTGTTTACTTTGTGCAGTGTCGATCAAGTCGATCCCCGAGCTCGATCAAGCCACTTTCGACACACTCAAGTTCTACAAAGAGAACTTCCCCAAGGGCAGGAAGATCGGAACCTTGGTCACCGACAAGCTTCTCTTGGAGTCGGGGCTTCTTGACTACAACCCTCTAGTTCGGCCAATTGAAGCTTCAAGGCCGAACTCTGAACTCGGTAAGCCGTGCTCGATCTAGGTCTTGATTTCGTTTTTCCTTTGATCCTTAATTTTATACTTGTTTATTTTGCAGCAATGGTGTGCGGATTCACCAGAAGTGTGAAGCGCAAGTCCAAGGGCCGTGCTCACGCCCTCAAGACCGTGGTGAGCCCTGAACCAGTGACGCCTTCGGTGCCATGGACTGAGGCTTAGGGTAACTCCGGCCCATCCTCTGCAGTTCCCACCCCCGTGATCAAACTGGACGTGTCCGGGGGTCGATCTGAAGAGAAGCGTCCAAGGGAGGAGTCCGAGGCGCTTGATGTATCTCCCCTGAACGAGGTGAGGGGAGAGTCTCCTTTGAGGAGAAAGAGAAAGAAGAAGAAGACCTCCTCCCCCTCGGAGGCTGGGGCTCGTGGGACCCTGCCCGCGAGCCATGCTGACCTGGTGGACGACCCCGTAGCTCGGATGGGGGGAACATTCGACGTGCGAACGCGGTTCAGGATGGAACCGTCAAGCTCTAGGGTGAAGGACCAGGTGTCCCGCATCTCGGCCACGTGCTTGGACCGCTGTCTGAGGAGAGCATCCAAGTTCGTGAGTGATCCTGGGTCCGTACTGTAGAGGACCATCGATAACGCTGCCGAGGTAAGATCTGCTTTGCATCACTTTTTATTATTATCTTTTCTCGATTCCCAGCTTGATCTAACCATTGTGTTCCTTGACTTTCGCAGGCGTTTGTCGCTTCCATTCATTCAGCTATTATGGTCAAGGCTGAGCTGGATGGAAGGGAGGCTCTGGCAGCCAAGGAGAGGGAGAACTCTTCTGCTGCCTTAGAGGCTGCCACCACGCAGAAGGGCGAGCTACTAAAGGCCCAAGGCGAGGTGGGTATCTTGAGGGCCGAGGTGGATGCCAAGGCCGAACTTTTGAAGAAGGAGGGTGAGAAGCACAAGGCCCACCTCCGAGCAGCCCATGCGATCACCAAGGGGCTGGAGAAGGAGAAATTCCAGCTCCTAAAGGAGAAGGACGATCTCGCCCAAGCTCTTGAGGAGAAGGATGCCTCTATTGGGCGTCTCACAGCCGAGCTCAAAGACCTGAAGGAGCGCATCACCTGCGGACCTCTGCTGGAGGAGTCGTTCCAGCAACACCCAGACTTTGATGGGTTCGCCAAGGACTTTAGCGACGCCGGCTTCAAGTTCTTGATGAAGGGTATTGCTTCCGACATGCCTCACCTCCATATCGATCTCATCGACCTCAAGAAGAAATACTCTGAGAAGTGGGCTTCTGGGCCTAACGAGACTCCTGGCCCCCAACCGCTGGTGGACAAGTATGTCAGGGAGCTGGACTCTGACTACTCCGACATGGAAGAAGAGGACGCTCCTAGACAAGAGCCCAATGAGATCGGCACAACGCAAGAGGAGGTTCCTTCTCAGCAGGATGGGTCTCAGGAGGTTAACCTTCTAGGCTCCCAAGGCGAGCTGTCCTCCCACCTCGGAAGTAGTTGAGGCTCTCTTTCCTTGTGTTTATATATATTCTCTTTTTGGGCAGAGCTGCAAGGTCTATAAGCCTTGGCTCTGTCCTCCAATTAATGAATTCCTTCCATATACTTAATTGCAGTTCTGCCTCTAGCTCTGACTCTTCTATTGCTTTTTCCTTAAACTTTTTGGACTTACTTTTGTAAGCTGGATCTTATCAATAAATAAACTTAACTCTTTTCTCATCGTACCTCTTACTTAAGGTTTGAATTTGAGAGTTTCTTTTATCAGCTTTTAATATTTCTCCTCGAACTCGGAAGTCCGAAAGAACATGAAGCAATTGGAACCTTTTTACCTCGCACCTTTAACTTATACGTTCAAAGGGTTGATTTTGGTGTCCGTTGTTAATATTCACATCGCACCTCGAACCCGTAGGTTTAGAGGATTGAATTTCTTGAACCTTCAACATCGCATTTTTAACTTAAGCATTCAAAGGATTGCATTTTGGTTTGTAATTGATCTTGACATCGCACCTCGAACTCGTGGGTTTTGACATATCGAATTTGATCAATTTTAAGTCCTATGGGAGTCCGTGGCCCCCATTTAATTTCTAATCGAACTCGGAGTTATGAAATTAAATAACTCCATTTATTGAAAATTTCGCCCCTTGAAAATTTTGACAAGTCCATTTTGGGACGATTTTGACATTTCAAGGGTAATAGCACTTTAAGTGCTCCGCGTTCCATGGATGCGCAAGCACTCTTCCTTCCAAGTCGGCCAGCATATAAGTTCCAGGTCGGACTATGCCTTTGACTTCGAACGGTCCCTCCCAACTTGGGTCAAGGGTGCCAACACGACTCTGAATTTTTCTTAAGACCAAATGTCCAACTTGGAAGCTTCGAGGTTGAACTCGGGCATTGTAATGTCTGGCCATTCTGTTCTGATACTCTGCTAAGCGCAGCTGAGCCATTTCCCTTTTCCCTTCCAACAAGTCCAGGTTAAGGAGTAGCTCTTCCTCGTTCTTCGTTGGCTCGTACTGTTCTACCCTGTCTGTTGGTATGCCGATCTCGACTGGTACAACAGCTTGGGAACCAAAGGCTAGCGAGAACGGAGTTTCGCCAGTTGACTCCCGTGGGGTGGTTCGATATGACCACAGAACCTCAGGTAGCTCCTCGGCCCACCTTCCCTTTCTGGAGTCCAACCTTAGTTTGAGTCCTCGCTTTATGATCTTGTTTACTGCTTCAACTTGTCCATTCGCTTTTGGATGCGCAGGGGACGAACTGAGGTGGCTTATACCAAGTTTTCTGCAAAAGTCCTTGAACTTTGCATTGTCAAATTGTTTTCCGTTGTCTGTCACGATAGCATTTGGTATGCCGAAGCGGCACACAATGTTTGTCCATATGAACGACGTGATTCTGGACTCTGTGATGTGGGATAGTGCCTCGGCTTCAGCCCACTTAGTGAAGTAGTCCACAACGACAACGGCGAACTTTGTTTGCCCTTTGCCCAAAGGAAAAGGACCTATGATGTCCACCCCCCACTGGGCAAATGGCCATAGGGCCGAGATGGGGGTGAGCAGTTCGGGAGGTTGGTGGATAATATTTGCGAAACGCTGGCAGTTGTCGCAAGCTTTCACAAACTGCCTTGCATCCTACTCGACACTTGGCCAATAGTACCCTTGTCAAATTACCTTAGCCGATAACGACCTGGCGCCGGAGTGGTTTCCACACACCTCTTCATGAATTTCCCTAAGAATGTAGAGGCCTTCTTCGAGAGTCACACACTTGAGGAGAGGCAGGGAGAAGCCACGTCGGTACAACACTCCTTCTCGGAGCGTGAACCGAGCTGCTCTTCTCGTCATCTTCTTTTGCTCCTTCGGCTCTTGCGGTGGGCTTCCTTTGATGAACTCCACGATTGGGTCCATCCAAGTGGGTGACGGAGTATCCACCTTCATCACATCTGGTTCTAAGATTGAAGGAGTGTCTAGGATTTCGATCGGGACCGACCTAGCCAGGTCAGTCTCGTATGCTGACCCCAATTTGGCTAAGGCATCTACATTAGAGTTCTCAGATCTTGGAACTTGACTCACCTCGTGAGTCGGGAACTGGGCGAGGTGCGATCTGACCTTGCTCAGATATTTTTCCATCCGGGGGTCCTTCGCTTGGTACTCCTCCTTGATCTGATTTACAATCAGCTGGGAGTCACTAAAGACCTTTATGTGACTGGCCCCCAGTCCTTTGGCAACGCGTAGGCCTGCTAGGAGTGCTTCGTACTCGGCCTCATTATTTGAGGTCCGAAAGTTGAATCGCAGAGCATATTCGAATCGCTCACCTCCTGGTGCGAGCAAGAGGATTCCTGCCCCGCACCCCCTCTCGTTAGAAGACCCATCAACGAAGATCGTCCACGGGAGGTCGGATTTGACCAACTGAGGTGGTGGAGTGAGCTCTGCGATAAAATCGGCCACTACTTGTCCTTTCATCGCAGTTCTGGGCTCGAACTGGACGTCGTACTCGCTCAATTCCAATGCCCACTTCATCAGACACCCTGATGTTTCAGGCTTAAGGAAGATATTCTTCAGGGGCAGGTTTGTAAGTACTACGACCGTGTGCGCTTGGAAGTATGGCCTAAGTCTTCGGGCCGAGGTCACTAAAGCGAGGGCCAGCTTCTCCATTTGGGGATATCTAGTCTCGGCCTCGGTCATGGCCTTACTGGTATAATAAACGGGGCTCTGGCTTGCGCCCTCCTGCTTGATCAGTGCCGAGCTGACGGCGCTAGCAGATACCGCCAGGTACAAATGGAGTTTTTCCCCTGGTAATGGCTTCTCAAGTAGAGGTGCCGAGCAGAGATAGTCTTTTAACTGCCCCAACACTTGCTCACACTCTTCCGTCCATTCGAACGGTCCCTTCTTCCTAAGAACTTTGAAGAACGGAAGACACTTGTCCGTCGATCTTGACACGAACCTATTCAAGGCTGCAATCCTGCCATTGAGGCACTGAAGCTGCTTTAGAGTCTTGGGTGCCTCCATGTCGAGCACGACCTTTATCTTCTCTGGGTTAGCCTCAATCCCGCGGTTATTTATCATAAAACCAAGGAACTTTCCCGAGGAAACTCCGAAGGCGCACTTGGTCGGATTGAGCTTCATTTGGTACTTCCGTAGCACTTCAAAGGCTTCAGTCAGATCGGAAAGATGCGACTTTGACTGCTTGCTTTTGACAAGCATGTCGTCCACATACACTTCCATATTCCAACCGATCTGCTTGGCAAACATTTTGTTCACCATCCTTTGGTAGGTCGCACCTGTATTCTTTAGGCCAAAAGGCATCACCTTGTAGCAGTACAGACCTTGGTCTGTTATAAACGCGGTGTGATCTTGGTCTGGTATATGCATTTTAATTTGGTTGTATCCGGAGTAGGCATCCATGAAGGTGAGTAGCTCGTGCCCGGCTGTTGCGTCCACGAACTGGTCGATCCTTGGAAGGGGGAAGCAATCTTTTGGGCACGCCTTATTTAAATTTGTAAAGTCCACGCACATCCTCCACTTCCCGTTGGATTTTTTAACTAATACAACGTTAGAGAGCCACTCAGGATACAAAATTTCTCGTATATATTCAGCTTTTAAGAGTTTGTTTACTTCCTCAACAATTACATCACTCCTCTCTTTATTTACAGGTCTTCTTTTTTGCTTTACAGGTCGGAATGATGGGTCTATGTTGAGGCGATGCACCATAATCTTCGGGTCAATACCAGGCATGTCCTCGTGAGACCATGCGAAGACGTCCGAGTTAGACCTGAGGAAGTTGATCAGTTCTTCCCTGTCAGTGGCCCCCAGCTTGGTTCCTATACTTACTTGTTTTTCGAGGCTAAGTAAAGGAACAAGCTTGAGCTCTTCTGTTGGCGGGGAGAACTGCCTTTTACCTTCTTTTGGCAGGTCGGTCCCTGACTCCTGCTGCTTGCCATGATTGATTTGTTCCTCCAGGGCACATACCGACGATCCCTTGAGCTCGGACGCGTAGCACTCTCTTGAAGTTTTTTGTTCACCTCGGACCGTGCCCACTCCATTAAGGGTTGAGTACTTCAAGACTTGATGCAACGTGGAAGGAACAGCTCGAAATGAGTGGATAATGGGTCTCCCAAAAATGGCGTTGTAGGCCGATTTGCCGTCGACTACCACGAACTCGGCCATCTGCGTTACTTGGGTGGCATCTTGCCCTATAGTTACCGGCAGGTTGATGCACCCTTCTGGGGAGACCGATTCACCAGAGAATCCAACCAGGGGTGTTGGACTCTTCTTCAATTGTGACCAGGTCCATCCCAATGCTAAATATGTTGGGAGGGACAAGATGTTCGCAGATGCGCCTCCATCAACCAATACCCTTCGGACCAGGACGTGATCAATGAGAGGGGCGATCACGAGCGCGTCATTGTGGGGCAAATGAATCCCCCCCAAATCGGCATCGCCGAAAGTGATGGAGCAAGTAGGTTTCTGCTCCCTAATGATGCATACCTCGCGCCTGGCTTCGCGAGCTAGCTCATTCCTCTTGTTTCCGGACTGGCCCCCGTTCGGGCCTCCGAAAATAGTGTTGATGACTGCAGGTCGGTCATTCCGGCGGGGCGGAGTTCTTGAACGCTTCCTCTCTTCTTTCTTTTCGATTGAGCTAAACCTCGGTTTGCCCACAAATTTTTTGAAGTAGCCATCTTGAATGAGATCTTCAATCTGGCGCTTCAGTTCCCAGCAGCTTATCGTATTATGGCCGTTATCGCGGTGAAAACGGCAGTACTTATCTTTGTTGCGATTCTCTGGGTCTCCTCGGAGCTTCTCAGGTCGCTTGAGGAGCTTTTCCATCCCATTTTCCTCAATGTTCGTGAGTATCTCGGAGATGGGGATGGTGGTTGGAGTATACCGCTCATAAGGTCGGCTCCGGATGGAGCCGCCCTCCGACCTTCGGTACTCTGTTCTGCCACTGGATGAGGATGGTCCCTTATCTTTGGACTTGACATCAATCCTCATCCTCTCCTGGCTAAGTTTCTTCTGATCGATCTGTTTTTTAGGTCGGCCAGTCTTGGTTCGGAGGAGCTCCTGCCCATCAATGACTTTCTTCGCCTTCTGTAAAACTTCGGCGAAAGTGGCTGGAGCTTCCTCTCCAAGTTTTACGGTTAAGGCCTCATCGGCCAGGCCGGTGAGAAAGTAGCACATAGCCGAATCGTCAGAGCAGTGCACGACCTTAAGCTGCTCTTCCTGGAACCGTGTGACATACTCTCTCAGCGTCTCTCCTTCCTTCTGCCTGATGGTGGCAAGGTGAGTCGCTGTCTTTCTATCATAATGCCGAGAGGAGAATTGACTAATGAACTCCTTTCTCAGCTGGGAGTAGGTCGAGATCGACCTGGCCGTCAGTCTTCGATACCACAGGCGCGCGCTACCGGTAAGCGCGATCTGGAAGGCGCGGCATTTGATCGCATCTGTCGCCGCTTGAAAGTCCATGAGGCCCTCGAAAACCTCAACATAATCTTTAGGGTCCTTAGACCCATCATAGGGCTTCATGGCGGGAGTCTTGAACTTCGGAGGGATTGGAGCCTCCAGGATGTCTGCGATGAATGGCGATTCTCCCAAGTCGCCATCGTCGAACGAACAGTCTTTCTTCTCGCACCTGGCCTTAAGCGCCTCGACCTGCTCATCGAACTTGTGCTTCATCAGGTCGAACTCTTCCCTCGTGATCACAGCTTCTGGTGCCAGGGGCTTGTATTTTGATTGAGCCTTTAGGTTCGAGTTGGAGAATTCTCGGGAGTAGGAAGGAGAGTCTTCCGGCTCCCGAGATGCTCTCTTCTTCTTTTCAGTGAGATGCTTTCTCAAATCGTTGTCTCGCAAGCTGTAATCCACTCCCCCATCGTTCGGAATGGGCTCGCGATCGCCAGGTTGGATAGATGGAACTCCCTTTTCACCGGGTGCGCCTGGAGCCATAGAGGGAGACGCAGTTCGGTTAACGCGCGTTGCCTCGGCGTACATCTCTTCCACTGTGCGCAACCGATGGTGCATATCATCCAACTCGCGCTGAAGAGCAGACAGAGCTTCAGGGTCTGCTGCTTGGTTAGCCCTTTGGGAGGTTTTTCTCGATGTCCCTCTTCGGCCTCTGTTGGCTTTTGAGGGTTTCGGGTGAGCAGGTGGTAGCTCTTGGTTCGCATGACGGGCAGATCTGCGCGGCAGATCTCCCTCTTGCCCTGCTCGGACCTGGTCCTCGACTATTCTTGCACCGAGGTCTTGCTGAGGGTCGTGATCAGCGTTCACACCCCTCTGTTCTGTCGTATTGGCAGAGTTTGCTGGATGCACCATCTTTGCGTATATTTTTTTTTTAAATCGGGATAACTTAAGATGTCGTTCCCACAGACGGCGCCAAATGTTTATGCAGGAATCTGCACAACGGTTCTTCACGAATCGAGCTCGAACCCGGTCTCCGGTTTCGACCTGAACACTAGATGGACCTGCACAAGAGGGCGAACACTCCGACGCTCAAGTTAGTATAGATCGGACTCCTTATTTAGTTCGAGGTCAGATTCGATACCTGAGCGCGAAATGTACTCCTCTATTTATAGGTAATGGGCCCGACAGCACGCGCGACCGGCGGTTACATGTCTTTTCTCATATCGGACCTGTCGGGTTCCGAGCAGGTCGGACCACAATCAGGTCGAGCTTTGGTGCCCATACTTCATCTTTTAAGGGGCAAACTCGGTCCACCTCGGTGGGGCCGAGGTGGACCTAAACAATCATTTTTATCTAATTTCTTCCAACACGAATAATGGTCCTCCACGTGTCCTGGGTAAGTTTACCCCAAACAAGACTAATAACAACCATTCCTCTTTCTTTTTCTTAATTAGTTTAGATCAACAGGATGTAGGCTAGTAATGTTATCCAGCCATCCCCGTTTCTGCTCTCCATTTTATTTTCCATCTTCACAAAATTTTGCAGGAATTGGGTCTCCCACAAGTTTCCTACAAGGAATTATTCCCTTTCTTGTTAATGCTCCATCGAGAGTGAAATTCTTAAATTTTTTAAGGTCCCATAATTTATATGCATAAAAAGACAAATCCTAAAATTTAAAACTTACCCTTAAAATTATCAAGTCAAATTAGGGGTGAGCATGGGAACCCAAAAAACTGAGCCGATCCATCGAAACCGATCGAAAAGAAGTTGGTCGGTCGGTTTTACATGCCGTATGTTCGGCATCGGTTTTGGGGTTCCCAAACCAATTTTGTCGTCGACTAGGCGATACCGACCGACTATGTAATCTTTATCTAATATCTTTTTTAAAAAAATAAAAATAAAACAAATATTTTTAGGGTTTCACATCTCAATTTCTTTTTTGTTTTCCTTTTCTCCGAGTCCCTCACGAGTCCTCTCCTTACTCTCTATTCTCTCAGTCGCTCGTCGCCCTCCGCCATCGCCTTTTCTGTTTCTATTTTTTTTTGCCCTCTGCCATAGGCGTCGTCCTATGCACTACAAACGTGAATATGGGAAAAAATCAAAAGGATAAAGTAATAATTAAAAAAAAAGGTCGGTTAAACTGACAAACCGACCGACTGAACCGATCAGTCAGTCGATTGGCGCAATCCATAGGAAGGGAGATGTCGGTGTCGGGATCGGCCAAAAACCAACCAATGCTCACCCCTAAGTCAAATAAGTCCCAAAATATAAACACCGTGACAATGTCTAATAAATTTTACATATAAATATTTAGATTTAAGGTTATATATATATATATATATATATATATATATAATAGAAATAATAAACGGGGTGGGGATAGAGAACAAGATAGCAAACATATTCTCGGAGAAAATTTTCTCCTCTCTCTGTGGGGTGCTTAAATGGGGATTCCCACCCCGTTTTCCCTTCGAGAAAAAGTAATACCCGTCCCTAGTACAGGCAAGGTAAAAAAAATAGGCACGTGAATGAATTGGAATGACAGCGAAGCGACACGTGGAGAGAAAGGAAGAGTTTAGGTTAATAATTAGAGAGGAAAGTATGACCATGTCCTGCACGTGCAGCACGTGAGCTTTTAGGTTGGAGTTTTCCCTTTCTGATATCATTTGATTTGATCCAAAGTTTAGAAAGCGAAAAAGGAAAAAAAAAAAGGCACTTTGGATCTCACAGCCCCCATTTGTCATCATGGCTGCAGCTGCTGAAGGAGGCATAATTCTTATGCTTTTCAAGCTCTCTCCTTTTAATTAATATTTCACCTTTCCATTAATATAATATTTAACAAATGATTTACTTTAAATATATGTTTTACTTCTTATCATTAGAGTGTATTAGAGGTGTTTTTTTAGATACCATATGTCAAGATCGTTATGACTCAGCCCGAAGGTTAAATCTTGAAGAGAAAAATAAACAGCGACTCGACACTTCGTAAAGATCAAGCTGACCAACAGAGATCCTGGTAAGCTCACCCTTATAAGGGACGAGTCGAGAAACGTTGCATCATATTTCTCAAACCTATAATTGTTTCTCCGATATTGGGCTGAGATTTACACGACGGTCATAACTGCTCTTCAACTGTTGTCGGAAACTCAACCTCTATAAGTAGAAAGTCCCTCCTCATTATTCAAGTATGCAAAATTATCCTCACACTATGTATAGATCAGACGAAGACTGGCTGAGCATTGAGTTTTTTACTCTCTCTATGCATGTTCCATCGATATAACTGTCATATCATTCTTTCCATTAGTCAACTAATATTAGGAACTATTTAAGACAAATTTTCAAACCTTAAGAACTAAAAAGTACACCTTTCGAAATTTTAAGTGATCAAACGAACACTAAATTAAAGTACATTTTGCCCAAATTTCAATTTAAGTCTATGTCTTAATATTGTTCAATTTAGTTTTTCACCAATTGTGAATATTACAATTGACTGATAGATAAAATTACATGACATAATACGTAATAAATTGGAAGAAATTTATTGAAGAAAAAAGAAGTCATCAAGAAAATAAAATTCAAAATTTCTATTAATTTGTTAAAAATTTTAATGGGAACTTTGTTTCTTAGATGCCGATCTTTTATTCTCTAAATTTCTCCCAAACTTATTAATTATTATATCATATAAATTTATCATCAACCAATTTTAACATTGAAAATTTTGAAAACATGAGTACTCAATTAAACGCTTTTTATCCGCCTAGAATCCATTTTAATCAATGTAATAGAAATTGATCTTCTTATTATTTTTTGTTTAGTAATAATTGGGTTATATTTAAAACTTTCTCAACACGTGCCTAGTTCAATCTTTTATTGATAAATGAACAAACTATGAAAATCGAGATTTTTTTAAAAAGTTGAAAGACTAAAATTAATATTTTGAAGGTTTGTTAATAAAAATAATATAAATTTAAAACTTTGAAGAATGAAATTGAGTTTTAGCATTAAGTTTTATTATATTTTTTTAGAGTAATTTAAATGATTCAAGAATAAAAAAATTAAAAAAAAATGAATTTAAACTCCATGATGATGATCTACCTAAAATTAATTTTCTACGAGGATATAGTTTCGATTAGAATCAACATTTGTGACTTCGTGGGAGCTCCCCATTCTTCCAATTTTCTACGAGGGTATAGTTTCGATCAGAATCAACATTTGTGACTTGGTGGAAGCTCCCCATTCTTCCCCTCCATCCTTTGGGTGGCCCCTTTTAATGGGGAGGCTTTCTGTTGTGTCTACAAGATGGTCTCTTCTTTCTTAGCCCTCCATGTTTTTTCTTTACGGGAGGCTTTTTCTCTCTATGATCTTTTCAATGTCTTTTTTACTTTTTTCCTTTTTTTTTCTAACCTTTGGGTTAAATGTTTCTTCCTATGCTGATGAAAATTGCAAGACATGAGGAGGATTCAATGTTTTTTCCCTTTTTCCTTTTTTTCATTGTCGACTTAACTTTAAACTCGAATCATTTTACTTTTCATTTCACCAAAAAGATCTCATGTCAAGAGATTCATCTTTATTTAGATATCACAAATTTTTTCCTCTTCTAGACCTTTGTTTAATTTAGATAGTTCTTTCTTTCCAATTTTGAATTTTATTTGTTCATCTTTATTTAATTATGAAGTTAGGTTGCTTCATAAAGAAGAAAAAATGGTTATGAGGTTAGGATTTAATAAATCATTTAGCTAAAAACGGACATGATATGAAACTAATAATTTTTTTTCTTTAGTACAACAAGTAGAGGTAAGAAATCG
This sequence comes from Momordica charantia, assembly GCF_013281855.1. Taxonomy (NCBI): domain Eukaryota; kingdom Viridiplantae; phylum Streptophyta; class Magnoliopsida; order Cucurbitales; family Cucurbitaceae; genus Momordica; species Momordica charantia. The sequence goes on along the minus strand of NW_028275166.1, from coordinate 13,706,302 downwards.
AATTCACAGCATTTTATTTAAAGATATATGTTAATTACCACTAAACTATACTTGTTTTGACGTATGAAATTAATAAATTAGTCGTAGCAACCCAAAAAAATATAATAAAATTAATACGAAATGTTGCTAAAGGAAATTTATGTGGTCTAAGAGTACCTACGGGACAAAAGATATTAGTGGTACCCACAAAAGTGATTTTATAGGCTACTTTTATTTTTTATTTTTTATTTTTTGTTTTTAGTTTTTAACATTTTAGAATCACAAACGTTTGGGGGTAAATGTGTTCCTGTTTTTCATTTTTTTCACTTTTAAAAAACGTTTCTAAAACTACGTATAAACAACGGATCAAGTTTCTTGTTTTCTTTTTTTTTTTATTTTTGTTTTTTTTAAATATAAATAAAATATTTTTATTTTTATTTTTTTATTTATAAATGTATAATAAATATTAAAAATTAAATATAATATAAAAAAGTCAAATCAATAAATTGTTACCAAGTATAATTTTGTTTCTTTTTTTTTCTCTTTTCAAAGCAATTACCCTGTATAGTTTTGTTTTAATTTATCAAAAGCAAAAAAAAAAAAAAAAAGAGAAACATAAACGTTACCTGTTGATGTTGTATTCTACTGAGGTGTGAAGATCGGCTTCCTATAAACTCAATTGAGCTGTCAAGGAGGAAGCTACATGAGGAAAGACATGCACAGAAGAAACAAACATTCCAAAGCTCAAGTCAGTGAGAATACGAGTTCAATTAGTTGTTCGAGCATAGTTGTGTCCTTAAGTCATAGAAGTGAGTGTCTTTTTATAGGCAGAGTGAAGGAGAAATGTCTGTTATAGTCATTTCGATAGACAGTTAGAGAGTTACAGATGGTCGAATCATAGATAAAAATCCTTCTAGCTCAGGCAGCATACTTAAGAAAACTTGTCATGTCTTTTAGATTTCCTAGGTCGACCCGTGTTGATAGGTTGGACCTTATGTTTGAGTAGAATAATTCTAAACAATCAATTTGAACTACCATGATTCGTCCACATGTCATTCAGTTTTTGCCCTCTAAACATTACTAAACACAAATATTCTTCCCTCGAGAAAAAGAAAAAAAATATATTTTTACCTTTCTTTAGGCAAAAGGAATATTATATATTATATTCAAACACAAGTAGAGAAAATTCTTTTGCTGCTGGTAAATAAAAGTATTGGAAACTATGAAGGAAAATAAAAAGATTGAAAGATACCACTTGGCATAAATAAAAAGGAAGAGTAATTATTAATTAATTAAGTTAGCTTTTGGGTAGAATGTTTGTCAATTGTCTCCTAAATGCTTCTTCTTCACTTCATGACCTTCCACTACTTGTGATGTTTTCATGCATGCAAGTTTTTATATTCTTATAACTGTATTTAAAAAAACATAAGAATAATTTCCTTACTTATAAATTAGTCTAGATACTTAAAAGTTGTTATCTATTTAATTGTTGACTTTGGAGAATTAACAATTATGCTTATATTTAGTATTTTTTTATTAATATATGGGATAAATATATGTCTTAGTAGATTTGATTTTTCAATTTAGTCCCTTGTTTAAAAAGTTCAATTTAGTTTCTTATATTTTAATATTTTTCAATTTAGTCTCAAAATATTAAGAATTTGATGATAGTAAAACTTAAATGATATAATATTAAGTGAATTTAGGAAAGTCTACAGAAGGAAAAAAGTCATCTAAGAATGGAGCGTTTTAAATTTAGTGCTCCAAATTTCTATGAAATTAATAGTAATTTCGAGTTTCTTTTTTTCTTGATGACCTTTTTATCTCTTCTAGATTTCAACCAATTCACTAAGTATTATGTCATGTAAGTTTACCATAAGCTAATTTTAATACTTCTTCGGGGACTTAATTAAAAAATATTAAAATATAAGAAAATAAATTTAGTATCTAAAGCATATATTTAGCCGGGTCATTGCTTCGGGAGTTGCTTTCCATGTGACTTGAACCCAAGACCTTAAAGATATTTCTTGAGGTCCCAAGTCATCCAAACTATTCATTTGGACTATTTAACCTTAATATATGTTTACTGCATTATACAACTTAGTCAAAATTTATGAAATCATATTATCCTAAAACGTAATTCGTTATGCATTAACTCTAAATATGTATATAATTTTCTTCTATACAATTTTATGTTGATTTATAGATTTTTCTTCTCTATCGTTTTCTTTTTGAATTTATGGAAAAAGTATTTCCAACTAACAAAGTCTCAATAATTAAAGTATATATGTAATTGATTATTATTATTTGTATTTGGTGATATATAGCTTAGCTTAACGTGTAAAGGAGAGGGATATGATTAAGAAAATAGGATCTATGTTAGGAGAAATAATTCAATAGATGTAACTTTGATTTAAGTATACATGAATTCATATCTTTAATTATGCTACCATTATTGCTATCAAATATATCTCTTTAAGTATAGGTTAATTATATTTTATTATTATTTATTATTTATTATTATTATTATTATTATTATTATTATTATTATTATTATTATTATTTTGATAAAGTGAAGTATAGGTTTATGCCAAAAGCCAATATCTTTTCTTGAATTTTTAATATAAGGACATGGAAAATTGATCAGAATCCATGAAATCTTTAATAGCTTTTTAAGTTTTTTTAATGAAAAACCCCACCAATTTTGACCTTATTCAATCAAGCATATTATAAAATTAAAAAAGAAAAAAGAAAAGAAAAGAAAGGAGAGAGAGAGAGAAATTAGAGGAGAAGAATCTCTAAATGGAGAAACTGTATTTCTTATTTAATATATGAGCGTTTTATAAGTAATATATTTATTTATAATTAATATTCTCTTGAGCTGTGACTAAACCTAACAGGAATAAATAATAATCAGTATTCCCCCAAATGTCTTGCACCCAATGAAGTAGCTCTAATGTATTCGTTTGTTTAATTTAAGCTCATTCAATTGAATAAATAGCCATATAACATAATTATGTATAATATAATTATTCGAGTATCTTATACACTGCAACATACCTAACTTAGCGCATGGAGGCTTTCTTATGGAACCACTTAGTGTTTCCATCGCCCCACTCAAGTCAATTCTCCCTGGAACGTTGTTTCCATTAGATTTCCTCCATTTCAATTAGTCCCGCTAGATCATCCTGAAGAGAATGGATTAACGAGAAATCCAAAGGGAGATGCTGATTATAGGCTGCTGCAAGGGCTGAGAGCTGCCTTCTGAGCTTTTATTTGCCTAAACAAAGTACGGGTGTTGGAGCGACCCCAATTTTGAAGAACTAGAGAGGAGGCCTGAATACAGTCAGTGAAAGAGAACGAACCCCCTGTATCTGACCAACAACCAATATCAAGGATTTTTTTCTCACAAGAGGAGATTCAAAGTGCTGTCAAACAGATGTTTCCTACAAAATCTCCAGACCCTGACGGTTTCCCACCCCTATTTTATCAAACCTACTGGAACACCGTAGGTCCAAAGACCACTGAAGTCTGCCTCAACATTCTTAATAACAATCTGGAGATCAAAAATTGGAACAGCACCCACATTGTTCTTATTCCGAAGGTGAAACAACCAAGGTTAGTTTCCGATTTCCGGCCAATAAGCCTGTAATGTGTCCTATAAAATTATCTCTAAATCAATCGCCAACCGCCTAAAGCAGGTAATTGGTTTGGTTATTTCGGAAGCCCAGTCAGCTTTTGTGCCAAATAGGGCAATTACAGACAACGTTATCATTGGCCATGAATGCCTCCATACTGTCAAGAATGGTAGCTCAGGTTTGACTGGTATGGCTGCCCTCAAGCTTGACTTTAGTAAGGCTTTTGACCGAGTGGAATGGGCCTATTTGGGAAGAATTATGAGGAAAATGGGTTTTGATGGCAGATGGATTTATTCTATTATGAATTGTATCACTACAGTTTCTTTTTCTATTCTTATTAATGGCTCTCCGTGTGGATCTTTCAATTCCTACAGAGGAGTAAGACAAGGGGACCCACTCTCCCCATATCTTTTCCTTCTCTATGGTGAGGGTCTTTCTGCCTTAATTCATAATAGTAACAGATTGGGAAGATTAACAGGTGTTCAATTTGGTGCCCATAGTCCAAGCATTTCACACCTTCTGTTCGCAGATGATAGCCTCATATTTTTTAAATCAACAGAAGCAGAGTGCCTAGTCATCAAGCATATCTTGGAGTGCTATGGAAGAGTTTCAGGTCAGTGCATAAATTTTTCAAAATCTGCTCTTATGTTTTCCCCTGACGTTCTTCCAGAGAGACAGACTTATCTTCAACACATCCTCCAAGTAAGCTTAGTAGATGATTTTGGTCCATATCTTGGCCTCCCTTCTCATTTCTCTCGAAGGAAAGGTTTGGATTGGAATTTTCTAAAAGATAAGATCTAGAAAGTTATGCAAGGTTGGAAACGCAGCTTCTTCTCAGTGGGTGGAAAGGAGGTTCTAATAAAAAGTGTTGGTCAGGCAATTCCAGCTTATGCTATGAGCGTTTTTAGACTACCAAAAGGTTTCTGCGAAGAGGTTTCTCAAATGTTTGCTCGTTTTTGGTGGGGATCTTCGAACGATACAAAGAAGCTCCACTGGATGAGTTGGGAGAGAATGTGCCTTCCTAAAGAGTTAGGGGGCCTAAACTTCAGAGATTTGGAAGGCTTTAATCAGGCTTTGGTGGCCAAACAGGTTTGGCGTGTTCTACAGAATCCAAATATCCTAGTTTCCAGAGTCCTAAAAGCAAAATATTTCCATGACTCGTTAGTGCTCCAAGCGACTCACCTCCGAAATCAATCATATTTCTGGAAAGGTTTCATTTGGGGGCGGGACCTTCTAATCAAGGGGTTGCGTTCTAGAGTTGGCAATGGTTCGACCATTAATATCTTCTCAGATCCCTGGATTCCGCGACCCTATTCCTTTCGTCCTATCACAGCACCTTTTGGTCCTTATGATGTTAAAGTGGCAGACCTTATCAATCCTAATGGACAATGGGACGTTCATCTAATCTCTTACATTTTCTGTGAGGAAGACAGAGATCTCATTCTATCGATGCCCGTTAGTCCATACAATTCTGTTGACTCTTGGATTTGGCATTTTGACAAGAGAGGACACTACAATGTTAAAAGTGTTATAAACTCTATATACATCAGAAGTGCAATGGTGTATCTACAAGTGCAGGCTCTAGGGGATATAATTGGAAGACTTTTTGGGAGCTAAAGGTTCCTTCTAAAATTAAGCTATTCCTATGGAAGGCAGGTCATAATCACATCCCAACAACCCAAAATCTTAGAAATCGTGGAATTGTTGTGGTACCTGATTGTATATTTTGTGCTAAGATGGAAGGTACTTCTCACGCTATCGTCCTCTGCAAAAGGGCTAAGAAAATCTGGAATCTGATGTTCCCATCTCTCTTCACTTCTCCAATAAATGGAAATCTCAGTTTTATGGACATTTGGCTGCTTCTTTATGATAAACTAAATCCACAGCAGAGAGATCTTGCTGCTTTTACCTATTGGGCAATTTGGTGTGATCGGAATTCTTTGGCCCATGGTTCTTCTGTCTCCACCCCTGCTTTAAGGTGCAATTGGATTAGTTCCTATTTTCAGAATTACTCACAGGCTCAAGAAAACAAGAGAATCTCACCGCAGCAGAGCTCGGTCCCTCCCCCATCCTGTCGTTGGCTTCCTCCTCGCGACTCAGCTATGAAGGTGAACTCTGATGCAGCCTGCCGTTCTACATCAACAGGGCTAGGTCTTATTATCAGAGACCATTTTGGGGTTTTGTTGGTAGCGAAATCAATGTTTCTGCCAATGCCATTGAACCCTCTTTTTGCCGAAATCAGAGGAATTTTGGAAGCTCTAAAGCTCGCTGCCTCACGGAGTTACACTCGCCTGGTTGTAGAATCTGATTGCCAAGAAGCCATTCGCCTCGTTCAAGGAGATCTGTTTTCGATGGGAGAAGAATTAATTGGATTATGGAAATTCGATCGTTAGCCCTAGCGTTCAAATCAATTTCCTTCATGCACTCTCCCCGTTCGTGTAATTTTTGTGCGCGTTCCTTAGCCAAATGGGCAATTTCGGCCTCATCCACGTGTTTATGGCAGTTTCCCTTCCCCTCTTGGTTAATGGATCTTGTAAAAGGGGATTCCCTTTCAACCGTTGCCCTAGTGGCTTAATTAAATGTTTCTTTCTTCAAAAAAAAAAACATACTTAACTTAACGATAATTAGCATGATCAAGAGGTCATGAGTTCGAATCCCGCACCTCTGATAACATTACTCTTTCTTATTTCTTCTTTTTCAATTAAAAGAGACTACTACTACTAGTAATTGTTTCTTGTTATTTCTTATTTACTGAAAAATAAACAAAAATAATGTTTGGTAATATTTTTTTTTGTTTATTGTTCTCTTAAATTTTATATTAAAAATAAAAGTGTAACATGAAACTTTATTTTTCAAATTAAACCTTCAAATTTTTTGTGTTATTTATTTTTTAAATTTTATAATGCATTTTAAAAATAAAAAATGATATAATAATGTTTTTATTTATGAAAAAAAGTAAAACCAAGAACATAAATAAAAAACTTGATTTTGTTGTTATCAAAATTTCTTCAGAATTTTGAAAATGTTTCTTAAAAGTGAGAAATGACAAACGACAAAAACAGTTACAAAACGCTTATGTTTCTAAAAAATTGGAAACCAAAAGCTTGAAACAAGAAATTTTATAATGCATTTTGGTTTTATCCTCTTACTTTCACACTTTAAAATACTTTCACACTTTAAAATACATTTGTTTGGGACATATATAGCTGAATTAATATTTTTTATTGAATATACAGAATCAATATTTAAAAAATAATAAATACAGAACCTAAAAAATGATCCGTAAACTTAACGAAGATTTAATTTGGATGAAGTTTGAGGGTTTTTGAAATATAGAGAGAGTAAGTATATTGGGAGACTAAATAATTATATCATGTCTTACGTCGAAAATGTCTGTTGGTGCGTCTAACACTGGTATATACTCTCCGTTGCAATGTCTTGGTCGAGTTTGCAATCTTGCGTCTGCATGTCTTGTGACAATCACGCTTATGTTACCTCTGTATATGGAACTATCTATGGGCTCTATATTTACAACTATACATGGTAAAAACGTGGATAATAGTTTTAAAAGATTACCGATTTACACATAATATTTAAAAAACAATTTGACGATCATTTTGATTTTATACTTTAAAATCCTAAATTCGGAAAAAAAAAATTTAAAAAGTAGAAAACCTAAGGATGAAGTTTGAGGTTTTTGAAATATAGGGGGATTAAGTATATTGGGAGACTAAATAATCATACCACGTCTTCTGTCGAACACGTCTGCTGGTGTGTCAAACACGAGTATGTAATCCTTCTTACAGAGTCTTTGTCCAGTTTATAATCGCATGTTTGCATGTCTTTACTGATAATCACACTTTCATTTCCTCTGTGTATGGAACTATCTACGTGGTCTATATCCACAACTATACAAAAGTTTTAAGGCTCTAGGGCATATACAACATATGTCATTCAGACTTTGTATATGGAACTATCTCCATTTCTCTTTCTCCATACAAATATTTTCCTTCTTCCATTCCCCGAAAAATGCGTTTGCTGGTGCGTCTAGAACGAGTATCTATTTTACTTTAAAATGGAGATCAAATGGTGCAATTTGCGCAGCCAAAGCATCAGGCTATGGCAAAGCTCTTTTTCGAACGAACGTGACAACAAATAGTTTTGATGACATATTTTGTGGCAAAAAACCATCAAGGAGAAGAAGAAATTCTTCCATTCATCTATTGTTGAATTGAATTCTTCTTATAATCTGAATGCTTAGCAATGAATTTCGATCACAGAATTGGAGACTCTATCTCTACTGATTCTTCTTTGATCCTCCATGTCTTGAGGAACTTGAAATGGTTGAGTTAGATAAAGAATTAGTTAGATTTATTTTGTAATTTAATTAATTTACAATTATGTAGGTAAGGGAAGAATTAATATGATTTTTAATTAGTTTGATTAGTAGCAATTTTAGGGATTCACAACAAATTATGAACAAGAATCTGTGACTCCTAAGATATAGGCGGGGTAAATTCACGAATGACATAATATTGTCAATCCCTATAGGGACGTGGACAATGGATGTGGATAGAGGTAAACGTGGAAATTTGTAAATAGCATATGCTACTTTGTGAATCTTTTTTATTTTCAGACAAATTAAATGTTGCATATTATAATAATATCTTTTATGTATCCTATAAAACTCATACATGAAATAAACAAACTCACGTACTAAATATACCCACCATCATTTCTCCACAATGAACTCTTGGATCTCAATTCCTGTGTGCCTTGCTTCTCCTTGCAATCTCAAAAACACATCATCTCCAACTTTAAGTGAGGTAACAGGGATGGCTTTCTTCTCATTTCCTGCACAACAATGCAAGCAAAAGATTTAGCAAAAACAAACAAACAAATAAACTTTAACCGTCACGAGTTGTTGTAACGACCTCGACCGGGGCAGACTAAGGCGACCGTTTCCGCATTCTGCAGAAGGATGCCGTAAGGAGTTTGATCATCTGAATCTCTCTGCCAAAAGTAAATTATCTATACAAGTCATATCCAGCAGCAGAACTACTTAACCAGAGCGACCTCTACGAGTGTTATCGATAAAGGAATCCCGTTATCATTCTTATGTATGTAGTTGCTTTCACTATTATGTGAATTATATTTTCAAATGGAAACTTACTCAACTTTATAAGTTAGAGTGTGTTTAGCATGCCTTTTAAAGTGTTTTTATAAAAATTGATAATATTTGATTAAAATGTAAGGAGTCGTAAGGGTGCTTTTAATCGGTTAAAAACACTTATTGAAGTACTTTTAAAACTTTTTATATTCAAAAGTAGTTTAAGAAATTCTAAATATAGATAAAAGCCATTCAGCGTGCTTTTAAATTGAAGCATTTGCTTAGATTTCTCCCAAAAGTGTTCATAAAATAAGTGCTTCAGTTCTAAATACTTTTTCAAAAGGCATCCCAAATGGAACATACAAGATTTCAGCTGGGATCAAATCAGAGAAACTAAGGAAGTTATCTAACTAAAGAAAAAGGCACATTTTTTTCTCATTAGTAGAAACACCAACAGATTTAAACTAATCTCAAAGATTCGGAAAGAAACACGACGCATACCTTTGCCTGAACAAGGATCAGCTGCCTAGTCTCTATCTTCACACGTCCAACAATAGCAGTTCGTTGCCTGCCTTCTTGATCGACTACGATTACCTCTTTGCCTGCTCGTAACTCGGAAAGATAGCTAGTTTTCCCACCCGGGACAGCTACATAGGCATGGACAGGTCCCTGAACATTCACAAGATAATGAAAAAGCTACAAAAGAATAAATGAGTGCCATTCTTATAGCTTATTGTGACTACTCAAACAATTGAGCCAGACCGTTAAGCCAAACTCACAGCATTGACGCGAAAAGGCCGGCTAGCGATGTAATTTGACTCTAAGCATTCCGAGTGAACAAGGAATAGTCCTCTGGCATAGGAACCGACCTACGAAATAAATTCATCACCATTTAGGTACAACACAAGAAACTAGCAGAGCAATGTACAACACAAGAAACTAGCAGAGCAATGTACAACACAAGAAACTAGCAGAGCAATATATAAATGTTAACTATCACTGAACCCTAAAACTTGAGCTGATAAGTCAGGCTAAATTCAATAGTTTACTAGTACTCTTAACACTCCCCTCCATCATCACTTGTGAGTTTGAAAATTGGCACAACACCCAACAAATGACTATCAGTATTAATGGGATAGGAAATCATATTACAGAAATTTGAAAATAGACTCTCCAGCTTCGATACCATGTTAAACTACCATTGAACCCAAAAGCTTAAACCAATAGGTCATAGAGTAAATCTAATGTTATATTAATATTCTTAACAATAAATGAGAAGAGAATGAAGGATTACAAGAAGTCCTTCACCAGGTCGCATGAGGCTACAGAGATCAACGCAAACTCGATCCCCCATTCCGGCAACATGAATTTGAGTTACGGTGGCCTTAGTCAAGCTCAAAAGATTACTAGCTTCATTTCGTCTGTCAAAATAGTCCTGATGACATTAAAACATAATAAGGAGCAAGAATTTGCACTAAAATAAACCAGGCAAAATGACAAGCCACCTTTAGCTGAAAAACAGCTTCAGGATCTTCAACTTTCAAAATAACTCCGCCCAGACCATGTTCAAGTGCCTAGAAACCCAAACGAGATCAAATCATATTTTATGATGTTAAGAAGATTCCACATAGTTCTTCAGTTAAATTTATTTAGTTCATATTTCCGCTCTCATATAGTCACAAATGTGGACCTCAAGGAAGATTTGAGCTTCAATAGGAGTTTTTGAGACGGCAAACACTTTTTTCCGACTCCCCTGAAACGCTGCAACAATATTCTCCGCAGGTATAATCTGAACATAAAAATTAGGACTTGTGAGTTATGATCAATTAAAAGCACTTTCATATGATTTCGTTAGATAACTAAAAGTGATTTGAAAGTTCTAAAATCACATAAAATAACTTTCATAAGAAGCACTATTCTAGCTTCACTTAAAAACCACATTTCTCAAAGCAGCTCCATTAACAATGATAGCTTTGTTTGCAAGTTATAACAAGGCATACTGCTAGGAGCTGAGGAAACACTCACAATTAGAGCTAAGGAAAAACAAACCAACAAAAAACCTATGGCAAGATAGGACATGACACATGAGTTAATGTTTACACAAGCGAAACGGTCGTACAGGTTTCATGTTATAATTCAAAACCAATCCTGTCAATAAACAGCTCGTCCTGAATCTGTCAACAATACCCAATTAATTAACCACTAAATAATTTCGATTTACTAGCAGAGTGCTTATATAGACTTATCCAGACAGTTCACAATCACTTTTTCAGTCCCTTCTCTAAACTATGCATTCATATCCAGATAAGAGCACAGATTCAATGTTTGAGTATTTGAAGATCTCAAAACAGATTAAATTAAAATAGTTAGAACTATGAGCAGCCTTATCAGTAAGCAGCAACTGTGAACCTGCCAATCTTGTAAGTCAACAACAACATTGTCTGTGGATGCATTTTCTGGTTGAAGCTGCTCCAACTGCTGGGGGTTAGAAACCTCAAAAACTGTGGCAATTAAGCTACCTTCTTCGTCAAAAATTCCATCCTCTTTAATAAAAAGAGAACATATTTCTGCAATTGCTGCATAATCCACACCAAACTTCAAATTTGACTCAAGAAAAGTTCAGTATCATATCAATCTAAGACCAAATATATCAAATCAATAAACTTATCAGAAACTTGAATGTCCTTGTATATTGTAGGCTAGTTATATCACTTTGTTAGGATCCCGATTATCTCACATGCTCTCTCACGTTTATCTCTCTTGTCTGCAGCTCTCTCACTTGAATGATTAGTGAGGTTAAGATACCATATTGATTTTTATACTTTGAAACTTATTTTATTTTAGTTTGAGACTTATTTTATTTTAGTCTATATACTTTCAAATGTTCAAGTTAAATTTTTAAGTAAGAGATAACCGTAAACTATCGGTGGGACTAATTTTAAGGTTTATTAAAAAGTATAGGAATTACATGATTCAAGTAGAATAGGTCTCAAATGTGCGCAGACCAAAATGGTAAATGATAGATTAATATATTGGTTAAAAAACAGTATTGGTCTCTATTCTTTCATTGAAGCAGCGATTTAGTCTCTAACGATTTAGTCCCTATACTTTCAAATTGGTAACAAATTAGTTGAACATTAGGTGACGATTTGGTCCCTATAAATTAAAAATTGTAACAATTAGTCCTACTGTGGAAAAAAAACTCATCAAAATTAAGTGTTGAGTCTTATTACATAACAATTTAGTATTTTTCATTTATAAACACATTTGTTCCATCATCATAGTTTATCGATCTACATATAAAAAACTCTATCAAATCCAATACTTTTCACAATAGAGACTAAATTGTTACAAACATAAATTTTTTTAGTAGAATAAGCGGGAGTGGAGGATTTGAATTCATGGCGCCAGCAATCTCTGACGTTGGTTATAAACTTTAAAGTACATTAAAGTTTATGGATTAAACTGTTAGAAGGACTCATTAGTTCAAAAGTGTTTTTTAACCATTAACGTATTAATCATCATTTTCTATTTAATGCGTCGAAAGTCTTCACCCCTAAAAATTGTCCTATTCTTGACAAAAACCCATAAATTTGAGACAAGAATAAACACGAGTAAAAAAAATGCCTATTCGGATGAAGAGAGAGCGAAGGCGAGCTTACAGGACCATTGATGAGCGAGTTCCCGATTGTGAGGCGAGAAGAGGAACGTGGTCCATCCCCTCTCGACCGCAGCCGTCAAAACCTGCCGATTCTCACTCCAAACCCACACGCCCTTCGATGCCTCGCTCGGAGTCGGAGACATTGAAGCGCAAGAACACTGTACACCAGTCGCTGCTATAGATTTACATTTACCAGCATCGGGTTGGCCAAAATCCCAGGAAATTAGGGCGCCGAGTTTCGAATAATCTGAGAACCCCACAAAGAATTGAGTGCCGAAGGGGAAAATCAGATGTAAACCCAGTGGAAAAAGGAAGAGGAATGTGATTCAAATTGGGAAATTGTAAAGAAAGAGAGAACCTGGTGTTTTGATGCGGTGTTTGGAGAGAAGAAGTGGAGAAGCAGGCGAGGCACAGAGAAAGCCCATCTCTTGCTAGTCGCTATAATACTACCGAACGACATGTAGTCTGCCAGAAAAACTGGGCTAACATAAAAAATAAGAGGGCAAATCGCACAATACGCAATTTCACCGTTAAACCTTTCGCGGTAAAAATTAAACCCTTCAATGTGATTTCGTTCGACCTTTAATTGTAAAAATTAAATCTTAAACTTTCAAATTGGAAAAATTCTGCTCATTAACTTTTAATTATAAAAATGAAAAGACCCCTGCAAATATGGCCATTACATTTAATAAAATAAAGCAAAATAGTAACCACATTTAATTTTTCAAATATAGCATCATTTTAAACAAAAAATGGAGTTCCAATTTAAAAATTATAATTTTACCCTGCAATATATTTGATATACATCTATAATATATCCACAATATATCTGATTACTGATATACCAATGATATACAATTGATTTACTTCTTATATAACTATGATATCCACTCAACTTCTAGCATGGCTTACCACTGATATACATACGATAACCATTGATTTACCACGCCGATACAATATTTATATATTTGTGATATATACTTGATATGTCGCTAATTTACCATTGATATACAAATGATATACCACTGATATAACTATGATATCTATTTATATAACTTCTTATATATAATTGTATGATTTATCACTAATATAACACTGATATATATTTGATATATACTTAATATGCTTCTAATTTACCACTGATATACCTCTGATATAACCATGATATCTACTAATATACCTATGATACATGTGTGTTGATCTAATACTATTATATCCACTATTTTTTCATATGAAAACAATGGTGAAAAAAAAATTAAAATATAAAGTTATTGTATAAAAGGTTTATGTGGATCATGTACGTCAAAAAAAAAGTTTAAAATCTGATATACTTTATAAATTTAAACCGATGATAACACTATATTTAGTATCTAATTTAATTAATATAGAATAAAAGGTAGTGATATAGTAATCAACATTTTTAATAATATTAGTGTCGCAACGTCATCGCGACGCGGAGCGGCCGACGTCATCCCCTGAAGGGTCTCTTTCGAGATAAGGGTTTGGAGTCGCCACCAATCATCTACGAGGTGTGATTGGTCACCTATTTTAAAAACTTGGTCTGCGAAAACAGATTTTAGGTTCGGGAGTCGACTGAGCGTAGGGAAGGTGTTAGCATCCTAACACACTCATTCGAAAACGATACCACATTTTGTAAAAAATTGTCCTATTATTTTATTTGGTCAAAAAAAATATTATTTTATTTTATTTTAAATGTTTCATATTATATTAATTCACATTTTGTAATAAGATATGAATTAATATGTATGAGTGGCATGAATGTCATTAAGAAAATTAAGCAGCTCGAGAATACTGGGAAGGTTTCAATTCCTATCATTGGAGTTTTTGAAATAATTACTTAGCAAAAAAAAAACAATAAATAAAAAATAATTTTAATTTTAAGGTACATTGAGACTTGAACTTGTGACTTGAATGTTGACACTCAAACATCTCAACAATGTGCCAACACATTAGGATATAATTTAAGTTATTGTTTTTATATACGAACTTTATTTTTAAATTTTGTTTAAAAAAAAAAACTCTAAACGGAATCAAAATAAAACCTTTTATTTGTTTGTAGTTTGAAATTCGTTTGAATTTTTTTATTGATAAAGGGCAAAAAGAAAAAAAAAATCACTTATTTACTTAAAACCTCCTATTCATTTTTAAAATTTATTTAACAAATCTTAAAAAAAAAAACAAAGCCTTTTACTATTTTTACTTTAAAATAAAACTTTTTACTACTTTACTTTAAAATAAAACTTTTATTTATTTTTTAAAATAAAACTTTTTACTACTTTACTTTAAAATAAAACTTTTATTTATTTTTTCAAAAAAAAAAAGATGTGCAAAAAAAAAGTAAGATTAGGCTAAGTCTTGGTTTCTCTCTCTATTTTTTTTAATTTTTTTATAACTAGAATTACAATTTTTTTACACAAAATTTTAAAAAGTAATATTTTAAATCGACTTCTAAATAATATATACTACTCTTTACAATAGTTTTTTTTTCACTTCTCTAATGATATATATATATATATATATATATATACACTCTTGTAGTGTTTACTTTTATAATTTTCAATTATGTAACTTGAATATCACAGTTATACTTAAGTAATAATTTACACTGCATTTTAGTTCATTTTTAATATGAAGTTTTAACTTTACTTATCTCCCTACTCATTAAACTCTCATCTTAAAAAATCCAACACCTCAAATTTGTATAGAAATAAATGGTTAAAAAATCAAATTTGTATAGAAATAAATTGTTAAAAAATCTAGAATCAAATGAAACATTACAAATATAATATTTTGGTAAAACTGAAATGAAAATAAAAAAATAATAATTATTATTTGAATAACAAGCCATAAAGAACAGGACTCACAAATCTTGTTCAAAAAATAAAAAAAGAGACTCACTAATCTAATTGTAGACTAAGAATAACATTTTGAACTAAAAAGAAAAAAAAAAACTCAAAAAAATTTGAGTCTTTAAACTTCGCATCGTTCTTTCATGGTGGAGAGTTGAATCTTGTTAGGTTCCTTCGGAGTGTTTTCTTCATCTTTTGAACCCCATACCGAGTAATATGCATATAGAACTAGTTGGAGAAGACCTGAAATTGCTCCAACACCATTGCTTATCTGCAAGGTTTTTATAAATTAAAATATTGGTCAAATTAAAAGCTTCTAGGGCTTGATATCGAGAAGAAATGCCTAACTTTCCAACTTAGGGATAGAAAAATCTACGAAATATCGATGGAAGAATACTAAAAAGGCAAAAAGAAATTCGAAAAAATAAAAATTTAAGGCTTCTTATCGATACATTGTTATGCTTTCTAACTTGGTAAACACTAGAAAGAAGGAGTGAAAAAGAATATGTTTTTCATTATTGCAAAAATTTGTATTAGGAGTAGGGAGGAGAATACACATACCAGCATATAGATATCAAATTTGATGAGGGCGTAAGCTGTCCAGATGCAACCATTGAGAAAGTTGGCTAATGAAAGTGTAAACGGCATATACTTGACACTCTTTGTCACTATCACCTTTTTCTGTAGAAATCAAACAGTAGGTTTTAATGTTTGTTTTTATTGTAGTACAGAAATATATAACATTGTAATCATCTACTGGAGGACGATGATACATGAAAATTAGATTGGAATTTACTTACCATGATGGTTAGAGGAGAAACATACATCATGATATTGAAGACGTCACAAATTATTCCAACCATCAGTGATCTATTTTTAGTTCCGTGCAAAACTAGCATGGTTATGAGAACAATAATGGCCACGAATATGACTTCAATGAGAAGACAAACACCCACTTTCTTCTGAAATGAGAGCAAGTTAAACATAATTAACACAGGAATTTGGGGACTTTTCTAATCAATAATGGAATAGAATTTTCCTAAAAGATTTGGAAGGGGAAAAAATGAGTAAAAGGAAAAGAAAACCTACCCGTCCTTTGTTATCAGCATAGAAGACGAAGATGGCCAAATATGCGAGTTCAGTAACAAGACCAATACCGTTAATAGTGACGACCAAAACGCTGTCAGGATGGACAAATGGCATTCCATAGAAGACCCAGAACATGCAGTTTAGAACGGTTGCGATGTAGGGATCTGGCTTGAACTCTTCCACGGTCTTGTTCTTGATGATTTTGAAGAATGTTGGTCTGCGTACAATATTCATAAATGCGTTTAGAACTCTCGAGAAACATTGAAAATAATAGAAAGTAAGGGTAAATTATAAGTTTGGTCGGTTGCGTTTGAACTTTAAAAAAAGTTGTTGAATTTTCAAATTTGCGAAACTTGTAATGTAATTAAAAGAAAAAGCTGACGATGGAAGGAGATGGCGGGAGGTAGTGTTACTTACAGCGGGGAGAAAAAGAGGCCGAAAGAGATGACATTACCTGCAAATATTCAGAGACAGCAAATAAATAAAAAGTAAATTAAATTTCCAAAGAATAATTCAAAATCCAACCGTTAAAGTTTAAATAAACTAATCTGGTGACAGTGAAATGATGGAGAAGTCGAAATTACCGACAATGCCGACGATATTGCGGGCAACAGTGGCGCTCACCATCTTCGATTGTTAAACAGAATGAATATGGATCGGAAGAGAGAGAGGTAGCAGATGAGATGGAATTGGTGAGAATGGGGAAATATATATAGGCATGGCGCCAGCCAGCTTCTGATCAATCAATTTTGTGTAAATTTGGGAATCCCAATCCCAATCCCAATCCCAATCCGAGTCCGACTACGAAATTCCAACTTTTCTGTATAATCTCTCAATGCAAAATGCATCACGGATTAGGACACCTAATAACGAATTTTAAATTTGGACTCATTTCTAATTTTCTTCTCATACTTTTAATTTATTCTCTATTGTTTAAGCATAGTTTCGATTAATCTCATAAACCATTCTTAAATCTTTTTTTTAATCAGTTGAAAAATCCACTCATTTGCTCTTTTCTTCCCAAATCTAAACCATACGGATGCCTAACATATTCAGCCAAATTAATTACAAAACACAAGTTTATTATACCATCCCAATACAAAATGTGTCACACATTCAATTTGGTAACAATGTAAAAAATCCGTGAGGTTCCATCAAACAATTTTTAAGATTATAAGAATTGTTAAGATGATGAGTTGGATAAATTTAATTCAGGGACAACTGCATAGCCAAAATAAATAAGGTGTTTTAAAAAATGACTAAACATATCAAATATTGGGTAAATGGCTAAATGGCATTTTTTAGAATCCTAAATATTATTTTAGACAAATATACCCTATGACTATATGGGCTTAATTTTAGGGATTTTATTTGGTACAACTTGCAAAAACAACGCATCCTAATTATAGGAATCAATTTTAAATAATCAAATTGAAACCACTAAAATCTAATTTAAAATTGACAGTTTTTAAATAAAAGTTCATTTAAAATTTGACTAACGTTTAAATTTATAAATTTCTATGTTAAAATCTAAAACTAAAATTTAAAATTTCTAGGTGGCAGGGGTAAATATATTTAATGGGTTAATACATAGTAGTCTGCACTTCGTATCTAATAATAGTATGCACTTCCATTTCTAGGTCAATGTCGGCATCAACTCTGCATTGGGTGTCACACTTCCATTTCGTGGTCAACGTCAATATCTACAGTAGTCTATTGCATTTTCATTTTGGGATAAATGTTGGTATCTACAAAGTCAATACCTATAATGTCTTCCACAACTAACTTGTTCCTATCATTGTGAGCACAATCGTGACCTATAATAAAGAACTTGAGGGGAAAAGAGGGGGAAAGTAACTTTAGGGGCTAAGTTGAAAACTCCAACAAGAATGGGAAGGGGAGAGAGAAGCAAACAAAAATAAAATTGAATAAGACTAAAAGAAAAGCAAACAGAAAGAAAATTGAATAAGACTAAGCTCAGTTCATGCCCAAACCAATGGTAGTAGATACTTTTGCAATCATCAGAAGGGTAGGAAACTACACATACTATAACAAATTTTCATGCTTTCACATCATTGATCTCAAACACCTTATGGTCTGAGTGATTTGTTCTGGTCTCATCTACCATCACATAGAAATGTGATTAGTATAGAATTCACTATTGCCAAACAGTAATCACTTTAGTAACATATGCACATGGTGTGTTGTGGTCTACACTAGAGTCGCACTTCCATTTATTAGGTAAATGTCAGTATCTATAGTAGTCTGCACTTCTATTTCTGGTGTCAATGTCAGTATCTACAGTAGTCTACACTTCTATTTCTGGGGTCAATGTCGGTATCTACAGTGGTCTGCATTGGGTGGCGTCACACTTCCATTTCGAGGTCAATATCAATATCTATAGTGGTGGTCTGTACTAGTGTTGCATTTCATCTTGGGATAATGTTGGTATCTACAAAGACAATATCTATAATGTCTTCTACAACTAACTTGTTCCTATGATTTGTGAGCACAATTGTGACCTATAATAAAGAACTTGAGGAGGAAAGAGGAGGAAAGAGGAGGAAAGTAATTTATGGGGTTAAGTTGCAAACTCCAACAAGAAGGGGGGGGGGGGGGGGGGGGGGGAGGAAAGAGAAGCAGATAGAAAGAAAATTGAATAAAACTAAGAGAAAAGTAAACAGAAAGAAAATTAAATAAGACTAACCTCAATCAATGCCCAAGCCAATGGTAGTAGATACCATGAAGTTTTTGCAATCATGACAATACCTAATGTGTAAGAAACTACCGACACTAAAACAAATTTTTTGTCTGAGTGATTTTTGGATGAGACTTAATCTATCGTTGTAGCGAAAAGCTTGTAAGATACATGGGTCGTTCAATTTGTTGTTGCAGGGAAAGATATGGGAGATCACCTTAAGACTAAAATTTAAAAGGTGGAGATATAAAATCAAATCAATTAAATCCCCTGGGAAACAAATCTATATTGAGTGGTTTTAAAGGAGTAGGAAACAATATTTGAATTGAAAAGCAAGTTTGTTGGGGGTCGTTAAATAGTTGTAAATTCCAAAAAATATAGGAAGGGCATTATGGGGAAAAAACTAAAAAATGTAAAATTACAAATATATCCCTTAGTTATATTTGCAAAATTATAAACACATGGACATAAAACGTCAGAATTTAGCCATTTACTTAAAATTCCCTTTAATTCATTTATATAAATTCTCAACACTCCTCTCACTTGTGGGCTTGGATAATTGATAAAGCCCAACAAGTGGAAATCAACGGAGGAAACAACAACGCAGGGGTTCGAACATAGGACCTCCCGTTCTGATACCATGTTAATATACGTTGATGACATCATTCTCACTAGTAACGATACCACTCACATTCAACAACTTATACAAACCTTGGGAAAAGATCCCAAGGGAGGAAAATAGTCCCAAAATGTGCTGAAGACAAGGAAGCTGCCCCTATTTCGAGAAGAAGCCTACGGGAGGAGGCTGGAAGCTTTTTCTCATTCCCTATGAACTAAACCTCATTTTTGGGGGAGATCATTTGTTGTAGCTTGTGAACAGAGGCTCTCTAGCTGTTTTTGCTGCTGTTAAATAGAGTTGATATAATATTTTCATCTTACTGATCTATGTTAGCCACATTTATTAGTTTGTTTGCTCTTGTACGACTCAGAAGGGTATATAGGTAGCATGTTTGACTCTTTTTGTGGTTAGCTACTCTTTTCTAGTAGATTTGTGGATGCTTAGGGATAAGGTCATCCGCTTAACCACGCTTATAAATTGTTCTTCATGTTTGAGTATTTAGCGACCGAAGTTGTAGATATTCATATTTGGGTGTCTTGGAAGGGAACCACGTCGGTTTGATCATCAGTAGCAATTTTATGCTAGAGCGTCTTCTGTGAGCGTGTGAATCAGAAAATCCTCACCTCAAATTTCTTGGAGGTCAATAATTCGTTTAAAATAAGGGTAGTAATGAACGAAGCATTGAGGCTGAAATTGTTCCCACTTTCGCTGATAGACAGTGCTAGGATATGGCTACACTCCCTACCATCATAATCCATCACTACATGGAATGAATTGGTAGAAACGTTTTTTCTAAAGTA
This sequence comes from Momordica charantia, assembly GCF_013281855.1. Taxonomy (NCBI): domain Eukaryota; kingdom Viridiplantae; phylum Streptophyta; class Magnoliopsida; order Cucurbitales; family Cucurbitaceae; genus Momordica; species Momordica charantia. The sequence continues at coordinate 13,685,838 of NW_028275166.1, read as the reverse complement.
TTTTTGACCAAACGAAAATGTAAAGTTCAGAAACGACATCAATAACTTTCAGCAGTTTGCAGGGGAATCTGTAAGCGAATCATGGGAGAGGTTCAAGGAGCTTTTGCAAAAGTGCCCATACCACGGTATTCCCAAGTGTATTCAAATCGAGACATATTATATTGGGTTGAATGAAGCTACGAGGTTAGTGGTAGATGCTTCTACAAATGAAGCTCTCCTATCGAAGTCGTGTGTTGAAGCATTCAACATCCTTGAACGAATCTCATCTAACCATCACCAATGGTTGAACCCAAGAACAACTGTGGATAAAATTCAAGAGGAATACATGATGCTGACGTGCTAAGAAAGCGACCACATGAAGCTCTCTCGGGCATTATTCAGACACTCAAATTGGAGGAGAAATAACAATGCAAAACTCAAACAGCAATGAGTTGTAACACATTTCCTCCATCAAATCCCACCCTTCAAGAGAAAGAGAGCCCTAAGTCAATGTAGTAATTGAAATTCACAGTCAAATTCAAAAAACTGCAAACAAGCTGCAACATAAGAATATCCACGATAATGTTGCTAGAGCATCGGTCGAACTTAAGCCAAAAGAAGCATCAAGTTTTGGGGTTGAAGAACAAAAGAGAAATCTGTTGGATTTTATGCCCTAAACTCATGGTTTGTAAACATAAAACAAATATTCTTTCAATAAAGTAGTTATTGATAGAATTGCACTAACCCAAATCCAATAAACTAACATCCAAGGTGATGTCATGTAACTGGAACAGTATATAACAGATGTACAGTATATATTTAATATACAGCTTATATATTTGATATACAGTGTATATATATACAGTATATATTTGATATATAGGTGGATAATGTTCTAGTAGTAACCTAAAGGGTCTATAGTATATGGATAAGGTTGGGTACCTTATCCTGGTAACACTATGGATACAGCTCACTTTGTAATAGTTACAAATGACTTGATTCAGGTCGTTCATGTGAAGACATGCGAGAGGGGGTATCCTATACAATGAGTTTGTATAAGACCGGACCGCGAAATAATTCATCTTTAGCTGTAACACCGTTAGCTAATAAATTAATATTTCAATAGGATGACCAGGTAACTCGATCTCAATCCTGAGTGAGTTATGGACTCCTGCCTGTTAGGGCTCGTCCTTTGATTTGTATGGGTGAGAGTGGCCCGAGTCGCCGACTCAATATGCCTACCATTTTAGGGACGAGACCGAGTGGGGAGCTGGAAACATAAATACACAAGATGGAATTCACTCATTCCCGACTTTAGGGTAAGTAGATGAGTTTTCTCTTAAGTACTGACTCTGGGACTTGAATAAGGGGCCCCACTCGTTCACTGGCTCTAGAGGGACTTCCGATTACTGGTTTAACCATAATCGGGTTGTTCATTAGAGGATCATCGATACTTAAGGTACAAGATGTAATTAGGGGTAAAACGGTAATTTGACCCAACTGTGGTTACGAACACTCGTGAAGGATTAACTTACCGTTAATGGTAAAAATCTGTGGACGCAAAATATTCTACAGTGAGAAGAGTGCAGCTGTGGGTCTTTAGTGGAGTGACCAACAGTTAACGAATGTTGATTAAATTGGTTAATGAGTTTAATCAATTAATCTCGTATCGTTGGAGCTTCTGATCTGTAGGTCTATTATATCCCCTTGCTAACTCGTAAAGGATAGTTAAGAACATTTAATTTTGAAAAGAATTTGAATGGTTCAAATTGGTTAAAAGGAATTAATATTAATTGTATGAGATGCAATTAATATAATGTATGTTGATACATTATAATATAAAGTTAATTTTGAATTGGATTCAAAATTATGACAAAGATGAATATTATAATTTGATTCTAATATAGTTGATTAATTTAAGTTTAATTTAATTAAATTAATTAAATAATTGTGATAAATTAATTTGGTTAAATTAAATTAGATTTAATTAAAATAAATTAATAATTCTTTTTTATAATTAATTAAATTAGGTTTAATTAATTATTATTTAATTAAATTTGTTTTAATTAAAAAAAAGGAAAAAAAAAGAGGAAAGAAATGGGAGGAAAATCCCCACTTCCCACGCCACCTTTGATGGTGGGAAGTGGGAAAGTGGTGAGTGGGGTGACTTCCCCACCACACTTCCTCCCTTCAAAATCAATTTAAAAGGATATTGTCATCACAATTTTATATTCGTGGAGTAGTTCAAGCCAGGAGGGTTCTTCTGATGCTGATGATAGCCCCCAAGAAGAAGAGAAGAAAAAGAAGAGAGAAAAAATGATATAAGAGGAAGTATTTTAATTTCCAAATCAATTTCATTATCCTTATAGTTCGTGATGATTGAAGTTCTTTGTTATTGTTTTTATTTGTGATTTAATTGATAGTTAGGCAAGTTTTTGTTTATTAGTATTTTCTGCCTCTTTTGTTTCAGGAAAGAATTGAAAGCAGATTATTTAATTTCAATTCTACGGAAAGCAAAAGGAATCATGATAGAGTAGCTACGATGCTAAAGCATCGTTTTCAAACAAGAAGACCCAGCCCTGATGAAGAATCCAAAGAAGAAATGTTTCCTCTTGCTGCTATTTAACATTTCCTTGCCTTTCAATTTTGTTTCCTACTTGGAATTCTTTTTTGGGTTTAATTTTCAGCAGGTTAGTTTACAAGGTTAGCTACCCCCCCCCCCCTCGAGAAAAATGAATGAAAAGGAATGTTTATGTAAATGTTGTGTGTCTTGCATCTTGTGCATGCTCTGCTTTATCTAGTAGTGTCAATGTTATGTACATTTGTGGTTCTGAAGTTTTGTCGATGTTGAGGCTTCAGTTGTGGGCAAGGTTCAAAATGTCGATGTCGATGGAAATGTCGAGGTCTCGATTTTACGGACATGTCGATGTCGATGGATATTTCGGGAAAATTTACCAAAATAGTGGATATTGATGGAAATTTTTTAAATTAGTAAATAATACTTTAATTGTAGCGTAATTAGCCTATAGCTAATGACTTCTAACCATCATATCTAACCATACAAGTAATATACTTATAGAAATATCGTCACGATGAAAATGTTGAAACAAAATCATGTATACAATATGAATATTATTTGAGTCGGTAAATTAAAGTTTAATGTGTATATATAAAGTATGAAATAATTTTAAAAAATTAGATTTAGTTTAAAATTTAAATGTTTAATAATAATGAGTTAAATTGATTTTCTTTATTAGTTTTTTTTTTAAGATTTGGTTAGTTAAATTTAATTTAAAATTTGTTTTTTTTTTAAATTGATTATATGTTTCTTTAAGATTTTGTTAGATTTTTTTCTAGTTAAATTTAGTTTAACGTTTGTTTGTTTTTGTTTTGTTCTTTTATTTGTTTTTTTAACCAAAAGATAAGAATTAAAATTTTTTAAAATTTCAATGTTTAATAATAATTAGTTAAATTGATTTTAATTATTTGTTTGTTTTAAGATTTCATGAGTTAAATTTAATTTAAAATTTGTTTTTCTTTTAAATCAGTTACTTTAAAATTTTGTTAGATTTTTTAGTTAAATTTAATTTAAATTAAGTCTTTTTATAAATCGATTGTTTATAATCTATTTCTTTAAGATTTTATTAGATTTTTATAGTTAAATTTAATTTAACGTTTGTTTGTTTTTTTTTCCTTTTTTGAATCAAAATTATAAGAATTAAACTTTAATTTCTTTAAAAGAAAAATAGAAAACGACCAATGTCGTATAATTTTTTACTATTATTTTTGACTTTTCTGTTTTCTCTTCCACAAGCTTTAAATTTACACAAAACATAAAAGACGTTTTGAACAGAAATCCTTCTTGTTTTTTAAGGTTTGGATTCAAAATTTTTTGTCAAGATTTTTTCTTGAAAAACATTTTCCTTAAGTGTCAACTAACTAGAAGGCTACCATGGATATAGATTTTCTCAAATTTTTAGAGATTCAATGCACAATAAAAAAAGAAAGAAAAAAAATCGACATTTGGTTGACATTTCCTCAACATGTCGATGTCATGTCGAGCGAAATTTTGAACCTTGGTTGTGGGTAGCAACAGTTCTTGCTCGTTTCCTAGCTTAGGTTTTTGTACCGAAGCCCTAGCATCTCCTTGTTAGTAACCTTCATAAGCCACAAGTACTTAGTTGACAATTTTCAATAGCTCACCTATCCAGGTTCAGGCCCTACTTTCGTATTACTTTATTGGACATTCTCCCTTATTAGATGCCCATTTCTTTCCCCACCCACAGTCCATATCAGCTTAGCAAAAATATTCTCACCTACTCATATTTTCTTTGCTACTAGTTTGGGGGTATGTTGGAGCATTTTCATGCTTTGTCTTTAGCTGCATTGAGGACAATGCAAGCTTTTAAGTTTTGGGGTGTGCACATTCGCTTTGCTTCTAACACTTTTTAGCTTAGTTTTGTACAATTATGAATCTTTCTAATCCTGTAATTCAGTTAAAAAAAAAAAAAACTCAATTATCATTAGAGGCTGTAGGATTAGGAAGAGCTAGTAGCCCATAGTTGAGAGCTCAATCCAGTAATAAAAGAGCTAGCGGTTCAAAGCAAGTGAAAGGGAGTTTGAGAAAGAAGTCTCTAGGTTGGTCAGGTTTGTGAAAGTAAAAGTAGGAGGATGCTAAAGCCTAGGAAAATATCCTTTTCTAGAGTTAGAGCAAGATCTTAGCTACTCTCTTTCGTTGTCCAAGGTGGAGGCCGAATGAATGAGCTCTCAAATTTGTGTGCATTGTGGGTGAACCGAGTAAGTAGAGCTAAGTTCAGCATTTGATGCATTGCATATTCAGTACTTTCTTGTGGGGTGTAAAGTGTAGTCTTGCTTGAGGATAAGCAATGATTTAAGTTTGGGGGTGTGATAACTCTACAAAAGAGAGCTATTCTAGACATTATTAGGGAAGTTTTGTGCAATTTATTGTTAATGTGTGTCTATTTTAGCTCGAGAAAATCCTGAATAAAATAGAAAATTAATTATGAGATGAAATCTCGTGCAAAGAATGTTTTGGCTTAAGGAAGTGCTGAATTCTTTCTATTATCGGCTCTATTATGCAAGATTGAAAGTTGAGAACCATAGAATGAGATAAACGTTGAGTCCAAAGAGCTGTTGACAAAACACAGTCAAACCTGAGTAGGAGAAATGCCGGAGTGTTGCAGGGTTAGAGCATCCCGATGTTGGAGCATCTCTTTCTGTAGAAATTTATGGGCAGCACAGTAACACGCGGGGTTCTCACTTATATCCGTACAACGCGTGTTTTACTGAGTTTTGCCCTAGTTTTTGGGGGAGTTATAAAATCAACAAGATGTGGGTTGCCTCTTCATCAATTCCCAAGGGGGAAAAATCCCAAGAGAGGAAAATACTCCCAAAACGTGCTGAAGACAAGGAAAGCTACCCCCATTTCAAGAAGAAGTCGATGGGAGGAGGCTGGAACTGCTGGTTTCTCACTGAGCTGTAGGTTTCAGAGAATTTCTCAAAGCTTTTTCACCAAATGAGTTGTTTCTCTCTTTGCCCATTGTATTTTTCCCATTCTCCATGAACTAAACCCCATTTTTTGGGGAGACCTTTGGTGTAGCTTGTGAACAGAGGCTCTCTATCTGTTTTTGTTGCTGTTAAATAGAGTTGATATAATATTTTCATCTTACTGATCTATGCTGGCCACATTTATTAGTTTGTTTGATCTTGTATGACTCGGAAGGGTATATAGGTAGCGTGTTTGGCTTTTTTTGTGGTTAGCTACTCTTTTCTAATAGATTTGTGGTGCCTAGTGATGACTCTCAAATAGAGATTGTTTTGTGGGCTAATTAGGGGCATTTATGTGCGGAAATGTGAGAATCTAGTCCACATGGCCAAAAAAATGTGAGAATTCCAATAGTGGACCTAAATTACATGTATAATTCTTAGATGCTCTCAATTATATGATTTAATGCTAAATTACTAAGGATTTGTGCAGAAAGAGTAGCAGGGCGTTTAGGTCGAGTAGGATGCTGCCTTGTTAAAGAACTGCTGCTAGAATGCTGAGAAACGAAGCGCAAACCTTGGAAGCTTGCAGTTACCTGGATGCTCTAGAGTAGAGGCTAAAGCAGTAACTCCTTTAAGTTAACATCTCTTTTACCACGTTCGTACAGCGTCCCGCGGGTGCCCTAAGTTTTAAGGCCTGGTATTTAAGGAAAAGGGGGTCGAAGCCGACAAATAGGAGACACGATGACAGATTGATTCAATTCATTTTTGGAATCATCAATTTCAGGGAATGTTTCTGTGTTGACGTGGGGACTTTATCGAGGAAGGTGAAGGGTGACAGATTGTTGAGGATTTGTATTGTACACCTGAGGAAGCTTTCTACTATATTTTCATTTTCTTCAACGAAGAACTCCTCTCTCTCATTTTCCTTCTCTTTTCTTCTTTCCATTATGAACTAAACCCCACCTTCGGGGAAGAGTTGAAAGGTTTCTGTAATATTTTTGACTTGCTACACTTTAGAACTTTGAAGTACTGATTTAACAGAATTGTGTTTGTTTTCTTTCTCACTAAACTTGTGTGGCCAACTCGTTTAGGGTGCTAGCTTACTTGAGGCACGAAACTCGTTTAGGGTGCTAGCTTACTTGAGGCTCGGGAGAGTCCTTATTGAGTTGCTTGATTTATGTTAGCTATAGTTTCCTTTTTCTTTCTGAAACAGGGCAGTGAATACCCAGGGATGGGGTTCACTTTATAGCACCTTTAGACCGCTTTATTTGTTTGCTTAAATTACAATGAGAGTTGGGTTAGAGCAAGTGTAGGTATCTTGGAAGAGTGCCATGAAGGTTTGGGTAATCATTGTTTTATGGGACTATTAGGTAGTAGTCTGAGAGTAAACAGTATGTCAATCTTCCCTCCCCAATCTTTTAACTAGTCGTAATCCCTTATCATTTCGTTGTATTCGTTGGTTGTTTTTAGGAGCAGATCTAAGTAGTTCTGGCTAGCTTTTGTTTAAATCTTTATACATCTTAAGTTCAGCAAATCAACGCACAACATATATTTTTCTTGTTTTACTTGTGTGGTATTTCGAAATTACTAACCATTTTATGAGTTATTTTCCCTGAGGAGACGACCTTATTTGGTACTACAACTGAATATTTAGTGTACACTTGATCTGAGTTTCTCCTATTCGTGAGAGAACGAACACTTAGGGATAAGATCCGCCTAACCATGCTTATAAACTGTTCTTCATGTTTAGGTATTTAGCAACAGAAGTTGTAGATATTCATATTTGGGTGTCTCGGAAGGAAACCACGTCAGTTTGAGCATCAGTAGTAATTTTATGCTAGAGCGTCTTCTGTGAACGTGTGAAAGCATGTCACAATCTCCCCCGGTTCCATCCCATTAACTGTTTCCCCGTTCTGTTTATTTTGCTACAACATTTCTTTGACCCAGCATCTGTTAATACTATATTTCTCTCTTGGAATTTCTTTTTGTGTTTTATAGTATTTTACTTAGTTTAATTGTACAAACATCGATTATCTTTTATTTGCATTTTCTTGGTATTCTTAAGTGCATGCTTAAAGTAACATTCTTAGTCCATGTGAATTTCGACCTTGTTTATACTACAATCAGCACGAATATAGTCTACACTTGCACTTGCATTCACCTAGGTTGTAGGAATGTAACAAGTTTTTGGCACCGTTGCTCGAGACTAAGCTATTTTACTTTAAGTTATTTTGCTTAAGAATACGGTTCGTAAAGAGTTTCCTTAGCCATATTTTGGTTGCTTTGTAGGTCGATGTATGATTTCCAAGGGTTAGAATTTCTGCTTGATGACAAAAATGAAGGAACGCCTAATAGGAGAAGAAATGAGCACAGAATACAAGAGCAAGAAGAGACGAATCGCAATCCGAATTCGCAATCACTGAATATGGTAGTTGAGGACATGTATGAGGAAGAGGTTGTTGGGGCAACAGCAGCCCTTCCTCTAAATGCTATCCTGTTAGCAGATGACAGGGATAGAGCAATTAGAGCATACATGACTCTGGCATTTTATAATTTTAATCCAGCTATAGTGGAGCCGGATATAGATGCCGATGAGTTTGAGCCTACACCCGTAATGTTTCAAATGCTTCAAACTGTGGGACAGTTTGGGGGTCATGAATCAGAAGATCCTCACCTCCATCTGAGATATTTCTTGGAGGTCAGTAATTTGTTTAAGATCAGGGGAGTAACGAAGGAAGCATTGAGGCTGAAATTGTTCCCATTTTCGTTGAGAGACAGTTAGGATATGGCTACACTCCCTACCATCAGAATGCATCACTACATGGAATGAATTGGTAGAAACTTTTTCTATGAAATATTTTCCACCGAGAAAAAATGCAAAGTTCAGAAACGACATCAATAACTTTCAGCAATTTTCAGGGGAATCTGTAAGCGAATCATGGGAAAGGTTCAAGGGACTTTTGCAAAAGTGCCCATACCACAGTATCCTCAAGTGTATTTAGATAGAGATATATTATATTGGGTTGAATGAAGCTACGAGGTTAGTGGTAGATGCCTATGCAAATGGAGCTCTCCTATCGAAGTCGTATGCTGAAGCATTCAACATCCTCAATGAATCTCATCTAACTATCACCAATGGTCGAACCCAAGATCAGCTGTGGATAAAAATTCAAGAGGAATACATGATGCTGACGTGATAACTTTGAAATGGTAGGAATGTTGAGTCGGTGACTAAGGCCAGTCTCACCCATACAGATCAAAGGACGAGCCCTCACAGGCAGGAGTTCATAACTCACTCAGGATTGAGAATGAGTTTCCTGGTCAGGTCCTATGAAAATAGTAATCTATTAGTTAATGGTGTTACATCTAAAGATTGGCTATTTCACGTTTCGATCTTCTACAAACTCATTGTATAAGATACCTCCACTCACATGTCTCCAGATGAACGACTTGGATCGAGTCATCTGTAACATTTACAAAGCGGGTCGTATCCATAGTATTGCCAAGATAAGGTACCCAACCTTATCCTTATACTATAGAGCCTTTAGGTTATTCCCGGTACATTATCCATATGTATATCGAGGGTATATCAAATATATACTCAGTATATATACTATCCCGGTTACATGACAATAACCTTGGATGTTTAGTTTATTGGATTTGGACAATGCAATGTTATAAATTTAACCACAAATTTTATTAATATGAAAAACACAACTTTATTAAATATAAATTTGTTTTTACATAATTACAAACTACGAGTTTAGGGCAACACACCCAACAAACTCCCACTTGAACTAAACTCTAGTGGGGTGTACAAAATCATAAAGCAAAAGGATAAATACAATAAACTAGAGCATACACTATACCTATCACATTTCTCTCACTTGCCATAGACTAATTGTACAACGCTCGTAGACCTACACTTTCTAGATGGCCCTCAAATAGTTTAGCCGTGAGCGCCTTTGTAAAAGGATCAACAATGTTGTGCTCCGAAGCGATCTTTGTGACGATCACATCTTCTCGTTACACTATCTCCCGTATAAGGTGGTACTTCCTTTCGATGTGCTTGCCGCTCTTGTGGCTTCAAGGTTCTTTAGAATTTGCCACAGCACCACTGTTATCACAATAAATTGTGACGGGCAAGTTCATGTTTGGAACGACTTCCAAATCGGTTAAGCACTTCCTAAGCCAAACCGCTTCTTTTGTTGCTTCACAAGTTGCGATGTACTCAGCCTCCATGGTGGAGTCTGAGATGCATCCTCATTTGATGCTTCGCCAAACCATTGCTCCTCCATTAAGAGTGAATACTGATCCCAACGTGGATTTCCTTGAATCCTGTAAGGATCAAATCCTTAGAGTCATACACGAGCTTGTAGTCCCTCGTTCTCCTAAGATACTTGAGGAATTCCCTTAACAGCAGTCCAGTGATCATATCCTGGGTTGGATTGATACGTACTGATCATCCCTATTGCATAGCAGATGATAGGCTTAGTACACAACATAGCGTACATCAAGCTGCCCACTACTGAAGCATGAAATATGCGTCTCATATTCTCAACTTCTTGAGGTATCTTAGGACATTGTTCCTTAGATAGATGAATTCCATGTCTGAAAGACAATAAGCCCTTCTTGAAATTTTGCATTGATTATGGAACAAACATCTTGTTGATATAAGTTGTTTGAGATAAGGCTAGTGTTTTGTTTTAGCGATCCGTAGGAATTTAGATGCCAAGAACATAATGAGCTTCTCCCAAATCATTCATTTGGAACTCAATAGCTAGCCACTTCTTTATGTCAGTAAAGTATCCTACATCATTCCCAATAAGTAGGATAGCATCCACATACAATACTAAAAAGACTATTGTGTTGTTGACGATTTTCTTGTATACACAAGGCTCATCAACATTTTGGTCAAAACCATAAAATTTGATCGCAGTATCAAAACTTATGCTCCAAGGATGAGATGCTTGTTTCTATCCATATATGAACCGTTTAAACTTGCAAACCTTTTGCTATTGACCTTGAGCTATGAACCCTTTGGGCTAAGACATATAAATACTTTCTTCAAAATTGTCATTCAGAAGGGCAGTCTTGATGTCCATTTGCCAAATCTCATAGTCATAATATGTGATAATGGATAAAAGTATTCTTATGGACTTGAGTATAGCTATAGGGGAGATGTTTCTTCATAGTCCACCCCTTCCGTTTGTGTGTAGCCTTTCGCCACAAGTCTTGCTTTGTAGGTCTGTACCTTTACTTCTTCTAGCATCTTGTTTACTCTTATGATCTTTACCCGTCTTTCCCGTCGTTTTGGTACAAGTTGAAGGACATAGAAGTACATAGACTCTAAGTCCATGGCTTTGACACATTTGTCCTTGTCCACATTTTTCGTTGCCTGTTTGTATGTTAATGGATCCTCGACGCCGTCATCGGGTATAACAACTTGGGTTTCAGTTAAACCCACGTAGTGGTCAGGTTGTGACACAATCCTCCCACTACGTCGAGGCACCCTCAATTCTTGAGGCAGATGCGACTAACGTGATGTGTTGGATTCATCAACAACTCTTGTTGAAGTGTCAGCTTGATCAACAACTCTTGTAGACGTTTGTAGCCGCTTCGAAAATCTCACTTATCACTACCTTACTTCGTGGTTTATGATCTTGAACGTGGTCTTCTTCCAAGAAAGTGGCGTTTGTGGATACAAATACTCTGTTTTCTTGAGGATCAAAGATGAGAGATTACAGATCCATTAGCTTGTGCAATGTGATCTATAAGCTTATTGCAAAAACTTTGGCGAACAGGCTAAACTTTTTTCTTGATGAGATCATAGCTCTAATTCAATCGGTCTTTTATCCTGGGACGAAGTATTATAGATAATGCCACAATCGGGTTTGAGTGCATCCATTCGATAAACAAAAAAATTATAGGAAAGCACAGAGTGGCGGTGCTAAAACTAGACATGTCTAAAGCTTATGATAGAGTTGAGTAGGGGTATATGAGATAGGTTATGGAGAAATTGGATTTCTGCCAAAGATTGATTTCTCTTATTATGTAGTGTGTAGAAACAGTCAAATTTTCTATGTTGATCAATGGTGTAGATACCGTATTTGGTCCGGCTTCATTTTAATTTTAATTTTTACTATTTAATTTTTGTTTTATTAAGTTTTTTTTTTTGTTTAAAATAATATAAGATTACTTTATTATTGGTTATAAGCTAAAGTTTAAATTAAATTAAAAAATATAGATTTTGTTTTAAAGATTTTGATTTTATTAATAATAAGAATTAAAAAAAATAAAGATTTTATGTTAAACAAATGGTTTTATTTTTAACAGAATTGATCTTTTCCTCGTCAAAGTTCCAGCCACGTAGTGTCTCCTACGCTTTCCTTTCCTGTTTTTTCTCTATCGTTTTACTCGACTCACGCATTATTACTGTTATTTTTTTGTGTATTTAAAGGGCACACAACACACAGAAAACCACACAGCGCAGACAGTTAGAAACTCATCACCGTATCTTCTTCTCTTCATCTCTCTTATCCCACCATCACCACTTTTCTCCTTCATACCCACGACCTCCGACGACGCAAGGGAACGACGCGAACGACAGCAGCAACAACCATCTTCACAGCTTCTTCCAAGCCCGCTGGCACTCCGACGATTTCGTTCGCAGTAGTGTGTTTTAAGTAAGTATCAAATACGTTGAAAAGAATTTTTTTTTCTAAATAAGAGAAAGGCTTTGGAAATCATGCTTTTAATTTGAAACAGATTCTTTTGTTTCCATGAAAAGATTTTTTTTTAGAAAAAAATGTTTTTTTAAGAAAAAGTTTTTTTTTTCTTTTTTTTTTTTAAGAAAATGCTTTTAGTAAGAAACCTTTTTTATAAGATAAAAAAAATCTTCTAAATTAATTTTAAATAAGTTTTGAAAATAAAATAAAGATTTTGATATTTTAAAATTTGTTTTAAAATAAAAAGTTTTCTTTTTCTAATAAAGAAGAGTTTTTTAAATGAAATAAATATAAATTTTATTTTATTTTAATAAAATATTTACTTTAAAATTTTGGTTAAAATACGTTGAAAAAAATAAAAGTTTTATAAAATAAATCTTGTTTAAAAAAATTTGGATTCTTTTAAATTTGAATTCAAAGTTTAAGAGATAGTTTTTATTTAAAATGATTTTTTTTTTTACAAGGTTTACTTTTTTGTGTTAACTTTGTTTTATTTTTTAATTAAAAAAAAATCTTCTGCTGCAGGATTTTAAAGGAGGAGATAAAAACAGAGTATTTTAGAATAAAATCTCATTTTTTAAAATTTCTTTTAATGGTTCGGTAGTTATTGTTTTGAAAAGAATCTTAACAAAAAAAAAAATCAGTTTTTTTAACAAATAAGTTTTGTTAAAGTAAATTTGACTTTGTTTTTAAATAAAAGTTTTTTTTCTTTTAAATAATATTGTTAATTTCGAAATAAATAAAAAAAGTTATTTATTTTTCTGTTTTAATTTAACAAAATTTGTAGGTTTTTTTTAGTTTAAAAAAATAAATTAAAACTCTTGTTCTTGTAAAAGAATACAATATTTACATCTTAGGATGTTGGAATAGTGGGAAGATGTTTGTTTTTTCAATGTACATGACCCAAGTTCGAGTCTTTGCATGCCTCATTTTATCATTGTTTTTTCTAAATAATTCTTTTAAATAAAAGATTTCCATTAGAGTTTTTTTAACAAAATTCAAAAATACAAATTTGTATTTTAAAAAAGGAACACAGCTTAAATCTCAAGGTGATGGCACGTTGATGAGACATTGGAGTGTTATCACTAATGTTGTAACTTCAAGTCTTAATGTTCCATAAAATTAAAATTATTTTTTTATTTATTATTTTTTGCTAAATAATTATTTTAAAAACTCCAATTACGAAAATTATGACCTTCCAATATTCTCGGGGTGTTAAAATTTTTCTAATGGCCTTCGTGCCACTCATACTTATTAATTCAAATCTTATAACAAGGTGTGAATTAATATAATATGAGACATTTAAAATAAAATAAAAACATTTTTTTGGACCAAATAAAATAATAGGATAATTTTTGACAAAATGTGGTACCGTTTTCGAACGGGTATCGTAGGGTGCTAACACCTTCCCTACGCTCAGTCGACTCCCGAACCAATAATCTATTTTCGCAGACCTTGTCTTTATTTTTAGGTGACCAATCACACCTCGTAGATGATTGGTGGCGACTCCAAACCCTTATCTCGAAAGAGACCCTTCAGGGGATGACGTCGGCCGCTCCACGTCGCGATGACGTTGCGACAGCTTGGCGACTCCACTGGGGAATATTAAGAGAGTCAAGCCATTTATTTTGTCGTTTATTATCCTATTGTAATATGTTTTGGGTCCATTTTTGTTATTTGTTATTTTTTCAATTTTTGTAAATATTTTTTTATGCATTATGATTTTATTTTGCATCATCACGCATATCACACACATTCACAAGCCTCCTACCCAGGCTTTACCTTTAAGATTAGATCGGAGACTGAGTAGTGTGACCTTCGTGGAATTTTGGTTCCCGTGCAGGCGCATGAAATTCTCCACTCAGGTCAACCATACTGCAAAAGCATATGGAAGATTTGGGGGCCATTATCCTCTAGGATGCATTAGTACATAACTTCACGCTCATATTCATATTACATTTTATTTTTGTTGTGTCATATTGTTTATTTTAAAAAAATAATAATAAATAGGGTCAATTTGGCCGAGTTTTAACCATAAGGTTTTAAATGAACCACTTTTTTTTTAATCTAAAAAAAAAAAGAAAAGGAAAAAAGCATTTACCTTATTTCTTCCTAACTATTTGCTTAAGTTTAGATAGAAGTGTTGCATTTCAAAGGGGGTTGTAAATGTCTCTGTTGTAGGCACATCAAAACTTTTAAACTTATTCAATTATTTAGGAGTTCGTCCTTATAACCCTAAGGTTTCATTTCATGCGCATATTCATGATCTTCCCTCCTGGGATGATTTATAGTCTAGCATTACATTTACATGCATTTAGATTGTATATCATATCACTTCGCGGTAATTGGTAGCACATTTTTTTTCTTAAAGTAAATTAAAACTGTTCTTTCCTTGTATCATTCTGCATGTCCATAACATAAATTAAAAAAATATCATCTTATGCATGCATCATTTCACATGTTCATAATCATTTAAAATTTCCCTTAATTTGTGATCCAAAATTTGCATAACATTATCTCATGCATATCAAATTCTATCTTAAAAAAATCAAAATCTGTGCATTCTCCATTACATTATAATTAATATGAACTCTTAGAAAAAATAGCTAAAGAACCACATATTTACTATTCTTTATATACAAGGTACATAAAGCAGCATAACATGGAAGAATTTAACGCTGAGCTAAAGAAACTTAGAATCGAAATCCACGAACGGGTCATGGAAGAATTGAATACTGAGCTAAAGAAAATAAGAGGCGAGATTCAAGAACAGATCATGGAGGTGCAGAATGTAGAGCTAAAGAAGATGAGACAAGATATTGATAAGATTCAGGGACAAATCACATAAATTTTCTATATCTTAAAAAATATTGTTGATGGCATTTCTCAACCTAACAATTTAGTCGAACCTCATAATAATTCATTACCTAAGGTGAACTCACCTCCTTGTCAGTCAATAGAGGGCTTCCCCCAGCATAATTCATCACATGAAGCTCAGCTTTCCAAGAAAGGCCAACAAGCTCCTACAATCTGTCAGGTTGAATTCACATTCCAAGATGGACAAGCATCAAAGACCATTCACTCAAATATTTTAAAAGGTAAAGAAAAATAAAATGTTACCAATGGAAATGTTGAAGAGACTACAGGGAAAGAATATGCTCAGAGATGGGGAGAAGCAATGGAACAACCGCCAGTGCCTTTAATTAATAAAGAGCCACACCTTGAAACGAATAGAAGCTCTTTTAAAAGGAAAAATAAAGTTCAGGCAGTAGTTTCGAAGCGCAAGGGGAAGCACCAACAAGGATTCGTGGCATACAGTCCTTCTACGGCACCCATAAACTCATTGACTCTGTAGAATGATCCACAAACATTACCTGACAATCATAGTAGTCGGAGACAACTAAAGTGAGAGAGCTTTCATTTGATCCCAATATCCTATACCAAGTTGTTATCCCAATTATTTCAAGGTAATCTATTAGCTCCCGTACCCGTAGAGCCATTACAACCACCTTATTCAAAGTGGTACGACCCGCATGTTCGTTGTGATTACCATGCAGGAGCTGTAGGTCATTCAACTGAGAACAATACTTCACTGAAGCATAAAGTGCAAGTGCTAATGAGGGCAGGATGGCTAAAGTTTTCAAAGGAAGATGGTCAATACATGAAACACTAGAATCATGAGTGTACAAGATTGTTAAAATCAATGTTGACCTATTACTTTGCATTATCAATAAAGTTTATTTATTCTTTGAAGTCATCTTTGAGATTGCTTGCTAGTGTTAAAACGACAATGAAGCTTTAGTCACCCATGATTTAGCTGAGTACTTGTAAAAAGGAATGTGAGTGTGTGGAAATTGAGCTATTTTTTTTTTAAATCTAAGTCGTCATACATTCATTCATGCATCACTCATATTATATCATTGGTTGAAAAATAAAAGAACAAAAAAACAAAAAATGTTTTCTTTGAAAATGCTCTCGATAAAAATGAAATTACATGTTTTGGAGTTTTTCAATGATAATTTTTGTATGGTCTACTCTTATAATTCTTGTTAGTGGAGACCTTAGCAAGAATCATAAACCAATTATTGTAAGTCACTAGGAGGAAACAAAAAAAGAAGTGAAAAAAGAAATAAAAAATGGGAAAAAAATGAAAATGTGAATGCCTTCAAGGTCCTCAATGAGATATAATCTTTTTCAAAACTCAACCATTTTTCCGGACTTTGTTGTCGGGATAAATCCGTAACTCAAACCAATTTTATCTTGGTCTTCCTATTGCTGCTCATGTGCTAACCAGCAAACCACCAAGTTTCATACTGGGGCAAGCATGCCTATTGAGGTGAGGAACCAAAATTACTCACTCCCTGTAAAACCTTGAGCTTAGCTTACTTTAAGCCTAATCTGCCTTGAGCCTAGCTTACCGATATATGGTAAATATAGTCAACATTGAGAGTTGACCATTTACTGCAAAAAAAACATTTGCTCAGCCCGTCACATACAATTTTTGTGAGGAATATCAATATTTGCCTACTTACCATAAATGTCTTTTATCAAACCTGTCACATCTAATTGCGTGGTAAATATCCAAAATTATCCACTTAGTGTTACCCTAAGAACTTTGAAGGTAATAAAATAACATTGGGCTCTTATGATTGACCGCTTCATGAATTTGTACTTGTAGTTGCTCAAAATTTCCCTACTCTGACTTCCTTCTTTCACTTTCTATTGTTCTACTATCTTAATCCTTCGTCTACTTTCTTCTTTTGAGTAAAAAGTGATACCAAGACCGAGGATAGTGATTTTGAGAATTGGGAAGTTAGCGGCCTGACAAATAGTCTCAAGATCTCAGTCTCCTTTGATGAGTTTCGTTTGAGAGCAATTTTTACTAGAGCAGTAGCAAAGACATAATTTGGAATAGCAGTAGAGGCAACTACGCATTTTTATACATGATTGCACCATTTTTTAGTTCAATGACTGGGGCAATCAACAGAAATCTACAACAACAATTTCAAAGGCTTCAAGGTCTTCTTTGCAAATCTCCACACTAGGGCAAATTTGATCATTACTATATTGGGGCAAAAGCCGTCATCTGCTACACTGGGGCAAAACTATCATTTGCAAGCTGGGGCAGGATCATGAGACAAAGGCCATCTTCAGACTAAGGAGATCTCATTTCTCTCTCAGGAAATCTTTCAATTTTGAAGGTCCTTTACTGCACAAAGTGGGCTATTATACAACATTCCATAAAGAACTTCATTTTGAAATTGAAAGCTAAAAGGAGCAGTCATTTACATTCAATAAGTAGACTGCAACAATATTGCCGTGAAGAACGACACTTCAGAGCTAAGGTTAAAAAGATCTTTACCTTCAAAGTGGACCACAAAAACATTTTCGTGAAGAATAACATGTGGTTAGAAAGATGATTTCATCAAATTTCTCCAGCTAAGCTCAAAGAAGGAGTGAGGTACATGAGATAAACTCTTCGAGAGTTACGCAACCAATTCTCAAAGTTATTTGTCCAAAGAAATTAGGTCATTTCTACTCTTCTATTCATTTGATCCTACTCTAATCTCTCACCAAAGCTCTTAAAATATATTTCAATCTCTTATTGTTCCAGAGATTTGACAAAATATCCATGAATTCTTGGTTTCATTTTCTTTAAAAAGGAAGTCTGCTGACTTTTATTCATTGTCAAGCTTTGTTGCAAAATCATGATTCCTATCCTCCATTACTCCTAATGTTAAATCCATTTTCTTGTAACCGATCTTTTTCATGTCAATTATAAGGTTGAGTTTATGAAGCAGTTTAATCAAACAAGATGTACAATGCTATGAGTTACCTTTGATTGTTCTCTAAACTGGCACATGAGATACCTCTACAAAAAAATTCCCTTCCAAACCTGATATAGTTGAGAAGTTACCTTGTATATGTCCAATCGAGTGAAAACATTCATTAAAAAATAAATAATAAAAAAATAAAGAAAAAAAAGCAAAAGGAAAAAAAGAACAGTTGATGTGTTTCTTCCAATGTTGATATTACCTTTTCTCATTTGATTCTTTTGCTAAATAATTGCTAATAAGAAGGATGAGAGTAGACAAAAAAAGTAATATCTTTGCAAAGTATGGAAAAACTTCTTGTTCTCTCAACTATATTTTCACTAATCATGCATACACATCACTTGCATACATATTCTTCAAAAAAAAAAAAAAGGTTGTCATATCATGATTATATTATGAAAATTTAAGTTTCATGCATTGTGCATTCATAATCACATTTTATGGTTTGAGCCAAAATAAAAATGAGTATCATACATACATGATCCAACCATCTAGGATTGCATATACATTATTGCAGCATGCGTCGAGGGTCAAATTCATTGGTTAAACGAAATAAAAAACAGATCATATACTGTCACACATTGTCAAATGATAAGAATAAATGGAAAGTAAAATGGAGCATCATTTGTCATTCATGACATTGGGGCAATACACATTTGTAGATGCACCATCCGTCCTAAGATAATTGCACCAGAGGTTGCGCAACAGCTTCCCATGAAGCCTTCTGTAGATGTCTTTAGCTTTTCCTCGGCCTGTAGAGTCAGAGCTAGTTCATAGGCCACACTCAATTGTTAGCGACAGGGTGCCTGCTCTTCATTAGCTATTTCTGACAGGAGCTCTTTCGTTTACAAGGGGACACAATTTAATATGAGTACAGCTTTCCACGGCCTCCATTCCTATCCCATCCTTTATGATCTTTGGGCATTCCAGTCGTTGACTCTTCACGCCGCTACGGGCCTTTCTAAGACCGACCAGCACCTCACCTGCACAGGTACCTACGTAGTGTAGTGTCGGTTTGTTAGGATGAATTGGATTGATCTAACCTCTCGCTCGTATGTAATATTTCGCTACGATAAGTACTACATACTGCCATTGGAAGTTCGCATTAGCATGAACATGTGGTGTTAGTCTTATCGTCTTGCGCCAAGTGCATATCTCATGCTAGCAAGTTTAAAGAAACTCTAAACCCTACACTTAGGTGGCATATCCTTACTAGAAGAGAAAAGTTTTATCAGCTTCCACTGTCTATTGAGCCAACGCCCGTTATGGCCGAGCCAACCATGATCTCCTTTGGTCTCGTTCCCATTCTTTGTTTGAATCGACCTAGCTGTGTCTTGCTTAGCCGCATATTTCAACAAACTCCACGACAGTACGCCGTAACTCACGCTTACCTTAAAGAGCGTTGAGGCTTGGTCGGGAGTCCTGTCTGTGCCTATATATAGAAATCATTTGCTTTTATCCAAGGTATGCAAACACTGTTTTTTTCCCTCGAATACAACTCGGATTCTTCCTAACTTGGGCATCAGAGTGTTTTCTCTTGCAAGTCTCCTGCTCACCAAAATTCAGCTAATCCTCAAGGTCATCATTCCGTCCAAGCCGAGCTCGTAAGCTTGGTAATTTTTGTGATCAAACATTTATCTACAGTTAAATCGAACCCGGTCCAAGTCGAGGTCGAAGCCTGTTGTTAAAGTCAGGTCCGTCGCATTTTATCATTTGGTTAAATCAAACCCGATCCAAGTCGAGGTCGAAGCCTGTTGTGAAAGCCAGGTCCGTTGCATATTCTCATTCGGTTAAATCGAACCTGATCCAAGTCGAGGCCGAAGCCTGTTGTTAAAGCCAGGTCCGTTGCATTTTATCATTTGGTTAAATCAAACCCGATCCAAGTCAAGGTCGAAGCATGTTGTTAAAGTCAGGTCCATTGCATTATCATTCGGTTAAATCGAACCCGATCCAAGCCGAGGTCGAAGCCTGTGTGAAAGTCAGGTCCGTTGCATTTTATCATTCGATTAAATTGAACCCGATCCAAGCCGAGGTCGAAGCTGTGTTAAAGTCAGGTCCGTTGCATTTTATCATTGGGTTAAATCTAACCTGATCCAAGATTGTGGTCAAAGCCTATGTCAAGCCAGGTCCATCGCACTTATCATGTAGATTAAATCAAACCCGATCCAAGATCGACGTTAATGCCTGTATCAAGTACATGGTTCTTTGCATGTCGGGATCCTGCCTAGTGTCCAGTTGGGTCCATCTCTATCTTGTCTTGTCTGAATAAAATTTTCGCCTTCCCAAATACTTTGTCTTTTGCCTTTGTCTACCCTTTTAGTTCTGCAAGGAAACACAACGGGGGGCAAGCTGTAGATTCCGTATTTGGTTCGGCTTCATTTTAATTTTAATTTTTACTATTTAATTTTTGTTTTATTAAGTTTTTATTTTTTTGGTTTAAAATACTATAAGATTACTTTATTATTGGTTATAAGCTAAAGTTTAAATTAAATTAAAAAAATATAGATTTTGTTTTAAGATTTTGATTTTATTAATAAGAATTAAAAAAATAAAGATTTTATGTTAAACAAATGGTTTGATTTTTAACAGAATTGATCTTTTCCTCGTCAAAGTTCCAGCCACGTGGTGTCTCCTACGCTTTCCTTTCCTTTTTTTCTCTATGGTTTTACTCGACTCACGCATTGTTACTGTTATTTTTTTGTGTATTTAAGGGCACACAACACACAAAAAACCCATCACAGCAGCAACAACCTTCTTCACAGCTTCTTCAAAGCCCGCTGGCACTCCGACCATTTCGTTCGCAGTAGTGCGTTTTAAGTAAGTATCAAATACGTTGAAAAGATTTTTTTTTTCTAAATAAGGAAAAGGCTTTGTAAATCATGCTTTTAATTTGAAACAAATTCTTTTATTTCTATCAAAATATTTTTTTTTAATGTTTTTTTAAGAAAAAGTTTTTTTTTTTTTTTTTTTTAAAAAAATGCTTTTAATAAGAAACCTTTTTTTTAAGATAAAAAAATCTTCTAAATTAATTTTAAATAAGTTTTTGAAAATAAAATAAGGATTTTGATATTTTAAATTTTGTTTTAAAATAAAAGGTTTTCTTTTTCTAATAAAGAAGAGTTTTTTTAAATGAAATAAATATAAATTTTATTTTATTTAATAAAATATTTACTTTAAAATTTTGGTTAAAATACGTTGAAAAAAATAGGAGTTTTATAAAATAAATTTTGTTTAAAAAATTTGGATTCTTTTAAATTTGAATTCAAAGTTTAAGAGATAGTTTTTATTTAAAATGATTTTTTTTTAACAAGGTTTACTTTTTTTGTGTTAACTTTGTTTTATTTTTAATTAAAAAAGAATCTTCTGCCGTAGGATTTTAAAGGAGGAGATAAAAACAGAGGATTTTAGAATAAAATCTCATTTTTTAAAATTTCTTTTAATGGTTCGGTGGTTACGGTTTTGAAAAGAATCTTAACAAAAAAAATCAGTTTTTTTAGCAAATAAGTTGTTAAAGTAAATTTGACTTTGTTTTTAAATAAAAGTTTTTTTTTTCTTTTAAATAATCTTGTTAATTTCTAAATAAATAAAAAAAAGTTATTTAATTTTCTGTTTTAATTGAACAAAACTCGTAGGTTTTTCTGAGTTTAAAAAAATAAATTAATACTTTTGTTTTTGTAAAAGAATTCGATGTTTACATCTTAGGATGTTGGAATAGTGGTAAGAGGTTTATTTTTTTCAATGTACATGACCCAAGGTTGGAAAGGGAGCTCCAAGTCCCTTTCACTAATCATTTGGGCCGATACCTTGGACTTCCGTCACAAGTGTCTAGAAACCGGTGCAAGGTGTTCAACTCAATCAAAGAGATAGTGTGGAAAGCACTCCAAGGTTGGAAAGGAAAATTGTTCTCGATGAGAGGAAAGGAAGTCCTTATCAAAACAGCTGCTCAAGCAATTCCTGATTACA
Source organism: Momordica charantia (assembly GCF_013281855.1). Classification (NCBI taxonomy): domain Eukaryota; kingdom Viridiplantae; phylum Streptophyta; class Magnoliopsida; order Cucurbitales; family Cucurbitaceae; genus Momordica; species Momordica charantia. The sequence goes on along the minus strand of NW_028275166.1, from coordinate 13,663,826 downwards.
CTATGAGTTGCTTCCAGCTACCCATGGGTCTGTGTAATGAGATTACAACAATTTATGCAAGATTTTTGTGGGGTCAACTCTAGAGCACGTAAAATTCACTAGCAAGGTTGGGAAAAGCTTTACGCGAGGAAGAAGCAGGGAGAAATGAGGTTCAAGGATGTTAGAACCTGCAATCAAGCAATGTTAGCTAAGCAAAGCTGGCGAATTTTAAGGAATCCTTCTACTCCCCCGTCATAAATTCTGAAAGGAAAATACTTTCAAACAGACAACTTTTTAAAGGCTGAGTTAGGACACAACCCTTCCTTTGCCAGGCGAAGTAACTTAGTGGGAGTATGGCCTCTTTGAAAAGGGCTGTCGGTAGAGAATTGGAAATGGGCTTTCTATTTTTATTGGAATGATCCATGGCTGACACGAGAGGACAATTTTAAACCACTTTCTTGTCCCCCTTGTTATTGAAAGAACTTGTTACTTCCTTGATGATGTCGAAATGCTATTGGAATGAGGGAAAGATAAGATCCATTTTTATGGAGTCAGAGGCCAATCTTATTTTAGAGATACCTTTACGTAAAACGAATAAGGGTGATGAGATTATTTGGGATCTTAGACAAAAAAGGGATATTTACTGTGAAAAGTGCTTACACATTGGGGAAGGGAGCTGTTAATTTGGAGGAGACTTCTTCGTCCAAAAATGATCATCTAAAAAAAGATGGAATAGCTAGTCGAAGGCCAAAGTCCGTCCTAAATTTAGAATCTGCTGCTGGAGAATTCTTAGTGATATTATTCTTAATAAGTCTAACTTGTGCTTAAAAGGCATCACCAGTTATTCTTCTTGTGTTTTTTGTAGGAAACATGAGGAGACAACTTAGCATCTTCTTTGGGAGTGTGAAGTAACTAAATATAATTGGAATTACATTCTAAATGCTAACTCGAGTTCTGGTTGGTCTAACAGTAAAGGATGGAAGATTGCAGATTATTGGGACTAGCCTGTGAACAACGTGAAGGGGACTGAGCTTGATATAGCGTTGCTGACCTTGTGAAATACATGGTAATATAGGAACAAGGTGCTTTTCAAGTGGGAAATTCAGACACATCAACAATTGTGTTTCTTGATCGATAAACAGTGTGAGAGAGAGAGATCATCAAGTGAACCTTACCTCATACCAGCTTTTGGCAGCTTAATGTTGATGCAGCTTGGTTCCAAGAGCGTCAACACGGTGGATTAGGGTGGTGATTCGAAAGGAAGAAGGCACAATTATTTAGCTGGTAGCTCCTTTATTCGGGAGAAAATTTGCATCAAACACCTGAAAACATTGGCTATGCTAGAAGGGATTCACAATTTGGACAATCCAAATGGTGTTGATGTTTACCTAGAAACAGATTTATTGGATGTCAAATGGCTAATGAATAAGGAGATGGATGACTTCAAAAAAGTTCTTTGGCTGGCCGAAGAAATTCGGGCGCTATTGGAAGTGAAGAAGATTGTCTCAATTTGCCATATCAAGACGAGAAGTGAATCGCGTGGCTCATGACCTAGCTCGTGTGACGTTGGAAGCTGAACGAAAGATGAGTTGGAGGGGTACCATACTTGAGTGGCTTTGTATTATTGCTTCTGAAGACTTTTTAATTTGTTTTGCTTGTTAGCTGTGAAAAAAAAAATTTAACTCATTTTTTTCATAGCTTCAGTATTTCAGTATACTTTTCTAGAAGTTTTATCATACATGGGCATTTATAGGTTTTTGTAATATTGTAAAAAAAATTATTTAAGTATAACTATTTCAAATTTTGTAAATTTTTTTTTTTAAATATAACTATTTCAAAACTAATTTTTAAAAGGGAAATTGCAATGGCAGCAAAAATCTTTTATCTATTTTAAAATAATATCATCTATATTTAAAAATTTCAAATATAGCAAATATTTTCCCTAATTATATCAGTAGTATATTAGATACTTACATCAGTAGTCTATCAATTGTATATCAATATTTTCACAAATATTTTCAATAATTCCTCCTTATTCATCATCTAATACTCACACTAATTTTTGGTTGTTAGATAGTGGCTGCAACGCACATGCTGTAACGCCCCAGGATTTTCGACATCCCATTGGGGACCATTACTAAAAGTCACTAAAAGTCCTCTTCGTACTTGAGAATTAAACCACTCGAGAAACATGCTATGACAAACTCTCACCACGCTTCCACTGCGCTACTATGAATAATAACACTTACAAAAACTTGCACTAAGCAAACCAAACAACATTAAAGTTCTAACGAAACTCAAATTCTTCACAGTTAATAGTTTAATAACAATCTAAACCTTATAAAACTTCTCAATAAAATCTTCACTAATCATAAATCATCCACTACATGAATCTAACTTTCTCAAATAGCAGCGAAGCAAAAGCTAAGTCAAGTTCAACTTGAACAAATGTATTATACTGGTAAATGTCTTCAATAGATTACATCACCACAGTTCAAGTAGCTAAACAAAATTAATGTTCTCAAGAATAACGAACTGTCGATCCTAAAGCATTCCTTAAATAAGGAACTTAACTGTAACGCCCCGAGTCCCTCAGGTTAGTTAGCCTCGGATCGGTAGATTTTCATTTAATTTTTTTTTTAAAAAATTAAACTTTAATTAAATTTATATATATATCGGGCTCAGCGTGGTTGGTTTTATCTTAAGTTGGGGTGGGTTTTTTTTTTCTCTTAGGCTTAGTTATGTTGGGCTTTTGGGTTGGGTTGGTTTTAAAACAAAAGAAAGAAAAAGAAAAAGAAAAAAGAGAAACCCTAAGCTTCATCTTCTCCTTCCCGTTTGTAGCAGCCGCCCCCCCCCCCCAGTCCACCTTCCTTCTCCAGCGACACCAACGGCACACGGTGGTGGCGCGGCCTGTTCGGCATCCTTCGAACCGACGGCCTCCGGTGACCCACGACCCAACGGCGCAGCAACGGTGCGGTTGCAGCTCGAGATTCGGCTTCCTCTAGCATGATTTCGAGCCATCCGACGAGATTCTGCAGTGTTCCGGCGTCACCCCTCCCTCCCGCACCGATCTGTGGCATCGTGGAGTAGCTCCAGCGTGACCACGGACTTCCATTCGACAGCGGCGACGTTAAGCACGGATTTCGGCATCTTGAGCACCCGAACGGCCGGCGACCAGATCTGATACAACCCATATCTGCAGCGTTCACCTCTTCTCCAGTGGTGACCGGCGGCCAGGACGTAAACTACTACTTCGGTGACCCGTTTTTTGCAGTATTTCACCCCCTTCAGCGTTTGTTTCGACACTGACCCACCCCTTTTCGGACCCAAACTAGCATTACCCATCGCTTTTCGACATCGAACCAGCAAGCGTAAGGGCTTTCAAACTCTATTTTAGGAGCCCGAACCTCCTCGCGTCTACCCACTCCTAACCCAAGTAGTTTTAGTGTGAGTTATAGGTAACGACTCACTAAACTAACTCGGTTTCAAATGTATTTAAGTGTTTTTTTTAGTTAGTGCTAACTCAAGCTTGGTTGCCTTTGATTTAGGGAATCCTTCGGCGAGCTTAGTAGTTAGGGCCATTGAGTAAGTAGACAAGGGGCGTGTGCGTGCGTTAATGGGTGTTAGATGGTTTCTAATATTGATTGTTTTGTGGCGTTTAATATTGATTTTGATACGCTATTGTGCTTGGTAACTCTCGTTGTTGTAATCTGTATACTTGGAGTAGAGTTGAATATTTGTTGGTGATAATGGCGTAATTTTCTGCTTTGCTAAACTGCTGCGAATTATTGTAGGGATGTTTGTTGTCTGAATATGCATAAATTGTTCGGTGTGTTTTGTGTGTGTTATTATATCTAGCAATGCTTATTGAATATTGATGTTGGATATTAAGTGTTGTGGTGAACTGTGTTGGGCTCTAATTGTTTAAAATTTGTTTGGTTATGCTTTGTTGTGACAAAACTCATTGTGGAGCTGTTGTTAAGAAATGTTATATTGTGAAAGCATGATTGGTTTTATTGTTTCATTATTAGAATGATGTTTATGTTGTTGAAGCATGCTGAATTGTGTTTGTGAGTTGAAAGGTGCATGGGTCATGGCTTAAGAAAGCATATGGTGAGACTCTTGTGAGAGTTGGATTCTTGGGGAAAGTGAATGGGTAAGTGTCAGGGCCTCGGGTATAAATGGTCGGGGGGCTGATATGTCACTAACTGGTCGAGGGTCGATGCGAGCAGTCTTTGGAAGGAATACTATTGGGGCCTTGGGTAAAAATGGTCAATGGCTGATAGATGGTGAAGTCATCGGGGCCTTGGGTAAAAATGGTCGAGGGCCGATGCGGTAGTGTCGGGGTTCTGGGTATAAATGGTCAGAGGTCGACTCTACTTGAAGGAGTTAACTGTGGAGGGCTAGAATAGCTGTGATAACGTAAAGGTACTTGAGATGTTAGGAGACTCGAGGTTGGTAGCTAATTTGTTCATAGTTGTGGTTGTTGCCGAATCTTATAGAATGTGTCTATGTTGGCAGTGAATTTGTTCATGGTTGTGGTTGTTGCCGAATCTTATAAAATGTGTCTATGTTTGATTGCATAATGTGATGAAGAGCATGACTGAATGAATGTTTCATGATTTGGTTGAGCATGATGTGTGTGCGTTATTGGTGAGGCTACTTACGGAGTATATTTTATATACTCACACCCCCTCTACAATTATTGTTTCAGGTGAAGGACTCGTTGGCGACCATGGTGATGAGACGGAGGAGACATGACGAACGAGGACCATAGGCTGCGTAGTTACGTTTGCTTAGCTTAAGTTTTTGGATGGTTAAAACCCTATGTTTTGGTCGATAAACTATTTGTTCTTATTTGAATAATTAGGAGGTTCCCACTTGTTGTTTATTTTACTTCGGGATAGGTGTTCATTTTAGTTTTCTTCCATTCATTGAGTTTTGCCTAGTTGGAATAATAAATTTGCCTCGTGAGGTTGTCCACGGATGATGTTGATTGATATTCTATAGAATTGATTCATTGTCAAAATGATGAGAGGTGAAGCTTGATTTTATATATAATTATTACACAAGGAGTTGACATCTCGTGTTTGGGGTTAAGTTTAACAGTTGGGTAGTTAACGTGACCTAGAAGTGTGTGGGAAGTTCTGGGGCGTTACATTAACAAACCAATGTATTAATCTAATAACAGACTCGAGCTACAAATAAACAACTATAACTATCCTATTCAAAGTGAACCTTAACAACGCAGTGTTAAATGGTCTCTCTAGTCAAGTCTCCTCCTCGCCAACACCATTCCAAGAGTTAGCTTGATACCTGCAAAACTGGAGGGGGAAAAAGAGGGATTAGTTCAACCATAGTACCTAGTAAGCAGCCCTTATCTAAGGGGTCACGTACAAACAGCATGCTTATCAAGGAAACAATGTGTCATGCTTATCAAAGAATCAACACATGATGCTTATCATTAATCTCAAGCCCTAAATGCAATAAACATATTACAAGAATCAATTTATGCATAAGCTTAACTAAACATATACCATACATGTCAAACTCATCCTCACATCTTAACTCACTAGTTCTCTTTCTGATTCCTCCAAGACTTACTCCTTCGAGTCGTACCGACCCCTGACCTTGCATAGCCAAGGCATAGACACTTCTCTATGGTGCTCGATGTTGGACCTTGACTTTATCCCCAAGGCCTTAACTACTACTCAACGTATTGGTCCTTGGCCCCCAAGTAACTTCTAACCTATCACATTATGTTAGTCCTCCAAGTCTAACTCCTCGAATCGTATCGACCCTTGACATTTATCCCCAAGGCTCGACACTCATCTACAGAAGCTTGGCGTTCGACCTTGCCATTTATCCCCAAGGTCTTGAACTGTGCATTACATTATGTTAGTCCTCCAAGTCTAACTCCTCGAATCGTATCGGTCCTTGCCATTTATCCCCAAGGCCTTGTACTGTGCATCACATTATGTTAGTCCTCCAAGTCTAACTCCTCTAATCGTATCGGCCCTTGCCATTTATCCCTAAGGCCTAAACTGTGCATTGACCCTTGACATTTATCCCCAAGGTATCGACGACTACTCCACAATTAGAATCACCGTGCCGAGCCCCGATCTTTGTACCCGGAGCCTCGACACTCATCTCTACCAAGTTGGGGTATGATCCCTGACCTTCGCACCTGGAGTCTCGATACCCAACTAGTGGCGTACCAGCCCTCTGACCCTGTTACTCATCCACACACTTCATTATATCTCGAAACTCTCACCACAGTCCTACATGCTTCTGAGTCATGACCCATGCAGAAATTATCTCAAACAATGCAACATCCATTATACACGAAACATATGCCACTATCATCTAGACATGGCCATCCAACATCACAAGAAAACCTTTCTCTCAACATTCAACATGCTTTACACACCACCACGTATAAATTCACAAAAGAGACGTAGCCGACATATATCCAGAAACGCATCCAACACTCAAAAAAAGTTTCATAGTATTCAGAACACACCAATATGTATAAAGTAGTACCAACCGCAAGCAATCATGCAACAACAACATTCATAGGCACACAACAAACACGTTCATAGCAACACACAACAAACAATCCCTTCAGTAAGAAACTATTTACTCAAGGTCCTAAGGCTCCTAAACTTCACCGAAGGCTTCCTAAATCGAAAGAGACCAAGCTTTGGGTTAGAATCCAACTCAAAAACACTTAACTTGCGTCGAAACTAAGTTGAGGTGATTTGTACCTACTAACTCACCCTAAAACCTCATGGGTTAGGACTGGGTCGACGCCGAGGATGTTCGGGCTCTCAAAATGAAAACTGATGGCCTTAGGCTTGCTGTCCCGATGCCGAAAACTGATGGGTAACGCAGATTTGGGTCCGATTACAAGTGGATCAATGTTGAACCAATGCCGAATAGAGTGGGTATCATGAATCAAGCTCCGTTTTGTGTAGGTAATTGTCTAACGTCTCCGAAAGGGAGCAAACGCCACAAATCGGAGTTGTATGTGGTCTTTGGAACACACACGGTCGTGGGTCGCCAGAGATTCGCCGAATATGAGCTAAGAACACGTAATCCGCTGCGTGTAGGATGAAATCTCGCCGCTGCGTGTAGGAAGTTGCGCCAGTGCAGAACACACTGTGCCACCGCTGAGGTGTGGATTGTCGGAGAGCTCACGAGTGGAGTGTCGCCGTTGCAGATCTGGCGTGGCCAGACACCGAAGCTGTCGCGAACAGGTGCAGAAATTGTCGTCGTGAGTTCTGCAACCATGTGTCGCCTCGAGCGGTGCCTAATCTACGCCAGAAAACGAATGCCATCGTTGTGTTTCTTGTTCGTTGAAGGCGTGCCACCGGAGACATCGCAAATCGATGCCGTCTGTGGAGGGTCGTTGCTGCTGCCATCGGGTCACATCACGCCGTCGCAGGTATAGTGTCGCCGGAGGTAACACCGGCAAGGAGGAGGGGCCAGCGACTAGGGTAAGGAAAGGAAGAACAGGAAGCAGATATTGACTGATTTGACCCACAAAAAGTTTTGGTGTTCTCAAATAACCTATCCATTCAAAATTGTTTTTTCTAACCTATTTTATTATTTTAATTAGTTAAAAATGAACTGAAATTACATTTATACCCTTGATGATAAATTAGGTGATGTTAAAGTACAAAACCCTTTGTTTTGTTTCTATTTCTTCCAACTTTATATATATATTTTTTTACTTTCTTTCAAATTTCTTGAGCTTTTGTTATAACAACGAATCATTCTTTCAATAGATACCAATATAATCTCGGATTTCAATCCATATTGCATAAATCTGGACCCCTTGATTTTTTTTTTTTTTTTTGGGGTTGTTTGAAATTAAATGTCCACAAAATCGGGCTTGAATCTCACCCGAAATTGCATAAATCTCGCCCAAAATTCATAAATCTCACTATACTTAAAAAAGATACTGCATTACTCAATGGCTTCGTAAGCATCCCACTATTATGCTATATGCTTCAATCTCGGGCTTGAATTACAGTGAAATTGCAAAATCTCGGTTGGGATTCATATAATCTTCGCCCTCAATTTTATTATTATTTTTAATTTGGGTTTGTTGAAATTAAATGGACATAAATCTCATGCAATCTCAAATCAATAATTTTGTTTACGGATATATATATATATATAATATATATATATATATTATAACGAGTGGCCAAAATAGAATCCAAAACTCATAAATTTTTCCCGATATTGGCCTCTGCCTTAGTTCTCGGGCATGACTTCGCCCGGGAAATAAAGTAGAGGCCAAAATGAGATGCTTTAACCTTGGGCAAGGCCTATGTGTTATTTCTCTCGGCATGACCTCGCCCGGAAAGTTTACCGAAAAATTATCCAAGGGCCAAAACGAGAGGCGAAAACTCGGGAGAGTTTGAGGAGAACTCGCCCGAGTTATGAAATTCGCCAGAAAAAAACCAGGCGAGTATCCATAACTTGGGTTGTTTTTAGGCAAGTTTTCAATATTATATATATATGTATGTATTTTGTATAATATGTATTTGTATAATATGTTAAATATACGTTTTGGCTTACTGGTCGTGAGCCGAAATTTCATTTGTTTGTGTTGAGCCTCAATTCCTACCATATACACGTGTGGTAAGTAAGGAAAAAGAGTGGGGTTCTGAAGCCACTAGGATGGATGTTAATTTGCTATTAAGAATGACAATTAAAATTATAAATATTTTAAACTGTTTGAGATACCCAAAGTATAAAAACTCGCCCGTGAACAAATTCAGAGAAATTTCACAAAACTCGGGCGAGTTCGAATAAAACTCGCCCGAGGTCTGGGACTTCTTTAAAGTTGTAATGAATATAAATGAGGGGTAATCTAGTACATTTACTTCCACTGACGTGTCAGAAAAAGCTGTTTTTGGGGGTTAGGAAAAAATTTTTTGAGGGTTGGGTTATTTGAGCAAAGTAAAAACTTTGCTGGGTCATTGGGTCAATTTCCCAAAAGGAAGAGATGAGATGGTGCCCTAGA